>NW_026571047.1:13196535-13526789 GCF_026225935.1 Boleophthalmus pectinirostris | reverse complement strand
AAAAGACTCAAAGGTGGGAGAAAATATTTTTACTGAAGTTGTATTGTAATAATAATAATAATAATATAATAATAATATATAATAATATAATATGTATTTCTTTATTTTAGTTTGCCATCATACAGTTTTCACATTCGTTTCGTATCAGTTATTATTTCAACACTTTTCCAACTGAGTCGTGGCAGTCACAAATAAATAATATACAACAACTGAGAGGAGGCACTTACACAGCTACAGCAATACAGAGAGTTGTGTAAGTAACTGTGGCTGATGCCAGTTTCTGCTGCATTATAAATTATAATGATTGTACAAATATGAAATCTAATACAATTTTTTCAGAGATGAAGTCTTCACATCATCAAGTGGTAATCGACCAAATGCAAATAATGTACTGATTGTCATTACTGATGGAGAGTCCAGTGACGGACTTTACTTACCAGGAGCTAGTGCGGCAGCAAACAGAAAAAATATTATTCGATTTGCCATTGGGGTAAGATATGAAGCTTGACTTCAAATCAAATGCATTTAGTTTTACTCATCATCTCACTTTGTCAAAACTTGTAGGTTGGGAATTCATTTAATAATCCTTCAGCAAAGGATGAGCTTATAACTATTGCATCATCTAAAGACCATGTCTTTCAAGTTGAAGGATTTGATGCTCTTGAAAAAATAAGACAGACTCTGCAGGAAAAAATCTTCTCTATTGAAGGTAACTACATATTCATTGCTTTTCATGGTCAAAACTTTGTTCATTTGATTTTTAGTGTTAGATTTGAACTATAAATACATTTTATTTAGGAACTCAAACAGGTGGGGAGACTTTGAAAATGGAAATGTCCCAGTTGGGCTTTGCTGCAGCCTTTTTTAGTGGGGTAACAGTCCACTTTTAGTGAGTATACAAAACTTTACATATATTTAAATATGAGTGTTTTATCTTGCTTAGGGATTTCAAATGACAGCTGTTGGTGCTAATGAGTGGAAAGGAGGATTACAGAAGTACACCCAGTCTGGTGCCATGACGAGTTTCTATGAGCCTAAAAAACATTGACAACGACAGTTACCTTGGCAAGTCTTTCTAAAATGTTGAAAGAGCAAATGTGTTTCATTTCTGCTATGTTTTGACACATTGTGTTGCAGGTTATTCTATAGCTATTGCAAATACTGTGGCTGGGACATTTACAGCTGTTGGTGCACCACGGTATCAACACAGAGGCATTGTAATGTATATTGATAGTACTAACTCTAACACTAAGCAGATTGATCCAGTGGATTGGCAGGTGTGTAGTCACTGTTGAGACTGAATAAAGGCCAATGATCACCTGCTAACCTGCTGCTGACGCTGTGATTGATACAGCTTCAGCAGAGTGGTGAATATTTTGGGGCAGAGCTTTGTACAATGGATGTCAATGGTGACATCTTCACTGACCTGCTGCTGATATCTTCACCAATGTACAGAGAGAAAGACAGGGAAGGAAGAGTCTATGTTTGCGACGTAACTAATTCGGTAAAAGATTATCTTTTTTTTATGCAGAGTATGTATATATATATATAATTTATTTATTTTTATTAGATTGTGGATTGTCACTTTAATTCTCCGTTAATCCTGAGGGGGGTGCCAGAAAAAGGAAGGTTTGGGTCATCTCTTGCTGTACTGCCAGATCTGAACTCGGATAAATTGGCTGATTTAGCTGTGGGAGCCCCTTTGGAGAATGGTGGTCAAGGCACTATTTATATTTACCATGGCTCTGGGTTTAGGAGGATTAATCCCACCTATTCACAGGTAAGCGAAATCCAAGATTTCTTTGATTAAACAGCCTTTAGTACCATTATATATCATCTCTTTTAAAATGTGGTGCTTTCCATCCAGTCTTTCAATCTATTATTATTATTATGGGTTTGCACATTTCCTCCCACTTGTCCCCACATGTGATCACTGGAATGTAGTGAATATACTACTAGGGCAATCTGAGTGTTCATTTGTAAAAGTTTCTGTATAACTGTGATTTATTTTTAAACACCATATAGGCCGGGAGCCAGGTCCACCCCTCAGGATGTTTTTTGCTACCTTTTTTTCACTATTATTTCCTGTTATATTATATCTTGGGCCATAACGAGTTGATAGGGACCAACCCCAACTCGGCCCCGTTTGGTCTCAGGGCCCAAAAAACACACTTTTTAAGAAAAGCTATTTGCGAAATTATGTAACTGTAAATATTAAGGTACTGAAACCGCATACATGGTCAAATAACCCTAAAATTTGGCATGGTGTATCCTGACACAAGGGGGAAACTAGCAGAAAAATATTTTGGGGCTTGCTGCCTTTCTACTGTCAAATATCACCCTCAAAATATCCTAAAAGACTAAAAAATGTCTGTCCGCCTGACAAATTGTCATCAAAAGTGATCATTTTTAAGCATTTTATTGCATATATCAGTGCCTCAAATGTACATAAAAAACCTCCCATGTTCATAAGCTTCAATTTAAGCCCAAGATGACCTTTGTATCTAGAGGGAAACAGCTGCTATGACCAAAGTTCTTCACTGTACCTCAAATCGGCAGGAGGCAGAACTTTCAGGCTTTACCATTACTTATGGGAATAAGCAGGATTTTTTTAATAGAAACAATATTTGAAAAGAGTTGACTTATGTACTGCTGTACTATATGAAGTGAATTACATTAAAAGTGAATAATGTTAATTACATTAATAGTGACTAATATTAAAACTCAAGGTCAGAGTGCAAGATAAAACTATGGTAACCAGGTTACACATACAAACTCACACACAACCAACCAACATCCTGACCCTTCATGTAACATCCCATCAGAAGTTATTTTCCAAAGACAATTGTGAGAGATGCTGATCATTTTTTCTGGTTATAAGAAGAGATTGAGTCTATTGGGAGATTGGTGTCCTTTTATAGGCGTCCATGACTTCTAGACTGAACATTAACTATTGTCAGATTGTGAGATAACAACCAACCAAAGTAGATGTGGGAGACAAAGTATGGTGTGTGTACGTGTGTGTGTGTGTGTGTGTGTGTGTGTGTGTGTGTGTGTGCGTGTGTGTGCGTGTGTGTGTGTGCACATGTCTGTGCGTGTGTGTGTGCGTGTGTGCGAGTGTGTCTGTGCGTGTGTGTGTCTGTGCTTGTGTGTGCGTGCACTGATTTCATCAATAAGATCAGTTAAGTTTCTGTTTGAGGCTAAACTTCAATGAAATTGGAAACATTGGGTCTCAGTTCTTGTGTATTTACACATTGAATACTGCACATTATTTCATTGTTGTAATGAATACACTGATTTTCAGATGGGTGTAATGCAACAATATACTATTGAAAGCAGACAACATGCCAAAGAAACAACAAAATGATGAACTGGACAGCTGGTCAGAGTTCTTCAAAGCAGAAACCTCCACCTCAGCCATCTCTGCAAAACTACAGCCTGCATAGTTACAAGGGGACAGTAAATGATAGGTTCATACTTTTGTCTTCTAAGACTGATCCACTGAGTGCATTTACTGCGATCCATGATATAAAAAAGAAACTTCACACACAAACATTTGATTGTGCTGGTTAGCAAGATGTTGTTGAATCAGTTACTGATGTCTTTGGATTATGACTACCATAAAAGCTGCCAACACATGCTTTAAGCAAGTGTCAAGACAATTTCTCAATGAGACAGAAATGTGAGCTTGTGGATTCTTTAGTTTTGTTCAGGAGTTATTGCATATTCTGCAGTAGTAGTGCAGTGAAGTAAGTGTCCAGCAAGAGATACAGCTTCCAATCAAGTGTATACAAAAATTTAGAGAAAAAAGCTCTGGAACTCAGTGATGAAGACCTGCTGTGCACAATCAGAGGAGTTGATCTTTTTGCCAATGAGGCAAGTTTCATGAATGTTGTCACAAACAGTACATGGTAACACAAGCACAGTCTGACCATTTTTTGTCTGAGGTTATGACTAGTGATGTCAGCAACAGCCGCTTCTCTGAATTCTGTTAAGGTTTCATTACACAAAGCTGTGAGATGAGCAAGTTTAACAACCTAACCCTTTTCCATAACTTCAGTTTCTCTCTGGTCATGCACCCAACTAAAAGCTTTACTGATCAGTGCCTTCTTTGTAGCTGTTTCAGACTCTGCAGCTGAAGTGTCAGACTCACGTTTCTGTCTCATGGAGACATTCTCTGCTTGACACATATTATTATTATTATTATTATTATTATTATTATTATTATTATTATTATTATTATTATTATTATTAGGTGGTTTTAAAGAGGTCTTGTTCACAAGTGAGGGGAGGATGGAGCGTGAGATTGACAGGCGGATCGGTGCAGCTTCGGCAGTGATGCGGTCGCTGTATCGGACCGTTGTGATGAAGAGGGAGCTGAGCTGAAAGGCGAAGCTCTCGATTTACCGGTCAGTCTTCGTTCCTACTCTCACCTATGGTCATGAGCTCTGGGTAGTGACCGAAAGGACGAGATCGCGGATACAAGCGCTTGAAATGAGTTTCCTCCGCAGGGTGGCTGGGCGCTCCCTTAGAGATAGGGTGAGGAGCTCAGTCACACGGGAGGAGCTCGGAGTAGAGCCGCTTCTCCTCCACGTCGAGAGGAGCCAGTTGAGGTGCCTCGGGCATCTGTTCCGGATGCCTCCTGGGCGCCTCCCTTGGGAGGTGTTCCGGGCATGTCCCCCCGGGAGGAGGCCCTGGGGAAGACCCAGGACACGCTGGAGGGACTATGTCTCTCGGCTGGCCTGGGAACGCCTCGGGATTCCCCCGGAGGAGCTGGAGGACATGTCTGGGGTGAGGGAAGTCTGGGAGTCCCTGCTTAGGCTGCTGCCCCCGCGACCCGGCCCCGGATAAGCGGAAGAAAATGGATGGATGGATGGGTTTTTAAAGAGATGGTTTTTAAGGCTTTTTAAAAAAAACAAAAAAAAACATGGGGAGTGTGGATGAGTCTCTGATGTGTTTGGGGAGGGAGTTCCAGAGGGTGGGGGCAGCAGTGGAGAAGACCCTGTCCCCCCAGGTCCTGCTGGGGGGGACACAGGAGGTTGGCGTCAGCTGATCAGAGGACATGGGTTGGGGTGTGGTGGTGGAGGAGCTCAGAGAAGCAGGTGGAGGCCAGATTATGGAGGGACTTGGTGGTACACAGTGGTGAGGAGTTTGAATTGGATGCTCTGAGGGATGGGGAGCCAGTGGAGATCTCTGAGGACAGGGGTGATGTGTTCATGGGAGGAGAGGTGCAGGTGCGGAGGCGGGCAGCAGAGTTCTGGATGTACTGGAGTCTGTTGAGGAGTTTGGAGGGTGAACTGTAGAGCAGCTATTGCAGCAGTCAAGGCGATGCAGTTTGTGAGGGTGGAATGTGTGGCTGGGGTTATGGATTTGGTGAACAGGCAGAGTCCATGTCATCTGCAAAGCAATGGAACTGGAGGCTGTGGGGAAGGATTATATGACCCAGGGGGGAGGATGAAGAGAAAGGGTCTCCAACCTTTTTTCACTGGAGAGCCTTTACAAAACAAAAATGCCAAAGAGTTACTTATTTTAACAGTTGCAAGAAATGTAGTAAATATAAGAGCCACAGCCTTAGATTAGGGACAGTTAGATAGATAACATATAAACCATTATTCATTTATTAGTGCACAAAACTGGCCATTAATATCGTAGATTTACAATGATAATTAATCAAATTGTACTTATTCAGCACAATATATATAATTCAACAATACCTTGGTGAGCTATTTGAAATGGGGTGGAGAACTACTGGTAGCTCCTGAGCTACAGGTTGGAGACCCCTGATGTAGAGTACGAAGAGGAGTGGGCCGAGAACTGAACCAACCAATTGCTTAAAGCATTGTTAGCATGTGTTGGCAGCTTTTATGGTAGTCATAATCCAAAGACATCAGTAACTGATTCAACAACATCTTGCTAACCAGCACAATCAAATGTTTGTGTGTGAAGTTTCTTTTTTATATCATGGATCGCAGTAAATGCACTCAGTGGATCAGTCTTAGAAGACAAAAGTATGAACCTATCATTTACTGTCCCCTTGTAACTATGCAGGCTGTAGTTTTGCAGAGATGGCTGAGGTGGGAGGTTTCTGCTTTGAAGAACTCTGAACAGCTGTCCAGTCTTCATCATTTTGTTGTTTCTTTGGCATGTTGTCTGCTTTCAATAGTATATTGTTGCATTACACCCATCTGAAAATCAGTGTATTCATTACAACAATGAAATAATGTGCAGTATTCAATGTGTAAATACACAAGAACTGAGACCCAATGTTTCCAATTTCATTGAAGTTTAGCCTCAAACAGAAACTTGACTGATCTTATTGATGAAATCAGTGCACGCACACACAAGCACAGACACACACGCACAGACATGTGCACGCACACATACGCACAGACACACTCGCACACACACACACGCACACGCACACATGTGCACACACACACACACACACGCACACACACACGCACAGACATGTGCACACACACACACACACACACACGTACACACACCATACTTTGTCTCCCACATCTACTTTGGTTGGCTGTTATCTCACAATCTGACAATAGTTAATGTTCAGTCTAGAAGTCATGGACGCCTATAAAAGGACACCAATCTCCCAATAGACTCAATCTCTTCTTATAACCAGAAAAAATGATCAGCGTCTCTCACAATTGTCTTTGGAAAATAACTTCTGATGGGATGTTACATGAAGGGTCAGGATGTTGGTTGGTTGTGTGTGAGTTTGTATGTGTAACCTGGTTACCATAGTTTTATCTTGCACTCTGACCTTGAGTTTTAATATTAGTCACTATTAATGTAATTAATATTATTTACTTTTAATGTAATTCACTTCATATAGTACAGCAGTACATAAGTCAACTCTTTTCAAATATTGTTTCTATTAAAAAAATCCTGCTTATTCCCATAAGTAATGGTAAAGCCTGAAAGTTCTGCTTTCTGCCGATTTGAGGAACAGTGAAGAACTTTGGTCATAGCAGCTGTTTCCCTCTAGATACAAAGGTCATCTTGGGCTTAAATTGAAGCTTATGAACATGGGAAGTTTTTTATGTACATTTGAGGCAGTGATATATGCAATAAAATGCTTGAAAATGATCACTTTTGATGACAATTTGTCAGGCGGACAGACATTTTTTAGTCTTTTAGGAAATGTTGAGGGTGATATTTGACAGTAGAAAGGCAGCAAGCCCCAAAATATTTTTCTGCTAGTTTCCCCCATGTGTCAGGATACACCATGCCAAATTTTAGGGTTATTTGACCATGTATGCGGTTTCAGTACCTTAATATTTACAGTTACATAATTTCGCAAATAGCTTTTCTTAAAAAGTGTGTTTTTTGGGCCCTGAGACCAAACGGGGCCGAGTTGGGGTTGGTCCCTATCAACTCGTTATGGCCCAAGATATAATATATAACAGGAAATAATAGTGAAAAAAAGGTAGCAAAAAACATCCTGAGGGGTGGACCTGGCTCCCGGCCTAATATATGTATGTGTGTATGCATATATATATATATATATATATATATATATATATATATATATATATATATATATATATATATATATATATATATATATATATACAATTATTTTTTCCCCATGATCTTCATGATGTTCATTTGTCAGAGTTAACCCTGATTCTATTCATCTTCTTCGTTTGTTTTATTTGAAGTTTTATTATTTATAAAACTCTATTGTCAACAAGAAACAAATTGAAGAACAGTGAAACCGTTTGAACAATATTTATAAAATATTGTCGCACAACAAGCTTGTTCACCATATTTATTAGTTTTCTTTCTTTCTAGAGAATTACTGCCTCTGAAGTAAAGTCCAGTTTGACTTTCTTCGGCATGTCCATCAGTCCAACATCATTGGACCAAAGTGGTGATGGTCTGCCAGACTTGATGGTGGGTTCCAAAGGGACTGTTCTCCTTCTCAGGTAAGTGCAACCACTTCCTGTGTAATATACTGTTCAAATAAGAGTGAATGGTGAAGATACAAGATTGAAGACTGGCAAGGACAGATTTGTGGCTTGTCGCTATGGTAATGTATGATGGGGTGTGGGCGTCATTAAACCATGACCATGTCACAAACGTGAGTACCAAATTGTGTATATCTACGACAAATAAAATGTTATTGTTCCACACAAATTGTCTAGGGGGCGCTGTTGCACCCATTTTTGTATTTTCTTATAGCAATCTGCTCAGGCTCGGGGTGTGCACCCATGATTAAAATTTGAGTGAAATTGGGTAAAGTCTGTGTGATTTGGTGATTTGCCCATTAGAATAACATGGCAAGTTTATGTCATTGCTATGGCGATGCCCGCATGGGTGTCAATGACTTTCTGGATCAAGATGGCAAAATGGAATTTTGTGCAAAATTTCAGACATTTTTGAAAAACCTTTTTTTTTGCCCCATTTTAAATTTGATTTCAATCCGTAGGGGTCAAGTATGGCCAAATTAGGACAGTTTGTAAGTGGGTCAGTCCATATGAAATCAGCCACCCTCCCTATGAGCCATCTCAGATTTGGCTGAAAAAAATTCAAAAAGTTTCAAATGGTCCAATGGTAAATTAGAAATGAGGAGAATATCTTAAGATCATTTATGTACTGAAGTGTCAGTTTCTGAAACACAAAATGAGATTGTGCCAGATATCTCTCTGTACCAGCCAGGTCAATACAGTGCATGTATTTATGACAACAGGTGGTTCATTGGGAATATTTCAGAGCATTCAGATAAACACTGTGATGTCTATGTGAGATTCATGAATGGAGACGACAGAACCCTCATCTAGCCTCCTGAACATCAGCAGAACCATGCTGGGCCCCATTTCAGCACATAATCTGTTGTATTAAGGTACCAGAAATTCAGAGAAGAGCACAAAATTATCACCTTGACACTGCAGATTATGACAGGATCCAAACATTACTTCTGAAGTTCATTAGTGGTTAGGAACATTTAATGTGCAAAATACCAATACAGATGATCTACATGTAGGTTGCAAAGGGACCAAAATGGGCAGATTTATCCAGTATGTTGGTATTTTCTGCTGAGGTTGTTTTTCACACTGAATTCTTAAAATGTAATTTCTAGCAGTTGAACAAATAACAGACCAGATTAGTATATTTTGGTAACTTTTGTGATACTTTGTATCAAATTTTTCCTTGTTAATGTTACTGCCTTCTTGTAATATTTTTGTGCAAAAATTATATACATATGATGAAAGTCATGGTTATAGAATCAGAGACTTCATGATTTAACAGGCAATGAGTATTCCAATTGTAATTTGCCTTTGATCAGTTTCTATATTATCTCAACTTTTATTGCTTTACTTATACACCATGAAAAGCGGTTTCTTTGAGAGATAACAAAATATCTTTCTCAAATAAAAAATAGAATAAATAATGCAAACAAACATAAACATCATAATTGTGTACGAAGTTAATAGTTGAATTTTCTCAAAGGATTAATGACAGTATTCGAAGCAATGTACCACAAATAATATCCAGTTGTCTTCCCTTATGACAAGCAAATACAGTCCCTGACAAAAGTCTTGTCGCTTATCCATTTTGTAGAAACAAAAGCTTATAACCTGAATTTAAATTAATCGATTGGTTTTATAAATGTCTCATATGAAAGCTAAAACCCTCCCAAATTAATACTATATATATATATATATATATATATATATATATATATATATATATATATATACTAATAAATTTGCTTCACTGAAGAAAGATTGATCATTTAATGAACACAGAAAGGTCAGATTTTGGCAAGACAAAAGTTTTGTTGCCTACAGAAAATTGAACAAATAATTCACTTCAAATACAAAAATATGTTGCATAACGTCAGTGAATTAAGTAGTGGTGCTGTGAGATCCATATTTAATATCTTGTATGACTTCCATGAGCTTGAAGGACTACATCCATGCGGTTCGACAATGATTCATACAATTTGTTGATGAAGTCATCAGGAGTAGCAAAGAAAAACAGTCTTCCATGCCTCCCAGAGTTCATCAAGATTCTTTGGTTTTGTCTTCCATGCTTCCTCTTTCATTCTACCCCCAGACATGCTCAATGATGTTCATGTCTGGTGACTGGGCTGGCCAGTCCTGGAGCACCTTCATCTTCTTCGCCTTGAGAAACTTTGATGTAGAGATAGAAGTATGTGATGGAGCACCATCCTGCTGCAAAATTTGACCCCCTTTTTTTTTTTTTCATTTGTATTTTATTGTCTTTTCACAATGTGGATTTACATGATAATTTAGCAAACCAAGTAATTTACAAATTGTCCATATTGTCAATTCTGAATGTCCAATGTCCACAGTTAAGCACTTCCACATTTCTCATTTCTATTTGCACAAACTGTAATGTAACTTTCATAAGAACAGGTAATTAATAAAAAAAAAAAAAAAATAAATAAAATAAAATAAAACAAAATAAAACACTGTAGCTTTAAAACCGGAGTGTAAATTCAGTCTTTGTTATCCAGACAATCATACCGGTTCTACACAAAGTCAGATCTATGTTGTTTAATATAGTGTAACCATCCTTTCCAAGTTTTTTAAAAATTTATGACCTTCCAATCTAAGTGAGGCGGTGAGTTTTTCCATATTATAAATACTTAATATTATATCAAACCACTCTTCTATTTTAGGCCTCTGATCACTTCGCCATCTCCTGGTAATCGCTTTTTTACTAGCCAATAAACAAAATTCTTAACATTTTATAATCTTCCCCTCTCTTTAAATTCAGAATATCAATCGTACCAAGATACATAATTTCAAAAGTCATTGGAATATTGATTTTGAAGACCTCATCAATCACTTTTTTTATATCTAGCCAATATTGCTGTATTACGGGGCATCCCCAGAAGATGTGGAAGTGATCCGCTATATCCGTGCCACAGAACCTCCAACATTTGGTATCCCCCCCTTTTCTCTGTGCCGGCGTTGCAAATACCTTACAGTGTTCTTCCAGCCATACTCCCTCCAAAAAAGGAATTAGTGGTTTTCCATTGGTAATTGTTAATTTCTACCCATCCTTCATTTGACATCTTAATTTTTGCCTCCCTTTCCCATCTTTCTTTTAAATATTCCGTACTGTCTGTTTTTAATTCCTCCAGTGCTTTATACAATTTGGCAACGGCTTTCCGAACTATCTGTGATTTGTATGCTTCCATAATGATTTTTATGATGCCCGATGTATCCAGGGCAACTTTCTTACTTTCTTGCTCTATGTAATGCCTTATCTGCAGGTACCTGTGAAAATCTTGGTTTTTCAGAATTGAAACACTCCTTGGTTTCCTGGAAACTCAACACCCCTTGCTTTTTAATTAACTCCCAGTACATCTTTGGTCCGTTTTTCCATGTTTTAAATGTGCCATCAATTTTATTTGGTGCAAAATCAATATCGTAAGCGATCCACCTCAAAAATCTACATTGACTTAATAAGTTATACTTCTTCATAATGTTTGTCCAAATTTTGATAGCTACACCCAACCATGGATTTACATTTACTTTACAATCTGATCTTAATTTTGGATCAACTAATATAGCTTGTATTGGCATCCCCTCTATCGCTCTTTCTTCAATGCCTTTCCATTTCGCGAAGTATTCAGGATCACATAAATTTAATATAACCCTCATTTGAGCTGCCTGGAAGTAACTCTTTAGACAGGGAAGGGCCAGGCCACCTCCATCTTTTGGTAATTGCAGGGTTCTATATCTTATTCTTGGCCTGGCCCCGTGCCATATAAATCGAGATATTATTTTATCCCATTCTTTTAATTCCTTCCCAGTCAGCTCAACCGGCAGGTTTTGAAAAAGGTATAGCAGTCGGGGCAAGACATTCATCTTAATCACTTCCACCCTTGATGTCAATCCCAAATAGGGTATCAAGTTCCATTTACTCAAATCCATTATTATCCTTGTAGTTAATCGATCATAGTTTTCGATTTTTAATTTAGATAACTCTTTCGGTAAATTAATCCCTAAGTACTTCATAGATTTCGAATCCCAATTGGCATCATAACTGTTTCTTATACTCTGGTTTGGCACATAGTTGAAAGCTATAATTTGGGTTTTTTGAACATTGACTTTATACCCCGACAGCATACCGAATTCTTTAAAAACCTTCATTAACCTAGGCAAAGAAGAGTTCGGGTTATCCAGGTATATCAAAGACGTCGTCTGCAAATAATGCTATTTTCTGTTCTACCCCGTTCATTGTAATACCTTTAATGTCATTGTTTTGCATTGTTTTGCTTTATCCACTGACTTAATGGTTCTAAAAATAGGACAAATAACAGTGGGCTTATGGAGCAGCCTTGATGACATCCCCGTTCTAATTTAATGAATTTAGATAAACTGCCATTAACCTTGATCCTCGCAATGGGATTTGTGTATAAAGTCTGAATGGTTTTGATACATTTTTCATGAAAGTTGAACTTTTTCATTACTCTGAAAAGAAATTCCCATCTCACGGAATCGAAAGCTTTTTCAGCGTCCATTCCCAATATTACTGTTTCTAGTTTCCTTTCGCTTATATGTTGCATGATATGCAAAGTCCGACGGATGTTATCGTGGGTTTGTCTGTGTTTTATAAATCCGGTTTGGTCTAAACTAATAATATCTGGCAAAAGTTTTTCAATACGTCTTGCTAATATTGCTGTAAATAATCTATGATCGACATTTAGCACACTTATTGGCCTATAGTTGGAACAATTTGTTCTGTCTTTTCCTTCCTTTGCAATTACAGAGATAATTGCTTCCCGCCAAGAATCTGGAATTGCTCCTCCTTTCAGTATCCAGTTAAAAGTTTTATGCAACATTGGGATCAAAGTTTTCCTATAAGTTCTGTACCACTCAGAGGTATATCCATCAGCCCCAGGGCTTTTATTGTTTTTAAGTTTGGATATTGCTGTGCTTATTTCTTCTACTGTTATTTCAGACACCAATGAATCATTTTGTTCAGCTGTTATTTGTGGTAAGGTCAAATCATTTAAAAAGTCATCAATTTGGGATTCATTGTTGTTATGTGCCTGAGAGTACAGCTGACTATAGTAATATTCGAAACACTTTTGAATTTCTTCAGTTCTATACACTATAGATTTTGTTTGTGGATCCTTCATTTTGAACACATGTCTGTCAGCTTGCTGTTTTTTTAATCTGTAAGCCAATAATTTTGCAGCTCTATTCCCAGCTTCATAATATCTTTGTTTAGTGTACACCATATTTTTCTGAATTTCTTGTGATAGTATCTCATTAATCTCAGCCTTTTTTCTTTTAATTTCATGCATGATATTATGATCTATATTCTTTTTATGTTCCTTTTCCAATTTTCCCAAATCCGTTTGCAATGTTTTTAATCTTATTTGAGTCATTTTTTTCTTGTGTGCCGATCTGGCTATCAAATGCCCTCTCATCACAGCTTTACAGGCGTCCCACAATATTGATGGGGACACCTCCCCATTGTCATTTTGTTTCACATATTCACTAATTTCCTTTTCTATTTCATCCTTCATCTGGCCATTAAGCAGGCTTGAATTCAATCTCCATACTGTACACTTCTTATCTTTACCCATGTTGATTTTCAGATATAATGGACAGTGGTCAGATAAATCCATCACTCCAATATCACAGCTGTCAATTCTGTATAGGTCCTTGGTGTAACTAAAAAAATAGTCGATTCGAGAATATAAAGAATGTGGTGCGGGTTAAATTCCCTCCAAATGTCTAGAATTCCCAGCTGTGACATTAATTTTCTAATTTTTTTCCCAATAGTGTTTTTTTGTAAACTTTTCCTTGATGAGTCCAATTGTGGATTAAGCCTCTGGTTGAAGTCTGCTCCTCCTATTAATATGCCTTTTCCTTCTGTTGTTATCAAGTCAAAAATATGTGTAAAAAACCTCCATTCAGACCCCGGAGGTGCATAAACATTGAGAAGTGTAACAAGTTCACCTTCCAACCTCCCCGTCACAATAATGTATCTTCCCTCTTTATCACTGATTATCTTCTCCATTTCAAAGCAAATTTTGTTTGAAATCAACACAGCCACCCCTCTTCTTCGGCCAGTTTTATATGATGATGAAAATGCCTGATTATAACCATTCCTCTTTAATTTTTCATGCTCTTTGCCCGTTAGATGTGTCTCCTGTAATAACAGTACTCCCACCCTTTCTTTCTTCATTTTACTTAAGACTTTGCTCCTTTTGATTGGGTTCCGCAAGCCGTTAACATTGTAAGAGGCTACCTTCATATAATTGTTTTGCTCTGTCATGAACTATTCCCCTGTTTCTTGCCATCCCTTCTTTCACCCCATATGCTACATCGTTTGAACTTGGTGAACTGCTAATAACACATAAAAACAAGAACATAAATAGGATTTCCATACCTGAGGTTGTACATTTTCCAACCTTTCCTGAGCTCTTTCCCAGCTCTAAGGGAAAACCCCTATCAGCCAGGGGGCCCTTATGACCTTTATCGGTCCTGTCCATATTACAGTCTCGGTAAAATAAACTAAATAATTCAAAGTGAACATAAAAAACCCCGATACACACTTGAAAAGAAGAGTTTATCGTAGTCCTTTCTTATTCTATACTGAACCTATATTGTACACCCTATTCTCAGTTTTGTATGCATCATTCTTCACCTTGTCCTTCATGCGTCCTCTTCTTCTAAAGGCCTGTAGTTTCTCCCTGTAGCCCACTGCAGTTTGGTCTTGCTTGTTCATTGTCTGGTGGGAACTCCACATCAGGCGTTATAACTTTTCCAGTGGATCTTCTGCTGGTTTGATGATGCGTACTTTAATCCCTCTATCCACCAGATCTCTAGTTGCTTCGGCCGCTGAGTTGTAGAGGCATGTCTCTTCTTCATCATAAAAGACGCGGAGCTTTGCAGGAAACGGTGTTTGAAATTTGATTCTCTTCTCTCTCAGTACCCTTTTTATTTCAGCGTACTCTTTTCTCTTTTTCATCACTTCTGGAGCATAGTCGTGGTCCACATACACTCGTTGTCCTTCAAAGAGAAATCCTTTCTTCTCCCATGCCTTTTTGACAATGTCCTCTTTACACTTGTAGCTTAAAAATCTTGCTACAATCGATCTTGGTGGAGCATCCGCTGGTGGTCGAGGTCCTAGTGCCCGGTGCGCCCTTTCAATATTAAACGAGTATGTGGCAGGTAGCTCCAGCTTCTCTCTGAGTACATTTTCCACAAAGGCACACATCGTCTCAGCTCCATTTTCGGACCCTTCTTTGATCCCGTGTATGCGAATGTTGGCTCTTCTGGCACACCCTTCTTGATCAATCTGTTTCTCCTCTAACTTTTTATTAATTCTGAAGAGCTCGCAAGCGGCTTCCTCCACTCTCTGAATCTGGTCCTCCGCGTTTCCAATCCGTCCTTCTGCTTCGTCAATCCTGCCATTTGCCATTCGGAGGTCCTCTCTGATGCCTCGTAGGCTGTCTGCTGTCTCCCGCCTGAACTCCCTTATTTCTTGCAGGACTGCCTCCAATTCTGTCATTTTCTCAGATATTTGCTCCTTTTCGGGCACCGGCTCCTCCGCTCGCTCCGAAATTAGCTTAGGGTTAGCTTGCTCGATTTCTCCGTCCCTCGAATCAGCATTCACAGTTAGTTTCTTTAGTCTTCTTTTGGTCATGTTCTACGCCCCTGGGGTTTTACCTTGATCCTTTCTTATTTCAGGTTTTAGTCAACAGTTTTCGGGCGTTTTATCATCTTTAATCGGGGACCTACGTGTCTATGCTACCGTCATGTTTGACCCGGAACCGGAACCCCCAATTTGACCCCTTTTATGGTTGGGAATGTAAGAGGTAGCTAATACTTCTTGATATTTTAGGTTATTGATATTGCCTTCCACCCTGCAAATGTCTCGCACACCCCCATACTGGATGTAACCCCAGACCATGATTTTTCCGCAACCAAACTTACCTGTTTTCTGGGTGAATCTTGGATCCATGCGGGCTCCAGTAGGTCTCCTGCAATATTTGCGGTGGCTGTGATGTAATTCAACCGAGGATTCATCTGAGAAATCCACCTTCTGCCACTTTTCCAGTGTCCATCCTTTTAGCAGGCTGTGGGCCTTGGCAAATGCCACACGTTTTTTTAATTGCCTTTTGTTTAGTGCTGGTTTCTGTGCACTGATTCGACCATGGAGGCTATTTCGAGACAGAATTCTATAAACTGTTCTGGTTGACCCAGGGACTTGAGGTGACCAGGCCTGGTGGAGCACTGCTGCAGTGGAAAAGGGGCTTGCCTTGGATTTTCGAATCAACAAACGGTCCTCCAGCAGTTGTCTTGTGGGGTCTGCCGGACCTGGGCTTGTCAAAAACATCTCCAGTCATTTCAGATCTTTTTCTTATTCTTTGTACTTGATGCTGAGACACATTGAAGGTGTCAGCCACCTCAGCAGTGGATCTGGTCTTCAGCCTCTTGATAATTAACGCTTTGGTCTCAGGGTGGATCTTAGGCATGTTGTCAGAGGTCAAGTTGCAGTTGATGTGAAGGTCTGGTGTGCTGGGGTTCTTTTTATACACACCCACTAACTTAATTGATCAGTAACTGATCACAGGTGAGGCTGTAATCTAGGATTGGGTGCATCATATGGCAAGGCAACAAGACTTTTGTCTTGCCAAAATCTGACCTTTCTGTGTTGATTAAATGATCAATCTTTCTTCAGTGAAGCAAATCTATTTTAGTATATTGAGCATAATTTGGGAGGGTTTTAGCTTTCATATGAGACATTTCTAAAACCAATCGATTAATTTAAAGTCAGGTTATAAGCTTTTGTTTCTACAAAATGGATAAGCGACAAGACTTTTCTCAGGGACTGTAGTGTTGAAGGCTGTTAAAGGTAATTGAACCTTTCTAGCAGGTGGAAAAGTACCTAAGCTCCACCAAGAATGACCCATGAGAGCTCATTTTCAAAAATTCTGTTTAAAATGAAGGAAGTTAAAAGTAGATGTTTTTATTACTTTAAACCACAGGTGTCAAACATAAGGCCCGGGGGCCAGATCCGGCCCTCCAAGACCTTTAATATGGCCCTCGGCTGATTTTCTACTAAAATATTTAAATTATATTTTCTATTAAAATATTGTTAATTTTCTGTGGTGTTTATCACAGCAGCATCTCCAGCATCTCTGTGCGTGGCCCCCCCACCAGAGCAACACAAATAAAGGACGATCATTTTGACTGTTGACCATGACACCCTCGTCAGCAAAATGTCCAAAATGAGAAAAGTGGAGCCGAGTGCAGGATTTTACAAGAAAAACTGACTTATTCCTATGTTGAATCATGTTAAAACATTGTGTTGAAATTGCATTTTTATTAAAGTTTCAGGTTCATAATATTATAATATTTTGTAAAAGGGTTCATCAATTAAAAAATATTTCTGTAATAGATTTGCGTTTCTCTGCACAAATATTTGAACTTATTGTTATTTTTGGGGTTTATATGCCAGGAGTTTTCTGATCCGGCCCCTTTGGATCAAAGTAGGTTGGATACGGCCCCCGGACCAAAATGAGTTTGACACCCCTGCTTTCATCTAATCAGAATATGCCAAAGTTTCTCTGGTAAAAATGTTTTTATCAACATCTAACTGTACCCACATGGGGAAATGAGGGTCCAAAGAAGGGGCCAAAAAGGTCACATTTGGTCTGTAACCATATTTGGGGCTCTACACCATCCACATGAAAGCTCAGAAAAGTGTGAGATTGTTGTCAGAAATGATCATTCTCTCAAATATTCTGGTTCAACAGTTAGTTTGTAAATACCTGCTTGAAGTAAATAGATCTGGGACCTCAAAAATTGAAAAAATAAAATAAAATAAAATTGAGCGACAACCAAATGTGAGATTTTGCGCCACCCTTAATAAAGATACTCAATATTTGACAACAGATTCAGAATCTATGACCAAGAATCTACTATAATACAAATTTCCAGCTTCTTAGTTCTATTTTTATGAAGTTATGGTCTCTGAAACATATAAATTAAGGCTTCCGAAAAAGTGAGAGACTAGTTTATTTATTATTATTTATTTATTTATTTCCGGAAAATGGAAATAGCCAAAAGTTAGAGAAGCGCAAGTTTTATCCAATGGCAAAGTTTCTTGAGTTTTCATCATTGTTCAGTGGGTGAAAAATGGGTGAGTTGGTTGGAAAAAATAAGAAGAAAAATAAAAGAGCGAAAGAAATAATAATATTTCGATTTTTTTTAGCTAACAATCTATAAGTTTTCGGAAAGCTCTTACGCATTCCTTCGTCCTTCATGTTACTTCACACCAGTTAACTTCCTGGCCTAATTGGTGGGTTTCAGATTGTACAATGTGATGATGTCATACTCTCAGACAGCAGGCAAGAGTCATATTTCCCAATTGATTACACTGTACTTTGCCATGAAATATCCAAAAGGTAAATGCATAAAAGTTGAATCTGTTAATACTGACTGTATTATAACAAAAATCTGCATTTAAACAGTATTAATTTTACTGGCCTATAGAATGTTATGATGTCATCTGAAACCCAGCAATAGGCCCTTCATCAGTTTGTGGCGCTCGGGCCTAATAATACTTTATCTTTTTTTATCATAATATTTTCAGTCTTTTAAACTCCCCTTGGAGCTGGGTCTATCATGTAATATTTTTCCTGCTTTAATATTATATACTTTTTATGTATATTTTTATCATTCATTGCTATAATGTGCTTCATCCATGTGATATTCCCTTATATTGATCTGCATACATATATTTGGTCGTATTAACCATTTTTCTTTATTTACTCTGTCCCAGGTCCAAACCAATTGTAAAAGTAGATGCCGCAATTTCCTTCATGCCACAACTGATCCCAACTCAGAATCCCGACTGCTCAAAACCTCTAGATGCTTCTGCTACTGTCTGCTTCACTATGTTCAATGTCACTTCACTAGATCAAGGTCCTTATTAAAGTTTCAGTCATTCTCTTTTCAGTATTTACTGAATATTTACTGAATATACGTGGTTTTTCAGCTCAAGCAAGAATCAATTATACTTTTACTTTGGATGCCACACGCATTGTCCCAAATAACCGGGCATTCATCAAGGAGAAACAACCAGACGCAACTGGAAGTCTCACCATTACACTGAACCATCATGAATGTGTTATTATCAGATTCTTTATACAGGTTACAAATGTTGATTTATATGCATGAATTTTAATGTGTATTGTTTTTATTAATGTCCAGTACACTTTACTTACAGTCATGTCCTGAAGATGCTCTCAGTCCTCTTTACAATGAGTTGCAGTTCACATTTGAAAGCTTGGCTTCCTCCCAAAACCTCAAACCAAGTCTCTCTGAACAGTCCCCCACAAAAGTCAACAAAGATGTAGGTGGACAGGGAGATGATTTATAAATGTTAAACATATATTTAATCGAAATATTTTCATTTTAGTTGGGGTTTGAGATCAACTGTGGGGTGGATGACACGTGTATTGACAGACTCATAGTGGACTTTAACTTCACCAGGTATACAGTTTTTATGTGATAGTTTTTCACAGAATGTTACTCTTTAAGCTACTTAATCACCATTTTGACTTTACAGATCTTCTGTAGTCCGAATTGGCATTGATGATTTGCTCAATGTGACAGTGTCATTAGAAAATATAGAAGAAAAATTCCTATGATACAAGAGTCATCCTGACATATCCTTCGGGACTTTCCTACCGCAAGTTCACTGGACTTCGAGTAAGAAGTTTGCCAGATCATCACTGATTGCCAACTACTTTCTTATTCCTTGTTATATTTCTTTAAGGGGAGAATTGACTGTAACTCAGTGGACAGTAAGGACAGTTTGATACGAGGACGGACCGAATGCTTTATTGATAAGCCTATCTTTAAGAGCAATGCAAAGGTTTGTGGTTTATTTTTTCATAAACCCTCTCTTGTGTAGCATGCACCATCAATTGCCTTTGGTATTGTTGTAGGCGGTTTTTGTTGTCTCATATGGCTTCAACACCAACAGCCAACTCGACAGGAGGATTCTTATCACTGCAAATGCAACCAGGTGCCATTCACTGTAGTATCAACTTGAACAAAACTATATAAGCACTTATCTTTTATTTGTTTTCATTACTTTTAGTGCCAATTCCTCCCATTTGTCCCAGCGATACAAAAAGAGAGAGAGATTGATGTTAAATACAGCATTTCAGTGACAATTGGAAGGTACATTTAACAAAAAATGCCTACATTATTGTACATATTTTTTTCCTCACATAAAATCTCTTCAGTTCAAACAGCTACACCAATTTTACATTTGGTAAAAATGATCTACAGAAGCCACTCAATCAGTCAATAAAGGTAAAGTACAATGGATTGTGATATAGGTGAATGTCTTTTCATAATATTAAATACTCTTTTTGCAGGTTACAAATGAGATCAGAACATTGAATTTCTCTGTGGTGATCCGTGTTCCAGTAAAGCTTGGCAAGAGGGACATCTGGGTAGACTCTGACTCTTTGCAGGTAAAAGGAGACAAGGAAATTCACTAGTTTTATAAGGTAGAAAAGGTTTCATAGGACTTTAACATTTCAGCTCTCATCCAGAACCCATTTTCACTTTGATGAAAAGTGACCACACCTGGGTAAATAAAGGATTACACCATCAGACTTCTGACATAACTGGGCTCATATGGGGTTATCTATTGAACTCGTTCATCTAATAAACATAATTATAAGCATTAGATTTTTTTTTTTAGTAGAGTAAATACCTTCTGTCATTTTTGAATTGTACTGTGCTTGTAGTATTGTGCTTGTTGTGTTTTTTTCAAGATTCCAGACTGTCAAAAAGACAAGGATGAAGAGCCAACGGTGACAGATTTTGTTCCACAAATACAGAAGAACAAATTTGTGGTAAGTATCAATTTCAATACTGTCACAATCAATATGACAACACTAAAATTAGAAATCTGGTCATTTGTGTTTATTTTTATCAACCCAAACAGAACTGCAGTGTGGCCAAATGCAGGGTTTTCAGGTGTACTCGCTTCATGGGGCAAATGGAGAGTAAAGACTACATCATCTCTGCTAACCTCAGCTCAGGATGGATTGAGCAGGTCTTGACACTGTCTAACACATACATTTACATTCAGTATTACCTGACAGATGCCAGTGTGCCATGATACATTTATGCCTCCCACAGATTGGACTAAAATCTGCCAAGTTTCTCCTCATCAGCACAGCCATTCTGGAGTATGATACAGACCGCTTTATTTTCTATTTTGCAGAGAACAAACCCGTCAAGGTACAGTGCCATCTTTTGTTAAAAATATAAGAAATGAGATGAAGTAAATCACAATTGTTACCAGCTATTTTAAGAATAAATGTGAGCCACAAATATATATATATTATATATATATATATATATATATATATATATATATATGTAAGTGTGTGTGTGTGTGTGTATATGTATATGTATGTATATGTGTATATATATGTGTATATGTATGTATATGTATATATATATATATATATATATATATATATATATATATATATATATATATATATATATATATATATATATATATATATGTATATATATGTATATATATATGTATATATATATGTGTGTATATATATATATATATATATATATATATATATATATATATATATATATATATATATATATATATATATATATATATATATATATATATATATATATATATTAGAATTTTAATAAACAATGTAGATGCGTTATGACTTTTTAATCATCTTGAAATGTTTGTCCTTCTAACAAACTGCAGACTAGCCCACTGGGTTTTGGTGTCAGCCTCTAGAACTGATCTGCTAATATTTCTAAAGAGTACAGTAATATTTTTGTAAATAAATTCCATTCATGTGTACTAAGTACGTCTCCACAGATTGAAGCAGAAGTAGAAGTCTATACGGAAGTGGACTTCACCAAAGAAATCATTGGAGGATCTGTGGGAGCAGTGGTGCTGGTGCTGTTACTGACCGCTGGCTTATACAAGGTAGATCATGCTGTGGAGCCATTATGAAAATAACACTATTACTCGGCCCAACACTGTCTGCATGTATTCTACAGGCTGGATTTTTCAAGAGTAAATACCAACAGATGATTGCTGATGAGACTCAAGGGCAGGAAGAGGCTCTCGATGGTGCTCCAGAAGAACCAGCAGCTTAACATAAAATATAGCCTAACATATAAACAATATTCAATAATAGGGCTGTAATTAATTCAAATGGATTCAAATATATATCAACCTTTTTTATCATGTTTACAACAAAAGTAGCCTAACTTTCCTTTGCAAATAAAATGCTTGTTCACAGTTAGATTTAAATAGCCTAGTAAACACATTCTATGATTTTGTATGTCCCAGTTGGTCCCTTTAAGAGCAGGGTGTTGTGGGTAGCTCCCATAGACTGGCCATGGTAGCTGCAGGGCCACAAGGCACCCTCTTCTTTCTGCGGCCGCTTTATATTACAGCCAGTGTATGTACTACTTACCTCTCCTAAATAAATTTTGTGTTGCTATCAAGTCAAATGCCTGTTCAGCCTCTGTCCCACAGTTAGGCAATTACAGAGCAGGGGAAGAAAGTAATATGTTCTTGTATGGCTCAGGGGGTGCAAATTCAAATAATCTCTGAGAGGTATGGTGCAAAGCATCTCTTAAATGCTTTCATTTGATTACAAGAACCATGTACAGTAGCAGTAAACTTAAAATACATAAATATAAGTTTATGAAATAGGCCTTCAAATGATCAATATATAAAAAATTATTGCAAAAAGCACTAAGGATTTTAATTTAAGTTTTATTGAGCTATGAAAAAGCTGAAAATCAATATGCATGTGATTGGAAAGAAAACATTTGCAAACTAATGACACAATATCATATCTTTGAACAGTTAACACAGTTAGTTTAATGTGACTATGCAGCAATGTGGAGAGGATTTACAAAGACAGTAATATGGAGGTAACAATAAGCAACAGAACAGACACTTCAGCTGAGTTTCCCCCCGAGGCTGTTGTATTCACTGCAGCAGGAGATGGCATGTCTCCCACAGTTTCCTTTATGAAATTAGCGAAACTCGAAGTTTTGGTGAAGACATGGATGTCAGAGTGGAAGGTTTTAGCTCCTCTCACAGTGATCACAGCCGCCTGAAACCACGAGGCACCTGATCGGCACAAAAGAGCGCCACCCTGGTCTCCCTGAATTTGCACAGAAAACTGTAAATTACATTTCATTATGTTATTATGAATTATAATATGCTTCAGGAGAGATATGAATAAAACTAAGTACCACATGCCTCCTAAATAGCATTCTAAATCGGTGAGTCAGTGAGTACTCTTTGGGCCCGATCTTGCCCCTAATCTTAGCACTAGCGCAAGCATTAAGGAGTGGGCGTGTCCAGGTGGGGCTGTACTTCGCTGCTGGAGACTGGAGTGGGACAGTACAAGTACATATATAGTGACGGCGTCAGAACCTATCTGTGACCGCTGTGGCATTTAAAATCACTGCCAGTGTGGATAATGTCCGTAATCTTTGCCTCATTATCAGACAGCAAAGTAGAGTGTGGGGAAAAGTTATATATGGGTACACTAAAACAACTCCGGAGCCCCATAATTCAAGTACACACCAACACAGGCGCAAGGAATATAGAAATTTGTATGGGCCAAGACAGAACTGACTGCTCAGGGTTTGTGTTCAGAACACTCTGCGCACACGTACGCTACTCTTGCGCACGCACACACATCCTTTCATAGTTTTCTCTGGTCGTTTTCCTCCCGTTACACAGCAGACCAGTGTCTATCTTATGCGCTCCCCATCCCACAGCAGACCCGCTGCTTTCTCGCACCCACTCCCTCCTGTCCCGGAAGCCCGCTCCAACAGACTCAACTGAGAGACAAATGTCCATTGCTGCTACCGCTGACCGCTCACATTCTCGTCTCACGGGTCTACTGCATTTGGTCCCACACAGGTGGAAGTCTTGCGGATTATGGAATATGTTTATTGTCACATAAATTATTCTGATGTTACCAATTTGCGCACAGATATATGTGCGTCTGCTCCGCCATCACAGCCCAGAGCTGTGTTGTTAGCAGAGCTAAATGCGCGAGCTGATCCCTGTCAGAGTCCGGTCGCAGGAATGTGAGGAAATCGACATCACAGCATTAGGACGGCAGACAGGGTAAGAAAACACACTTTAGGACATCGTTGTAAATGGCCTCATTTGAATGAGCAGCATTTGTACAGATCCAGATCAAACCAAACTATAGAGCAGAGCTGAGCCGATACAGGGAGCAGGCGCGGGGCTGTGCTCTGCTGTGGGAGGGCATCCGGACGGCTCCAGCATAGCACAGGAACATGTTATGAATGTAAAGCATTTATCATCCTAATATATTTCCAAATAAAAGAAGCCTTGAGCATGTTACATGTTGTTTTTCAGTGGACTCGTTTGATATTTGTTTTTACGATTTTGGCAATTTGGCTGAACGCGCCACACCACGCCCTCAGTCTGCTCCAGTCCACCGATATTCAGATACGGCACACCTCCTGCTTAGAACCCCCACGCCCCGCACTTGCGCTAGTGCTAATTGGAGGCAAGATCGGGCCCTTTGTGTGAAAATGAACGATGCACTTTTGGTTTTGAATTTTAGTGGCACGAACAACGACGTGAGAAAAGTTATTCACAAAAGAGGCACAAAGTTGCTCCGCTGGCCCATAATTACCTTGACTTTTGTATGTTTAGTTTCACATTAGTGAGATGGAACTTTATATTGTTGAGAAAAGTTTTCTCTCAATCTGTCTTTGTGTAAATTAATCTGATTTCTACCTGAGACCTAGACCAGTCATTAACATGTATAAAGGCTCAGCAGACATTGCGTCCAAGCTACAAGAAGTCCTTTGTTACTTTACCTATCCTTACCCAGTGTAAACCCAGTGTAAAAACTGATTAGCACATGTCTGAGAAGCAAAATTCATTCTGCTTTGATATATATGTCATTTATAATTCTGTTCAAATACTCAGAGCTCAGATGCTCTCAAGGGAGATGGAGAGAAGAGACTTGAGAGGTGATTGGAGAGAGGATACTTGAGAGAGGCTGTTGGTCTCTGGCCAGAACAGGTCAAGACCCTGTCCATATCTACTGTAACAAAGAATAAATCTGTGTCTGTATTCCAAAAACTAACCGGGCCATGCAAATGGATTCATTATTGATCATCAAGAGATACATAATTTTTTCCTCTACATTAGTATCTGGGGTTGTTATTATTTCTCAATAGGCAACCTAACAGGTGAGCATTGAGGTGGTGAGTCTAGTTCATGCAGCTAATGATTATGTTTTTGTTTCCATCGGCTAACCTCATTTGTGAAAATTGGCAAATCTGTCCATTGTTTTACCTGCTGAACATCCATGGAAGTTGTGCAAATATTGCCCAGGTCAGAAACACTCTCACAGCTTGCAACATAAGTTTTCAGATCTCTGAGAGTTGGTTTGTTTCCTAAAAATAAAAAATGGTTAGCCTAACTTTGAAAGTAGTGCAAGAACAGCAGTTCTCAAGAATGAATTAGACCATTCATACCACTGGTCCCACTCATAACTCCAAAGGCTGATACCCAGCACTGACTCCCAACAGGGAAGGTAGTGGTGTTGATAGTGTCCACACATACAGGTTGGATGTCATTGGTGTAGCTAACAGACATGGCCAGCTTTATCAGTGCAATGCTGGATCCTGAGGTAGCACTCATTATAACATCCACAACACCCATAGAGCTGGTCTCACTTTGTCCAAAAGACACAGCCCAATCTTGAAGATTTGGATTTGAGCTGAAACACAAGGGAAAAAAAATCATTGTTTATCTTGGCAAGAATTACTGTGTTCTGGGGTCGATACTGACTCAGAAAAGTACTCTGCAGCAGTAAGGACAAAGTTGTCAGCAATCAGAGTGCCTCCACAAATGTATGCGCCGCTTTTGTAAATACGGACCATCCATGGCCACATCTGAGAAATACTGTTCTCATTTCTCACAAAATCACTGGGAGCAACACCACAAAAGGAGCCTATAATGTAAAGTATGTATATTATCGAAAATACTGCTGGAATATATATTTTTAAAAGAAAAAATCTTATGGAAAAAATACTAACGAGTAGGACTCATGGCACTCATTTGTAAAGGAAGCCCAGGACAGGTGGTGCTAGTGTCAGGATCTGGTCCACTGGACATAAACTGGACAAACCCGGGCTGATCTGAGCTGATGTGGGAGTTGATCCAGGGCTGGTAGTTGGAAACTCTGGAGTAGACTCCTGGCAGGTTGGGTCGAGCGCAGCCAAAACCAAAGCTAACGACACCAGACTGAACCCAGACAGAGCCCTGCTTACTGACCATGGGACCTCCAGAGTCTCCCTAAAAGACAACAGTGCATGTGTG
The DNA here is from genome assembly GCF_026225935.1 of Boleophthalmus pectinirostris. Lineage (NCBI taxonomy): Eukaryota > Metazoa > Chordata > Actinopteri > Gobiiformes > Gobiidae > Boleophthalmus > Boleophthalmus pectinirostris. The sequence goes on along the minus strand of NW_026571047.1, from coordinate 13,500,329 downwards.
AGATGAGATGTTATGTTCTGCTGACAACATGTTAGTCCGATAAGAACAGCACAGTACCTGACAGGAGTCCTTTCCTCCATCCAAAAGACCTGCGCAGATCATGTTGTCTGTGATTGTGCCCACGCCGTTCAGACAGTTACACTGACGGTTTCCCACAACAGGCACTTCCACTTCCTGTAGGGTTTGGGGAAACGGGAGCGGTTCTGAGAGGAGAAACACTGGTCACTTCATTACATTCACATGATGAAAAGTGTTTGTACAGAGTGAATTAAATCAAACTGACCTCCCTCTCTAACGGTGCCCCAGCCAGTGACCCAGCTATCAGTGCCACTGTTGAACACACTGTGAGCGGCTGCCAGACACACCGGCCTGATGTAATCTGTGAAAGTGACTGCTGAGGACAGTCTGAGCAGAGCAATGTCGTTATCACTGGTAAAACTGTCATAATTTGGATGTAAAATTATTGTTGACACTGATTTGGAAAATTCATTTGGGTTTGTGCCTTGTAAGTTTTCTCGACCAAGGGAAACCTCCCATCCAAAGGTATTGGTACTGTAACCGAAGAGACAGACAATAAATATAACAGATGTTAAGTTGGCATTGTTTAATATTTTGACAATAATTGAAGCATAACCTCCTCTAACCAGCCAGATGGTCCTCTGTAATATTAAAAACTCTCACTGACCTGGAGAAACAATGGGCAGCAGACATAATCCACTCCCGGTTGATGAGGGATCCGCCACAAATGTGTCGGCCAAACCTCTGCAGACTGACCTGCCAAGGCCAACTTCCTGCTGGAGCATCTTTGCCTCCAACTATCCTGGTGTTCAGAGGAGTGATGCCACACACTGTAACAAATAATGTAAAGTTGTTGTCGGCCTGGAGTCAGAGCCTCCACAAAATCTCCCATTTTCCTTGTAACCTTGATTAGTGCTAGAAAATTCATTCATCACTAATGGTTACAGCTGTCTTGTCACTAACCTCCCTGCCTAACTCTATATTATCTTTTCATCTTCATAAAGAACACTAAAGTCTAAGGAGTCTGCAAATCTATCACCACCCAGCGAAGAGCATTATTTGGCCCACATAGTTCCCGCCACTCTTCTGATAATTTAGTTTAATCAACTTAATGTTGTTGCAGCATGTTCCTTCCTAGTTAAACAAGTGGTTGTAAAAGTAGAGGAAGGAATACTGACGTTTTGCAGTAGGCTCCAGCAGCTCTGCCTCTGTAGTCTCTGGCTCTGGGACTGTGTGGTTGTGTCTTGTGGTGGGGCAGTTGTAGTGAGAAGAGGAGGAGGGGGCAGACCAGGACAGGTGGTGCGCTAGTGTCAGGATCTGGTCCACTGGACATAAACTGGACAAACCCGGGCTGATCTGAGCTGATGTGGGAGTTGATCCAGGGCTGGTAGTTGGAAACTCTGGAGTAGACTCCTGGCAGGTTGGGTCGAGCGCAGCCAAAACCAAAGCTAACGACACCAGACTGAACCCAGACAGAGCCCTGCTTACTGACCATGGGACCTCCAGAGTCTCCCTAAAAGACAACAGTGCATGTGTGAGATGAGATGTTATGTTCTGCTGACAACATGTTAGTCCGATAAGAACAGCACAGTACCTGACAGGAGTCCTTTCCTCCATCCAAAAGACCTGCGCAGATCATGTTGTCTGTGATTGTGCCCACGCCGTTCAGACAGTTACACTGACGGTTTCCCACAACAGGCACTTCCACTTCCTGTAGGGTTTGGGGAAACGGGAGCAGTTCTGAGAGGAGAAACACTGGTCACTTCATTACATTCACATGATGAAAAGTGTTTGTGCAGAGTGAATTAAATCAAACTGACCTCCCTCTCTAACGGTGCCCCAGCCAGTGACCCAGCTATCAGTGCCACTGTTGAACACACTGTGAGCGGCTGCCAGACACACCGGCCTGATGTAATCTGTGAAAGTGACTGCTGAGGACAGTCTGAGCAGAGCAATGTCGTTATCACTGGTAAAACTGTCATAATTTGGATGTAAAATTATTGTTGACACTGATTTGGAAAATTCATTTGGGTTTGTGCCTTGTAAGTTTTCTCGACCAAGGGAAACCTCCCATCCAAAGGTATTGGTACTGTAACCGAAGAGACAGACAATAAATATAACAGATGTTAAGTTGGCATTGTTTAATATTTTGACAATAATTGAAGCATAACCTCCTCTAACCAGCCAGATGGTCCTCTGTAATATTAAAAACTCTCACTGACCTGGAGAAACAATGGGCAGCAGACATAATCCACTCCCGGTTGATGAGGGATCCGCCACAAATGTGTCGGCCAAACCTCTGCAGACTGACCTGCCAAGGCCAACTTCCTGCTGGAGCATCTTTGCCTCCAACTATCCTGGTGTTCAGAGGAGTGATGCCACACACTGTAACAAATAATGTAAAGTTGTTGTCGGCCTGGAGTCAGAGCCTCCACAAAATCTCCCATTTTCCTTGTAACCTTGATTAGTGCTAGAAAATTCATTCATCACTAATGGTTACAGCTGTCTTGTCACTAACCTCCCTGCCTAACTCTATATTATCTTTTCATCTTCATAAAGAACACTAAAGTCTAAGGAGTCTGCAAATCTATCACCACCCAGCGAAGAGCATTATTTGGCCCACATAGTTCCCGCCACTCTTCTGATAATTTAGTTTAATCAACTTAATGTTGTTGCAGCATGTTCCTTCCTAGTTAAACAAGTGGTTGTAAAAGTAGAGGAAGGAATACTGACGTTTTGCAGTAGGCTCCAGCAGCTCTGCCTCTGTAGTCTCTGGCTCTGGGACTGTGGTTGTGTCTTGTGGTGGGGGCAGTTGTAGTGAGAAGAGGAGGAGGGGGCAGACCAGGACAGGTGGCGCTAGTGTCAGGATCTGGTCCACTGGACATAAACTGGACAAACCCGGGCTGATCTGAGCTGATGTGGGAGTTGATCCAGGGCTGGTAGTTGGAAACTCTGGAGTAGACTCCTGGCAGGTTGGGTCGAGCGCAGCCAAAACCAAAGCTAACGACACCAGACTGAACCCAGACAGAGCCCTGCTTACTGACCATGGGACCTCCAGAGTCTCCCTAAAAGACAACAGTGCATGTGTGAGATGAGATGTTATGTTCTGCTGACAACATGTTAGTCCGATAAGAACAGCACAGTACCTGACAGGAGTCCTTTCCTCCATCCAAAAGACCTGCGCAGATCATGTTGTCTGTGATTGTGCCCACGCCGTTCAGACAGTTACACTGACGGTTTCCCACAACAGGCACTTCCACTTCCTGTAGGGTTTGGGGAAACGGGAGCAGTTCTGAGAGGAGAAACACTGGTCACTTCATTACATTCACATGATGAAAAGTGTTTGTGCAGAGTGAATTAAATCAAACTGACCTCCCTCTCTAACGGTGCCCCAGCCAGTGACCCAGCTATCAGTGCCACTGTTGAACACACTGTGAGCGGCTGCCAGACACACCGGCCTGATGTAATCTGTGAAAGTGACTGCTGAGGACAGTCTGAGCAGAGCAATGTCGTTATCACTGGTAAAACTGTCATAATTTGGATGTAAAATTATTGTTGACACTGATTTGGAAAATTCATTTGGGTTTGTGCCTTGTAAGTTTTCTCGACCAAGGGAAACCTCCCATCCAAAGGTATTGGTACTGTAACCGAAGAGACAGACAATAAATATAACAGATGTTAAGTTGGCATTGTTTAATATTTTGACAATAATTGAAGCATAACCTCCTCTAACCAGCCAGATGGTCCTCTGTAATATTAAAAACTCTCACTGACCTGGAGAAACAATGGGCAGCAGACATAATCCACTCCGGTTGATGAGGGATCCGCCACAAATGTGTCGGCCAAACCTCTGCAGACTGACCTGCCAAGGCCAACTTCCTGCTGGAGCATCTTTGCCTCCAACTATCCTGGTGTTCAGAGGAGTGATGCCACACACTGTAACAAATAATGTAAAGTTGTTGTCGGCCTGGAGTCAGAGCCTCCACAAAATCTCCCATTTTCCTTGTAACCTTGATTAGTGCTAGAAAATTCATTCATCACTAATGGTTACAGCTGTCTTGTCACTAACCTCCCTGCCTAACTCTATATTATCTTTTCATCTTCATAAAGAACACTAAAGTCTAAGGAGTCTGCAAATCTATCACCACCCAGCGAAGAGCATTATTTGGCCCACATAGTTCCCGCCACTCTTCTGATAATTTAGTTTAATCAACTTAATGTTGTTGCAGCATGTTCCTTCCTAGTTAAACAAGTGGTTGTAAAAGTAGAGGAAGGAATACTGACGTTTTGCAGTAGGCTCCAGCAGCTCTGCCTCTGTAGTCTCTGGCTCTGGGACTGTGGTTGTGTCTTGTGGTGGGGCAGTTGTAGTGAGAAGAGGAGGAGGGGGCAGACCAGGACAGGTGGCGCTAGTGTCAGGATCTGGTCCACTGGACATAAACTGGACAAACCCGGGCTGATCTGAGCTGATGTGGGAGTTGATCCAGGGCTGGTAGTTGGAAACTCTGGAGTAGACTCCTGGCAGGTTGGGTCGAGCGCAGCCAAAACCAAAGCTAACGACACCAGACTGAACCCAGACAGAGCCCTGCTTACTGACCATGGGACCTCCAGAGTCTCCCTAAAAGACAACAGTGCATGTGTGAGATGAGATGTTATGTTCTGCTGACAACATGTTAGTCCGATAAGAACAGCACAGTACCTGACAGGAGTCCTTTCCTCCATCCAAAAAGACCTGCGCAGATCATGTTGTCTGTGATTGTGCCCACGCCGTTCAGACAGTTACACTGACGGTTTCCCACAACAGGCACTTCCACTTCCTGTAGGGTTTGGGGAAACGGGAGCGGTTCTGAGAGGAGAAACACTGGTCACTTCATTACATTCACATGATGAAAAGTGTTTGTGCAGAGTGAATTAAATCAAACTGACCTCCCTCTCTAACGGTGCCCCAGCCAGTGACCCAGCTATCAGTGCCACTGTTGAACACACTGTGAGCGGCTGCCAGACACACCGGCCTGATGTAATCTGTGAAAGTGACTGCTGAGGACAGTCTGAGCAGAGCAATGTCGTTATCACTGGTAAAACTGTCATAATTTGGATGTAAAATTATTGTTGACACTGATTTGGAAAATTCATTTGGGTTTGTGCCTTGTAAGTTTTCTCGACCAAGGGAAACCTCCCATCCAAAGGTATTGGTACTGTAACCGAAGAGACAGACAATAAATATAACAGATGTTAAGTTGGCATTGTTTAATATTTTGACAATAATTGAAGCATAACCTCCTCTAACCAGCCAGATGGTCCTCTGTAATATTAAAAACTCTCACTGACCTGGAGAAACAATGGGCAGCAGACATAATCCACTCCCGGTTGATGAGGGATCCGCCACAAATGTGTCGGCCAAACCTCTGCAGACTGACCTGCCAAGGCCAACTTCCTGCTGGAGCATCTTTGCCTCCAACTATCCTGGTGTTCAGAGGAGTGATGCCACACACTGTAACAAATAATGTAAAGTTGTTGTCGGCCTGGAGTCAGAGCCTCCACAAAATCTCCCATTTTCCTTGTAACCTTGATTAGTGCTAGAAAATTCATTCATCACTAATGGTTACAGCTGTCTTGTCACTAACCTCCCTGCCTAACTCTATATTATCTTTTCATCTTCATAAAGAACACTAAAGTCTAAGGAGTCTGCAAATCTATCACCACCCAGCGAAGAGCATTATTTGGCCCACATAGTTCCCGCCACTCTTCTGATAATTTAGTTTAATCAACTTAATGTTGTTGCAGCATGTTCCTTCCTAGTTAAACAAGTGGTTGTAAAAGTAGAGGAAGGAATACTGACGTTTTGCAGTAGGCTCCAGCAGCTCTTCCTCTGTAGTCTCTGGCTCTGGGACTGTGGTTGTGTCTTGTGGTGGGGCAGTTGTAGTGAGAAGAGGAGGAGGGGGCAGACCAGGACAGGTGGCGCTAGTGTCAGGATCTGGTCCACTGGACATAAACTGGACAAACCCGGGCTGATCTGAGCTGATGTGGGAGTTGATCCAGGGCTGGTAGTTGGAAACTCTGGAGTAGACTCCTGGCAGGTTGGGTCGAGCGCAGCCAAAACCAAAGCTAACGACACCAGACTGAACCCAGACAGAGCCCTGCTTACTGACCATGGGACCTCCAGAGTCTCCCTAAAAGACAACAGTGCATGTGTGAGATGAGATGTTATGTTCTGCTGACAACATGTTAGTCCGATAAGAACAGCACAGTACCTGACAGGAGTCCTTTCCTCCATCCAAAAGACCTGCGCAGATCATGTTGTCTGTGATTGTGCCCACGCCGTTCAGACAGTTACACTGACGGTTTCCCACAACAGGCACTTCCACTTCCTGTAGGGTTTGGGGAAACGGGAGCAGTTCTGAGAGGAGAAACACTGGTCACTTCATTACATTCACATGATGAAAAGTGTTTGTGCAGAGTGAATTAAATCAAACTGACCTCCCTCTCTAACGGTGCCCCAGCCAGTGACCCAGCTATCAGTGCCACTGTTGAACACACTGTGAGCGGCTGCCAGACACACCGGCCTGATGTAATCTGTGAAAGTGACTGCTGAGGACAGTCTGAGCAGAGCAATGTCGTTATCACTGGTAAAACTGTCATAATTTGGATGGATCCTGATCCTCCTCACAGCCTTTTTGATCTCATTAGGATTGGAACCACGTAGATTTTCACGACCAAGTGAAACCCTCCATCTTCGTCTGTTGGTGCTGAAGGACGTTGTACTGGTATAAAAATGTCTGAAGCTCAATATCCTTAAACTGAACACAATTAGAGTACTTACTTTGGAAAACAGTGAGCTGCTGTCAAGATCCACTCTCGGTTGATTAGGGATCCACCACAAATGTGTCGGCCAGACCTCTGTAGACTGACCTGCCAGGGCCAACTTCCAGCTGGAGCATCTTCACCTCCAACTATTTTGTTGTTAAGAGGAGCCATACCACAAACTGGAGAGCAATCAGTTGTGTTAAACTCTTTTATCATTCTTATCTTCACTTTTAACCTTATTAATAGTCTTAACACTGGTCTTGGTGCCAAATCTGTGTTCAGAATAAGAAGTACTGTTCTGGTGACATGCATCTTTTGATTTTAAATTAAATGAAAAATGGAGGAGAGCCTGATCTGCTGACCTGAGTGCATGAGAGGGGGTGTGAGGTACGAGCAGGTCAGACATATCCTGAGGGGCCATACCATGGAGGCATTTAAAAGTAAATAAAATAATCTTAAACTCAATGAGAAGATGCATGAGGAGCCAGTGGAAAGACTGAAGGATGGGGGATATGTGGTCAAATTAATGTGATACAGTTAAAAGGCGAGGAGAGTTTTACTGAGACCAGTGTAAAGTGAGTTACAATAATCTAAACGAGAGGTAATAAAAGTATGGTTTCAAATTTCAAAGTTGTGACAAGATAAAATGGATTGCACTTTGGCCAGTTGCCTCATTTGAAAAAAGCTGGTCTTCACCACAGAGTTAATTTGGGCATCAAGTTTAAACCCACAGTCCATTTTCACGCCTAAATTTGCCACTACTGGACTCACAGCCTCTTTAGGAGCAAACACTGCTGCATCACCAGGAGAGAACAACACTACTTCTGTTTTTTTCTCATTGAAGTTTAGGAAGTTGGAAACCATCCATGACTTGACTTCATCTAAGCACTCCACAAGAGAATTAGACTGGTTCAGTGGCACGTACAACTGGCAATCATCTGCTTAAAAATGAAATAATATGTTGTGTTTATGAAGAATTGGCTCAAGAGGCAGCAGGTAAATTGAAAAAAGGTTCTGAAACCGTGGATTGTGAACATTAGAAGCAATAATATCAGAGAAATGCCTGTCCTTAGCCGTCCTAAGAGTTTCTTGGTAGGAACGCCAGCTGTCTTTCACTATCTGAAAAGATACTTGAAGCTTATCTCTCTTCCCACTCTAAGCCACTTTCTTTCAGCCTTTCTACTCTCATGTCGAGCAGCGTGTGTGTCACTCAGCCAAGGCTCAGTTTTGGGTCTTAATAGCCTGGGATTTATTGGGGTTGCAATGTCTAATGCTGTTCTACATGCGGAATTAAATCCAATACGTAAATCTTCAATAGATGTATCAGTGCCAATAAAAGAGCTCACATTAAAAACAGCAGAAAACTGCGCACATGTTGTGGAGTTAATTGTGTATCTAAGGCCCACTGGAGCGCATTAGTAGGGAGCTGACATTTATCGTGACAATAGACAGACCTTACTAAAGCTTTTGATATGGTCGACCATTATCAACCGTCCCTTTTCTGTTAATGAAATAAATATATTTACTAATTCATCATCAATTATAGCAGTTGAAAAAAATTAAATACTTTATTTTATGGCTTGATCCCTCACTATTATTCAGCTCCCGTACAAACAATTACAAACTAAATTTCATACCTCTTAAAATTACTTTACCAGTCCATCAATTGTTTTAGCTTTTTTGTCAGGAAAAAGATCATCTCACAACTAAATTCCTCCCATTTTTGATCACTGTGATATCATTTATCAAAATACCACAACTTCTATCCTCCAACCACTCAATGTGATCTATAACAGTCTGTTCAGGTTTATTCTTTGCTGTTGCCTAAGAACTCATCACTGCGTGATGTACTACCCTCTGTCCTGGCTCACTCTGTCCTGCCGACATCAACTTCACTGGTTATTATTATTATCTTTAAATGCATTAATCGCAGTTATCCTGAAGATCTCAAACAGTATCTAATTCCATTCAGATCCTCTTACAGGATGCCTCGCAGATCAGATATTTTTTGTTGTCCCAAAAGTCAAAAAAAAAAAAAAAATGATAATAATAAAATAAATTTGAAAAGAAAAACAATAAATATGAAGCTCTCTTTGATTGGAACAATCTATCACCATCGATCCGTGCTTTAACTTTTGTCCTTAAAAATACTCTGGTGCAATATTTACATAACCTGTGTAATTGTTTTTGATCATCTTATTGAATTTTGTTGTTCATCTTGTTGTATTTTGTGACTATATTTGAACTCTGTATTCATTTTTGTTCAAATTTGATTTATTCAGTCTGTAACAGTCATGTGTGAGTGTGTGTATGGTGTTTTATTTTATTTTTCTGAATTTATGTAGCCTACTGTCTGCCTTTTTGTATGTGTCTTCTGTTGTTGTGACTATAAGGACTCCCTCAAAAATGAGATGGTGAGACATCTCAAGGGGCTTATCCTCCAAAAAATTACATTCAAATTAATGACTAAAGCTGCTATTATCGTAATAACCAAGGCAACACAAAAATACTGAAATACCGGTAATTAAATAAGTTTAATTATATGTGGGAAAGATTAATTATGATTATTGTATTTGATTTATTAATCAATTAATATGTTTACATGTATGCCCATTCTAACTTTACAATAGTGTTTCATTGAATTAAATTGCACTTACCATCAAGCTGAGCTGCTGACTCTGGAGGAGAAAAATATATAAATTAAAAGATTATGTTGGCTAGAGGTTTGTATATATGAAACAACAGATGGTAATATAATTTCTATTTCTTTTCATTTGTACATCTGAAATAAAGACACATTTTTACAAATTTTGAATCTCTGGTTGGAAGTTTTACCTGTGCTGAGGAGGCATCCCAGCATCAATATGCAGTTCCATTTGTTCAAAGCCATTGTGTTGATGCTCATTGGTTAACAGCTCATCGGCTTATATAGGTTCGAGCAGTTACCTGTGGGGAGGTGTCATACTTTCTTGACACGCTTACCTATACAATCCAACACATGATAAGACATTTATGTCATTTCCTTGTTCCTGATATTTATATGGTAAAGCCCTTCAAAGGAAAGGGTTATATTTAGATTTTTAAAAAATCATGGCAGTTTAAACTGGTCATGTTGACCTCTAACCCTGTAAATTTAAACCTAAGAACATAATATTTCACACTGAAAGATGACATAACACAAGCAGCTTTACATAGTTCATTGTGTGACTGCTGGTATGACACCTTGTATGAAAACAATTATGAATGACTAAGTGTGCAAGAGAGGAGAATCTAAACCAGTCTAGTTTATTACATAAATTACAGCTTCTGTGTTCAATCACGGGATGACAAATTGGTGACAGCTATTATGTAACATGGTCAAAGTAACAATGGACAATGTGGTTTGTTTGATTCTTTCAACATGTATGACACATGCATCATTTACAAGGAAGTTAAGTCACACCTCATCAGTCATCTTCATAGATATAAGCATACCATTCTACAGAATGCCTGGTGATTTTAGGCAAAGTAGGAATTAGATATTTACTTTTTTGATCATGATTTATTCATGATTATTGACTTGATCACCAAACAGATAAATCCAACATTTTCTTTCATTTCAGTAACGTTATAGTATGTGACCTGTCTTAGGAAATCAAACTTTCAATTTAAGCTTTGAGTCTCCCCTAATTTTTTCTTTTATCTTTTTTTGTTTGTTTGTTTTGTTTGATCATTCAGAAAAAATGTCCTATGGACCCTAAGGACATACATGTGCACTTACAAAAATAGCTGTCATCATAGATTAATATTTTATCGTACTGTTTTGACAAAATCCAAAGATCTATCCCTGATCTAGCTCTGCTCAAAAATACCTTTTTTTTTTTTTTTTTTTTTTTTTTTTTTAAATCTTTAAACCTTTAAATGCCAGTTTAAAAATTTGAATTTCACATGAAGTGAAAAAAATGATCTTTAAAATTGAGATATCTTCCAGAAAATTGAAGTCAGATATAAAGGGGAACATTTTTATACGTAGTCCTATGAAGCTTCAACTTCAACAACAAGAAGATTTTGAGGATTTTTATAAATTTGATATTTTTGGTTAGAGCAGGAATAGATTTATTTTTTTTTTTTTTTGTTTTTAAGTATGAAAAATATGCTGATTTTATAGCTGACTTGTTTTTCTTATCTGATGCTACATGAAAACAAAAAATGCCACTAACTTCAAATTTCAGACAAAGCTGAAGTCTCCATGATGTTATAGCTTTTTTTGGAATGTTTCATAGTATGTCTTAAACCTTTCCATCTTCATGGAGACCAAAACAAGACAAAGTAATAGGTCAGATCTGTGGAGAGGCAACCCTAAATGCCTGTTTTTCTTGGTATGAAACCACCTGTAATTGTAATTATCAGTTCACTTTAAGATCATCACGTTAACACATTTTCATTTAAATACACACTACTTTGCACACCTTTACTCATCAACACATCATCAACACAATGCACTGTGCACACAAACACACACACACGCACCTAACTTTCAGCACTTCATACATCCTCCACTACCCCGTGGATCTGTCATACATCTCTCCACACACACCACACACAACATTCCTCTCCACCATCCATCCACCACCCTTCTGACCCCCCCTTCACTTACACACACTGCACAATACCCATCCTCCTGTACAAATACTAAGAATACAAGTATATGGTTTCATCTATGTAGTTTTACTTCCAGTGCATCATTGGTGCACTGAAGAACAGGTTCCATATTCTTGATGGCCCACTTCCTGTCCAGTTTGTGAAGTCCCTGCGGGATGAAATGGAAAACAAAGAGGTTGCACCAACTGATAAAATTGTACATGTTTGTGCTGCCTTATTAAAAATGCCATCAAGTGTGGTGTTCAACTATGACAGAGTTGAGAAGTTGGTCCTGTCAGAGGTGGGTATATATATCCAGCCTAGAACTTGCTTATTGTATCTAGGCTTTTCACGATGAAATCCTCATCTCTTGCAACACAGAAGATAGTGGTCTGCTGTAATGAAATCTGCATATTTTACATGGCAGGTGAACATCTGCATCTGGACCTGTAAGATATAATTACATATTTCTCTGTGAACTACTCTCATCTAAGCATTAATTAACCATTGCATTTATATAGCACCTTTCAAGATATCCAAAGCACTTTACAATTCATTATTCATTCACTCAACACTACTGTAGCCACAGCTGCCCTGGGGCAGACTCACGGAAGCAAGGCTGCCAATCTGCACCATCAGCCCCTCCAACCATTACCATCATTCATGCACACACCACTTTCATAATAGACAATGTGGGTGAAGTGTCTTGTCTAAGGACACAATGACAGTTTTTGCCACTGGTGCACCCCTGTGGCACCTGATTTTCTCAGTGGTCTCCCATCCAAGTACTATCCAGGCCCGGCCTTGCTTGGCTTCTGAGATCTGACGGGATCAGGCTTTGACAAGCCAGTATGGCCACGACTGTGTGTGCCAAATTTCATGGCTCTACAGCAAAGTTGACATCAAGACATCACCCATAGGTGCATTGTATTTTGAGTTTTCCAGGTGGCGCAGTCTCGCCATTTCTTTATAATCATGCATGCAGTATATATTTTATGGGCTTAGGGGCTCGGGCCTAAATATAATCCATACATTCATTTTCTTGCATTTATCCGGGGTTGGCTCACTGGGGCAGTGATCTAAGCAGGGACTCCCAGACTTCCTTCACCCAGACACTTCCCCTAGCTCCTCCGGAGGGGACCAGGTGGCGTTCCCAGGCCAGCCGAAAAACGTAGTCCCTTCAGCGTGTCCTGGGTCTTTCTCGGGGCCTCCTTCCCAGCCTAAATATAAAGATAATAATGTTTTTAGCAAAAACAATATATCCGTTAACATGGGAAAAGCATATTATAATATTTTTGAAAGCTCTCGAGATTACCCACATCACCATGGGCTTGTGGCGAATGATGAGCGCTTGCGCACTCACATGAGGGTCACAATGGTCCCTGGTCACCACAGGCGAGTTATGTTGCGTCATTCCACTTCCCAGCCACTAGGAGCATCACTTTGTGATACTAATAGGCCCTTCAACAGTTTCTGGCACTTGGGCCTTATAAACTATCAAGATGAATGAGGAAGTTGGTGTGTGTATTGTTATGTTATAATTAGAGCCCAGCCGATATATCGGTTGGCCGATATAATCGATCGATATGGGCACCTGGAGACATATCAGCTATCTGCTGATATGTTTGCTGATAAGTCTTTGTTGGTGTGTGTGTCCGTACTGTCCCTGAATACACATCACTCAAGTCAGGTCACTCACGTGCGCTTGTTTACACCCACAGACATAGATCCAAGTGTAACACTTACATTATATTTTTTTTATGGACAATCTGTTTGAGTCTGGATAAAAGGACATTTATTAGTGCAGACTTGTGATGTGAGGAGGACCCTGTGTGAGTGTTGGAAATATCAATCAATCAGTCAAACTTTATTTGTATAGCACTTTTCATACATTTGAAATGTAGCACACAGTGCTTCACATGCATATATACGACAATTTAAACAGAAACATAAAAACTAAAAGGTAAAAGTTTCAGTTAAAAGCTCAATTAAAAAGATATGTTTTAAGTTTACTTTTAAAAATATGAGCACTCGCAGCGGACCTCAGATCCTCAGGTAGACTGTTCCACAAACAGGGGCCATAAAAGCTAAAAGACGCCTCACAGTGGGTTTTAGTTTGAACTCTTGGGACAGTTAAAAGACGACTACCTGAGGACCTGAGAGTCCGAGAGGGCTCATATGATAAAAGCAGATCAGATAAATAAATAGGACTAAGACCATTAAGAGCTTTATAAACCAATAAAAGAACTTTAAAATCTATCCTGAAGCTCACATGAAGCCAGTGCAGAGACTTCAGCACTGGGGTGATGTGCTCTCTCTTCCTGGTCCTCGTCAGCAGCCGTGCTGCAGAGTTTTGGAGGAGCTGTAGTGGAGCTGTAGTGGAGCTGTGGTTTTCTTTGGAAGACCAGAAAGGAGAGCATTACAGTAATCAACACGGTTTGTGATAAAAGCATGTATTAAAATCTCTGCACTGGCTTGAGAGAGAAAAGGTCTGACTCTGGCAATATTTTTTAGATGATAAAAACCAGATTTAGTGATTAACCTGATGTGTGGCTCAAAGCTAAGCTCACTATCAAGAGTAACTCCTAAACTTTTCACCCTCTCACTGGGGTTCAGTGAGTAGGTTTGGAGCTTAGCTTTGAGCCTCTCTCTCTGAGCTTCAACCAATAATTAAAACCTCAGTTTATGTTGACTTTGAAGCTAGTTTTGGTTAGCGATTAGCTGCTGTAGCTCCCACACATAAACAGGCTTTTTTGTCTTCTATTTGTCTATTGTACAGTGTCTATATTGGCCATATATTTGTTACTGGACCTGCATTGACATGTAAATGAGCTGTGAATAGAGGTGTGAATTATGACATTTGCACATATAATTACCACGGCGTGCATGTATTTACGGCTAAAGGCTAATAGCGCTAGTTTCTTTACTAGCTAGGAGGTATGGGTCGGTCGCGAACGAATTGGCTCATAGAGCGGGCTCTTTGAAGCAAACGACAGGAGCCTGCTCCTTATTGGGAGCTGTGTTTTCTTTCTTTCACTTGTTTTCTCTTCTCTTCTCGTCGCGTGCAAACTCGTAGTAGTTTGACAGCGGCAGCGGCTCAAAACGAAACTTTCAGAAATATGTGTGTGTGTAGGATAGAAAAATGTGCATGTTTGGCTGTAGTTTAGCATAAAATAAATAAACCAGGACTAATCGTGGGCTCGAGAGATGGAGAGAGATAGAAACTGAGTCCTGACACTCAGTCCTGGTTCAGTTCTTGCCACTTGGGAGCCGAAAGAGCCGGCTGCTTTTGGTGAGCCAAGCCAAAAGAGCTGGTTCTCTAAAAAGAACTGGAATACCCATTACTAGTAGCTAGAATGTGATGCAAAAATGCCATTAGGCTGACCTACTGTCTGTAAATATGACGTAAAGAGTCAGAATAACAATAAATGCTTCCTAAATAAACCCAATTTAAAATCCACTAGAGCCAAACCTAAGTTTTTTTAAACAATTCAAGATTTACAGTGAATTTTAACATCACTAAATATATCGGCGATTATATTGGCTATCGGCAGCTCCAACTCCCATTTTATTGGTTTCATATCGGCCACAACAAAACCCAAATCGGTCGGGCCCTAGTTATGTTATATTGATTTATTAACAGAAGGTTTGTTTGTGATATAAGTGCAGTCCAATACAACATGGTGACATATTATTGACCCCATACATTTAAATCTACTGTGCAATATAATAGAAGAAGTCATTATCCTGTATGTTTATTACAAATTCTATTTTTCATGTATGTGACATACAACATAAACTCATAATACTATATATAGTACACTGGCTACGTATGCATTCACAAAAATCAGATCATTATGTACTTCTGGATTATTATGCGATTACTGAAATTGTCATTAAAACATCAGCAACATGGTACATCTCATGAGAGTAATCAAACCATCATGTTTCAGGGTCTAATGAATGGTTTATCTCTGCACTGGGACCTGAGTAAACAGTACTCTTTTATATTGTACAGGAAAGTATAAATATAGAGTATTAGCTAGTACCAACTGCCAACAACAGTGATCTAACATATAGGTGCAGCTTGTCACTCATCCAGAACATCCTGAAGCTTATTCTCAGCTCAGTCAACTGGATTCTTTGATATTGCAATGGCTCCTTGATTATCCTCCAGGATCACAGTTGGTATGGTCTCCATTCCGAGTTCAGTTAGTTGTTGTGTCAGCTGAGTTCCTTCCTGTGCAGCTTGGCTTACTTACTGCTCCTCCAGCAAGTAGAAAGATGTTTCCTGTAGTCAAACACCAATCATCCTGATCACTGGCCCAGTCTGCATCTGGGAATTAAGGTTCCACTTGTACTTAAGTGCAAGGTTTTGTGTCCCATTCAAGTATCACAGGGTCTTTTGAAAAGCTTGTGTAATGTCTGGTTGTGTAGCAGCTTCTTACCATGAACTGATAGGCACTCAGCCTCTTTACACTTGCTGACATCACCTTTCTTTTTTAACTTGACATTTGTGCCACCTGGTGTTGCCATTGATTTGGCACTGTCCATTACATATTTTGTAAAATGTATATTTTTCTGATAAAGAAAAAGGCATTCTTTGTGTTTGTCTTGAACAACAAAGATGCCCAGGATGTAGGACTGCTCACCCGTGTCCTTCATTTTGTATCTTTTCTTCAGAGCTTCTTTAAGGTTGTCCATACTCTCAGTTGACTGTAATCAAAATCAGGTGATCACCATACACAGCCAATATTTCTATTGCCTGACCTGTACCAACACACACTGATCTGATGTACTCTGTGTAAAGGCAATGTCCTTCATACACCCTGTGAAAACTTTGCTCCAATAGTGAGTTAATTGTTTAAGTCCATAGATTGACTTTTTCAGTTTGCACACCAGATGTTTTTTCCTTGTTTTGTGTAATCTTCTGGTTGCTACATGTAGATGTTGATTTATAAATGCAGTTACAGTATCCATTTGGTGCACATAAAGGTTGTTCTGCACAGCAAAAGATAACAATGTACTAACTGAAATGAACGATGAATGATGATTGACTTTAAACACCCACTTTGATCCTATTATTTTGTGATCCTTTGGTAACTCCAACAAGTCCCATGTGTCATTTTCCAACAGCAATTCTTATTCCAAATCAGCCACTTCCTGCCACTCCTTTACATTCGCACTCACCATAGAGTGCTTGGCTCTGTAACACAACACATGTTAGCAAGTAGTACACAAATGATGAATTTGTTAAGAATTTGTTGTAACAGCGCCAACCGCGGTTATAATTTATAGGCATATGTTGCACATATGCCTATAAATTGTCTGATGTCCTTTATTGACTATGATAAACAGATTCTAAAAATATAAGCAAGAAGGTACATGGGCCTCAAACTCATGTCACCCATAAAGAAAATCCAGGCAACTTAACTTCTACACTATATCAACATAACACTTTCTATTTAACTTTCTATTTAAAAATAGTCAACACGTACAGAGGAGGGAGTGCCGGGAGTCCTGGCATGCACCTCCAAATCCCATACTGGCAGTGTTTATGGCTGAGAACTCCCATAGAAACTAATGGTGTGGGTCATATGTGGAATTACAAAGATTGTGGATTACTGTTGTGTACTGGAATAAACACATTATCAAAGATAGAAGGTAAACTGCGCCTTTTACCAGATTTACAAAACTCCAGACTGACTGATTTCTGTAGCTAAACGGGCTAGAACCAACATTATTATTTTTATATTTATTTATTTATTTTTTCATTATTTGGTTTAACTTAAATGATTAAATGAGTCTCATTATGATTGAAAAAAAATAATTTGCATTAAATAGTGTATTAATGAGACAGAGAGAGAGTAGATTGAAGAGAAACAATCCCAAATGCTTTTGACTACTTAGAAATGTGGATTGTAGAAAACTAAAGTTAAATCAGTGATTTTTGTGTGTTTATTACATTTACATGAGCGATTAAGCTGCTATGTAGCTACAACATTGGTTTGTCAGATTAGTCAGAGAACATCGTATCTTCACAAATTTATCAATTTCACATCATTTAAACTATCAGTATCAGTCAACGTTATCTGTACAGGGCTTTTTATAAGCTCCTATTGTTCCGGATAACGCCATCTGCACCATCATGCAAAGGCAGAATGAAATTCTGCCAATTCTGCCACAGTGAGACATTCCAGTTTTTGATGGCAATCCATTGCATTGCTCTTCCTTCATGAGGGCATTTGAGCACTGTGTAGAGGAGAAGACTAGCAGCTATCAGGATTGTTTATGCTTCTTGAAACAATATACCTGAGGGCACCCAAGAGAGCCGGTGAGCTGCATGAATATACCATGACAGTTGGGTTATCAAAGGGCCAAGGAGCTTTTAATGGAGCATTTTGGAAATTAGTACAAGGTTGTTACAACACATATGGAGAAAGTGTTTAACTGGCCAGTCATAAAACCTGAGGACATTCAAGAATTGGAGAATTTCACTCTGTTAGGAGGATGTTGCAATGCCATGTCTGAGATACATTATATTGAGGAGCTGAATGTATCTTTACATATGAGGCAATTGATCATGAAGTGGCCCTACAAACTGCGTGAGAAATGGCACAGCTTTTGAGATACAGACGTGGAAAGACTTCAGAGCCACCTATACAGATATGAACTTTCTTGAACACCATCCTGACT
Organism: Boleophthalmus pectinirostris; assembly: GCF_026225935.1. Lineage (NCBI taxonomy): Eukaryota > Metazoa > Chordata > Actinopteri > Gobiiformes > Gobiidae > Boleophthalmus > Boleophthalmus pectinirostris. The sequence continues at coordinate 13,482,194 of NW_026571047.1, read as the reverse complement.
CATCCTCTGTTTGGAGACATTTCTGATAACTCTCTCCATCTTGCACACAAGAGTAAAATCCAACAAAGGAGTAGCTTTAAAGGCAGCAGTTTCGCAACATCTATCACAGTGACTGAGGGGGTGCCACATCTCCACCTGCACAGACTAAGCATCTATCAGAAGCCTGTTTGTGCTGTGAACAACCCTATTCTGTGCTTAAGTATCTAAAGCTCGAGAGGCTGTCTCATAAGGAGAAAATTGAAATCCTCAAATTAAAAGGGAGTGTGTTTTGGTTGCCTCAATTTTGGCACATTAGCAGGGAGCGCAGACGCTGGCTTACCTATGATAAATTCAGTCTCTAAACACCACTATTCTGCATTCAGACAGCAGACAGTATGAAGGCAAACCATCTAAAACGCTGGTGAGCAGTGCACTTGTGTCTCACCAAGCTGGTGCTTGTACTGGGGCCGGAGACCAGGACTCTACACAGCAAAAAGTGGTGTTAAAATTGACCGAGTTAATTTTAACATTTTCTCAGAGTATGAGTCCAATCTGTTCTAGAGTTAATTTAACACTTGGAAATATTAAGTAACACTGGACAAAAGTTACCGTTTAACCCCCAAATCAAGAGTTAAATTTACTTTTTTAGAGTAAAGGGTTAACACTTTGTAGGGTTATCCTGATTTAGCTAAATACAGAGGTGTTTTATTTTTACACTTAATTTGAGTTAATTTAACATCTTGGAGAGTTGTAACTACACACTGAAGTGTAAATTAAGGTACATTGTAAAAAACACATTCAGTGCATGTAAAGTCTTTATTTTCTTTAAAACACTGTAAAAGATGAAATTATGTACAAATCATTATCGAAGACTCTTGGCATCACCGTCCAGCTGTTGTTCGACCTGAACAGTCCTGATGTGTTGAGCCTCCTTGAGATAAGTCAACAGGACTGTCCGGTGGCTGTGGAGTTACTTGCCTTTATCCGCCTTTGGACCATCTTCAGCCGCCATGAGATGTATCCTGATCCACTTGCAGCATCATGGAGGTGCTCCTAAATGTAAAAAGGATGCCATACAACTTAATGTTGAATGTTAACACAATTTACATTGCTTGGAAAGCAAAATCATTCTTACATAGCCTTTCTTGGCATATGGATCTTTGAGAGAAGGAAACGCCATCACAATCCCAAGGGCAGACTGTTCCCAGGTGGCCTTAGAGGGGAAGTTACTGAAACAGGAATTCAACTTATTAGAGACGTTAAGAATACTTTATTAAATTTTGTGAACAAACATAGAAACATACCCATGGTGTTGAATCATGTGAGAAACCAGTATATTAACCAACTTCCTTCTTGTAGTATGACTTAGGATTTCTGTTTGGTATTCCTTTAGCACTTCTTCACCACCAGCTTTTTCTTTTAAAGCTGCTTCTATTATCTGTCAAAAAGAGAAACATATGTTATAGAGAGCTACAACATACACCAGACAGACATACCAATTTAGCGAATAAAAATTTAAAAGCTTACTTAAAATATGCAGGATAGAATACTGTCCTTGACATAAGCAAAGAGCTAAAAGACCATTGTTAAGGTTTGGCAAGAGGGACCTCAAAGCAGAGCCAGGACTCAGTCAAGTTTTAAACAGTTTATTTTACAAACGGAAGGCAGGCTGAGGAAGCAGGGAGCTGGCCGACTTCTCCAGAGGCAACTGCAGACAACCACGGAGACACCAAACAGGACGGAATTATCTGGCAAAGTGGTGGTGAGAAGACCAGGGCTAAATACAGAGGCTGATGAAGGAATTGATTGCAGGTGTGTCTCATCTTCTCCGGAACAAGCCAGCCACGCCCCCTGCCACACTCAAGCTCTGCAACAAAAGGGGGAGGGGGAGAGAACAAAAAAAAAAACCAAATCCTAACAGTCCCCCCCTCAAGGGACGCCTCCTGGCGTCCTACCAGGCTTGTCCAGATGGAGAGTATAGAAGTCGGTGAGTAGCTGGGGGTCCAGAATAAGGAGCGGGAGACCCACGATCGCTCCTCAGGACCGTACCCCTCACGGTCCACCAGATACTGGAAGCCGCGGCCCCGTCTCCGGACATCCAGCAAATGCCGAACAGTGAAGGCAGGATGGTTGTCAACAATCCGGGGGGGTGGAGGGGGTTCGGCTGAAGGGCTCAGGGGACTCGTGGAAACGGGTTTAAGGAGAGACACATGAAAGGCAGGGTGGACATTTAAAGACGGGGGCAGCTTCAGTTTAACAACGGTGGGACTGATTATGCGCTCAATGACAAAAGGACCAATATACCTGGGTGCCAGTTTGCGGGACTCAGTCTGAAGAGGTAAGTCACGGGTTGAGAGCCAAACTTTTTGGCCAGGCACATAGTCAGGAGCAGGAGACCGATGGCAATCAGCAAGCCTCTGGTTACGAGTGGCCGTACGGCATAGTGCAGCACGGACCTCCTGCCAGACATGCCAGGCTCGCCGAAGGTGTTGCTGAATGGAAGGTACTGCAACATCTCTCTCCTGGGTAGGGAACAGGAGGCTGAAACCCATTGGCTGCCATGAAAGGAGACATTCCAGTGGCTGAGCTGTCTAAGGAGTTATGGGCGTATTCAATCCAAGGGAGGTGGGTGGACCAGGAAGCAGGGTGGCGTGCAGTGACACAATGAAGAGCAGACTCCAAGTCTTGATTGGCCCGCTCCGTCTGGCCATTGGTTTGTGGATGATACCCTGAGGACAAGCTGGAACCCAGGATGGCAGGAGACCTTGGATGCATGACCCCACTGAAGCACCACCGACCTAGCAGATGGAGGAACAAATAGGCAACCCCATGGACATCCCTCAGACGTGGGGTCACTCACCTGGGCCTCCTGGACCACTTTCTCCACCTCCCAGCGGGCTGCTCCAACAATACAGGTAGCAGGCAAAATGGTAGGCATTACGGAAGTCCAACTTTGTGAAAATAGTGGCCTCACGGAGGGAGCTGAAGGCAGAGTCTGAGAGGCAGGGGATACTTGTTTTTAACAGTTATGTCATTCAGGCCCCTGTAGTCAATACATGGTCTTAAAGATTTGTCTTTCTTATCTACGAAGAAGAATCCTGTTCCCACCGGAGACGAAGAGGGTTAAACCAGCAGTCAACGAGCTTGAAATGTATTCCTCCATAGCTTCTCTTTCTGGCTTAGAGAGGTGAAAGAGCTTACTGGTAGGTAGAGGGGCACCAGGTATTAGATCAATGCTGCAATCATATGGCCTGTGTGGGGGAAGTCACAAAGCTCGGTCCTTGGAAAAAATCTCCTGGAGGTCATGGTATTCAGTGGGGACAAGTGTGAGATTGACTGGTTTGGGAGGAGTTAACACAGTCTGAGTAGTGGGCAAGGCAGAGTGAAGACAGTGAGAGTGACAGAAAATGCTCCAATTAACTATGGACAAAGTGGACCAGTCTATGTGGGGATTGTGGAGCTTAAGCCAAGGGAGACTTAAGACTAAGGGAGAGGAGGGTGAGGAGACTATGTAGAGAGAAATAGTCTTGCAGTGGTTACCAGAGAGCAGCAGTGACACAGGGACAGTTTGATGAGTAACAGAGGCTAGTAGCTTTCCATCAAGGGCGAAAACTTTCTTGGGCTCAGGTAAAGGGTCTATAGGAATGTTGCAATGGGAAACAAATGCAGAATCAATAAAGTTGTCGTCGGCACCGGAATCCACCAGGGCTTGGAGAGGGAAAGAGGTCTGAGACCATGTGACAGTACCTTTGAGCTGAATTCATTTGGAGAAGGGGTCTGTGGGTGTGTGGCTCACCAGCGCCCCTCCGGGGACTGATGAACCTGCCCCTTTTAGACGAGCCAAACAATGGACCAGAATGTGTCCAGCCTGGCCACAGTACAGACAGAGGTTCTGGCTGAGACGGCGCTGACGTTCCTCAGGGGTTAGTCCCAATCTCCCCCCTTGCATGGGTTCCTCAGTGTTGGAGGAGGTGGAGGAAGCTGGAACTGCAGGTGTAGACACATGAGGAAAGAGAGGAGGGAGCCGGCTGTTGGGAAGCTCTGGAGTGGGTAAGAGGAAAATTTTGCCTTGCTGCTCTCTCCCTATGCCTTTCCCTGAGACTGTTATCTAAACGGATGGCTAGAGAAATCAGTTCCTCCAAAGAGGAGGTTTCATCACGGGCAGCTAGTTCATCTTGAATCTCCTCACTTAAACCTCGGAAGAACACCCCTTGCAAAGCTTTCTCTTCCCACCCACATTCTGCGGCCAAGATACGAAAGTCAATGGAGGAAGAGGAAACAGAGTCAGAACCTTGGTGTAGGGATAGAAGCCTGTTACTGGCTTCTTTACTTTGAAGGGGATGATCAAAAACCTTACGCATTTTGGCAGTAAAAGTATGTAATGAGTTACAAATGGTACCAGAGCTACTAGCTAAATCCACTGCCCAGGCTGAAGCTTTACCAGAAAGTAAACTCATTATGAAAGCTTTATCAGTAGCATAGGTTAGAGGTTGTTGGTCGAAAACTAGCATACATTGATGTAAAAATTGCCTACATTTCCCTAATTCTCCAGAATACCTGGCAGGTGTTGGGATGAATGGTTCACGGGACTGGGCAAAATGGGACTCTGGAAATGCAGGACCAGGTGGAGGTGGAGCTGGAGCTGGTGTGGGCTGGAACTGAAGCTTGAGCCAAAAGGTGAGAAGCAACTTGATCAAGATGGCTGCTGAGCTGAGACACACCGGTAGTGAGAGTTTGCAGGGAGTCCATAATCTCCTTTAGCCTTTCTTCTTGCTGTCCCACACGACCTCCTTGAAAGGTAAGTGCTTGTTTGAGCCGTTCGACTTCTGCGGGGTCCATTGTGGCCAGATAATTCTGTTAAGGTTTGGCAAGAGGGACCTCAAAGCAGAGCCAGGACTCAGTCAAGTTTTAAATAGTTGATTTTACAAACGGAAGGCAGGCTGAGGAGGCAGGGAGCTGGCCGACTTCTCCAGAGGCAACGGCAGACAACCACGGAGACACCGAACAGGACGGAATTATCTGGCAAAGTGGTGGTGAGAAGACCAGGGCTAAATACAGAGGCTGATGAAGGAATTGATTGCAGGTGTGTCTCATCTTCTCGGGAAGAAGCCAGCCACGCCCCCTGCCACACTCAAGCTCTGCAACAAAAGGGGGAGGGGGAGAGAACAAAAAACAAATCCTAACAACCATGGGTTATAGTTACATCTGATAGCAATTTCTAAGACAAGGAATTCAACCTATACAGTTATAATTATAATTAGTGAAAAAAAAATTGTCTATATAGTTTAAATCAAATTGTACTTACCAAAAAGAGCTGCATGTAAAAGTGAAAAATCCACTGTGTCTGTCTGGTTCAAACTGGTTCAAACTGGTCTTCTGTGGCGGGAATTTGAAGTGGTGGGTGGGCGGTGCCAAGTTAACACTCGGGGAAGTTGAAATAACACTAGCAGAAGTTGAATTAACACTAGGGGAAGTTGAATTAACACTAGAGGAAGTTGAATTAACTTCAACCATATCAACTCTGGCATATAACCCCAACTCTAACTCCCATTTAACTGTCAAATAGTTAAAATAACATTATGTGTTAAAAACAACTGAAATATTTTACCCTGAAATTTTAACTCTCCAGTTTTTGCTGTGTACTCTCTCTAAAATTCAGTGCGTATTCAACAAGGATATTATTGTGTGGGACTTACGTTTTAATAAGGATGTTATCCATATGCTCAATAACCGGTGTATTGTGGAGCAGCGCATTCAGAGCATCAAAAGGAAATTTGAAAGAAACAAGGATATTAAGAAGGACTGAGGGTCATTTATTACAGACCTTGCTGACAAAGGTGGTGCCTCATGACCAACTGGAACCAAAAGATGGAGCTGTACGGTATCTGAAAAGGAAAAGGACATTGCAGTGGGATTTTTGACTATGGAGCAATCTATAAAGACACCTCATTGAATAGCCATCTTATACAGGGGCCGGAACTCACCATTTCTCTCTTTGGTGTGCAGAAGGTTGCTCTGATGACTGACATATAGGCCATGATGCATCAGGTGAAGTTGTCAGAGAAGGAGGTGGACTATATTCGCTTTTTGTGGTGGCAATGTGGAGACACCTCAGCCAGTCCAGTGGATCACTGTATGACTGTGCACATTTTTGGAGCAGTCTCCTCCCCAAGCTGTGCCAATTATGCTCTGAGAAAAGCTGCTGCAGACCATATGAACAGCTTCAGCAAATAGGCAATCAATACAATTTACTGCAATTTTTATGTGGATGACTGTCTGAAGACCGTGGCCATGGAGCAAGAGGCAGTGTGGCAGACCTTACTGACTTGTGCTTAAAGGGAGGATTTCAGCTGCTGAAGTGGACCGGTAATAGTCGGTTGGTGCTGGCATTCATCCCAGAAGAAAAATGCTGAAGGCCAACCAGAGAGCTTCACCTTGATCGATTCATTTTGTTTGTGGAGAAAGCCCTGGGCCTGAGTTGGTGTTCAGAGAGCAATTCATTCACCTTTCAGGTTGCTGTGGAACTAAAACCTCACACCACCAAATGTGGCATTCTTTCCATGGTCAGCTCCATCTTTGACCCATTAGCCTTCCTGTCTCCATTCACTCTTGAAGCAGGAAATGTGTAGGCACAATCTATCCTGGGACAATCCCATTCCCCAGTCAATGTCTCAGTGCTGGACACTATGGGTACAGGATCTTCAGAATGTGGAGGAGTTCAAATTGAGGCACTGCATCAAGCCCAGTAGGTCTGGGTATCATTAAGAAGTTCCCGATATGATACATACCTTGATACATAGACCACAATTCGATACATCTCGATACAGTGCACTTTCAAGACAACATGATATATTTCAAATTGATTCGATACAGTTCATTAAAAATAATGGCTAAATCATGACTGTGATACTAAAAGTCTTTGTTAAACCACTTGTTATGCAAAGTTAAAATGAAACTCAACCATTTTAATCATCCAAACACTAAACAAGCAACAAAACTGTAGCTCTGTAACAAAATAATGTAGTAAAATACATTAAAAAAAATACTCTTGGTGAAATATATCGGTACAGCAGCTCATGATATTGATACTGTATCATCACATTAAGCGATAAAATATATCGATATTTCAATATTTTTGCACACCCCTAAAGCCCAGTACCTTTGAAGACCCTGAGTAGCTCAGCTCCACCATTTTGCAGATGGCAGTGCTCTTGGATATGGGACAGTGTCATACTTGAGGCAGCAGGATGAAAGTGGGAAGGTGCACCTGGCCTTCATGCTGGGAAAGGACAGAGTGGCGCCACTGAAGCAGACCACAGTTCACCTTCTCGAACTCACCCACTGTTCTGGCCACCAGGGTGGATAGGATGATAAAAAAGGAGCTATCACTTCAGCTGATTCATGTTTTTGGCCAATAACAGTGCTGAGATATATCAATAACAACTCCAAACAATTTTACACCTTCGTGGCGAATAGAGTGGCTGCTATCAATGACAGACGTTGCTCAGTGGAGATGTAATGGTCCAAAGTCCAATCCAGCAGACAAAGCCTCCAGAGGTTTAACAGAAGACAGCTTCATGGCCTGTCACAGGTGGATAAATGGCCTAGACTTCCTCAAAAGGCCTGAATAGGAGTGGCCACAACTCTTTGCACCCCAGCTCGTTTCACCTGAAGACCCAGAGGTGAAAAGGGATGTTTTGGTGAACAGAATTGACACTTAAATGGTAGACCCGACCTCCAGGCTGGTGTTTTCTATTTTTCAAGCTGGACCAAGATAAAGACCTCAGTGTCCTAAAGTGTTCCTAAAGGTCAAAAACATCCTGTTGGGCTTAAGCAGAAAAAGGAAAGAACTGCTATCTTCTCTTGTCATGTCTGAGCCTTTTACAACTTCTATTGATATAGAGAAGGAATTGAAGAAGGCCAGAGCTGCTATACTTAAGTAAATGCTGTCAGTGAGCGATTTCTCCAGAGCAGAAGCTGCTATCATCGATCATAGCCTGCAAAATTCAGAGAAGAAATCTGAGTTGCAGAGTGGAGCATCCATTAAGAGCAAGAGTGACATCTATAGGCTTGACCCTGAGCTTCAGGACTGTTTACTGAGAGTGGGTGGAAGACTCAGTCGTTCAGCCTTACCCAAAGAGCAGATGCATCCTGTTATTCTCTCTAAAGGACAGCATGTTTCTAATGCCATCTTGTGGCACATACATCAGCAGCTAGGACATGCAGGACGAAATCATATGCTTTCAGTCCTAAGACAGAAGTACTAGATCATTAATGCTAACTCAGCATGCCGAAAAATTATCTCTGAATGTGTTGTTTGCAGACACTACAGAGGACAGCCCACAAAGCAGAAAATGGCAGACAGGCTGGACGAATGAATTTGTCCAGATCTGCCACCTTTCATGAATGTAGGAGTGGACTATTTTGGGCCTATTGAGATCAGGAGAGGCAGAGTGATGGTGAAGAGATACAGGGTAATTTTTACCTGTATGACCAGCCGAGCTATACATTTTGAGATGGCACATTCATTCAACTGACTCCTGTATCAGTGTCATTAGACGCTTTATCTGTCACCGAGGTTTTGTGTGTCAAATGAAGTCTTTGGCAGCTGAAGACCACAAAAAGATCCACCAGGCCCTAGTGTCAAAGGAAATCAACTGGGGTTTCAACTCACCTGCTGCATCCCACCATGGAGGCATGTGAGAGCACCTCATCAGAAGGTGCTCTTCTTAATCTTACAACAGCAAACCCTAAATGACGAAAATCTGAATACCACACCATGTGAACTGGAAGCCATCCTCAATGACTGGCCCATAACAAGAGTCTCACAGGATGCGATTGACTTTGAGGCCCTTACCTCAAATCACATTCTGCTGTTCAAAGGGAAGCCCGTTCTACTCTGGCCTGGTGCCTTTCAGGAAAATGACAACTGCATCAAAAAATGTTGGAGACAGGTGCAGTATCTCTCAGACCTGTTCTGGAAGAGATAGACAAGACAGTATTTACCTCTGCAGCATCAAAGAAAAAAGTGCTCCAAGAAAATTATATAGCCTGTGACATCGTCATTGTCATGGATCACACTGTTCCTTATGGCTCCTGGATTTTGGCAAGAGTTTTGAGAACTTACCCAGATAAGAAGGGACTAGTGTGATCCATGCAGCTGAAAACTAAGAATGGACAGTTGGCAAAGCCCATATCTATCTTTGTTCTCCAATAAGCCCTGTTAAGAAGAGTAAAGCCTTACACATGGGGGACTGCACTTAACCCTCACGCTCTTCCCAGGAGAGTGCCTGGCGAGGGCGTGAAAATAAATTTTTGGGTCTGATTGACCCGCCCCAAGAGAGCGGGAAAAAAAATTAATTTCTTCGGGTCTATGTGACCCCTTGGAGAGCATGAGGTTATGGCTCTTCTCTGGGTGAATTGTGCAGTTACACAATTGGGGCCAGTGTGTAGGAGGCATTCTTGTTTTGTTTGGGTTGGGGTTTATTTGGGTCACTGTTTATGTCGGAGCACAGGGCAACCTATATTTGGCTTGGCCACAAGGGGACAGAGTGGAGTCAAGCCTATATGAACGCATAGGTGCCAGTGTACTGGATGACAGGGGGTCACAGTTTTTACCGCTCTATCAGGCCAGTGATCTAGCCTACACTATTCAACACTTTGATTATTACTGAACACTAATCTACCCACCCCCACTCCTGTCACATAACTCAATTTATAGGTGAAATGTATATAAATTTCACTTGTAAATTGAGTTAAACTTCGAAGTATTTTTATGTAGAATTTGTGTGGTTAGGACAGCAACATGTCAAGGTTAATAATGAACAAATATTGAATAAAATTAATAAACAAATTAGATTTTAATATATTATCAAAATTAAAATCACATATCCCTTTTACACTTTTACATCTATCCCACTACAATGTACATGTAAATTACAACCCAAATTGGATTTACAAAAAGGATAGGTCTACTATCGTTACTTCATTGGTCAAAGCATCAAAGTACCTAATTTTGAGGAGTTTAATGTAAACTGTTTAATTAATTGCTAAACTTGGAGAGGTCGTATACGTCAATGAGGCTGCTCATAAAATAACACTTTGTGCTTGGCGCCATCTACTGGTAAAACTATAAATCATAGCTTTCAACTCTCAAAGTAATGTGCCATTTCTGGGTAATGCTTAATCTTTTCAGCAATGTTACCTACATATTATCTAAAATAGTTTATTCTCACAATAGTAGAGACTTTGGCACATTCTAGTAGGGACGTAAGGCCCCATATTGTTGAATCTCAGTCTTTGTAAAATTTAAATGAATATGGTGGCATTGTAGAAGTCACATACTTTATTCAGCTTTCTCCTTCATTTCGTTCAGTGCTCTCCTTCTCTTTAAATTAATGAAGAGCAATGCAAAGTTTACAGCATAAGTTGACACACAAACCATGCAGAAATCCCCCAGAACAAAGACTAGAATAGATGCTAAATAGAGAGACACCACCACAGACACCCAAGAGGCCAAGACCAAGAAGACTGCAGCTCTCTGAGATAATGACAAACCTGGAAGAAACAAAACAAAAACAATATTAGGCTACAAATTTGACATTCAAAAATTGATGGCTGTGTCACCACACTTTGGCTGTTGCCTACAGAGGCAGTTTTGCTTCGACCACTACATTGTAATTAGCAGAATGACAGACTAACCCAGTCCCAGCTGTAAAGAGTAGAATATGATGCCAAGCACACTGTTAGGCTGGTTCAAAGGGCTCTCTTGTCCCACAAAGATCTGAACCAATCCAAATCCACGTCCCCATCTGAAAATACAACAGAAATGCATTTGCAAAAACTACATACATTCAAAATTGTAAATTTAAAATGTTACGTTAGATGAAATACTTGTAATGTTTTGTGCTGGGCTGTGTATAGGCCTATGCGTGTGCGTGTGAATCAGCTGTATATGCATATGTGTGTGCGTGTGAATCAGTTGCATATATGCATACAAAAGAACAACTTAAAACTAAAAAATAAAATATATTATACCTTTTTCATCAACATTTAACTTACCTGGAAGTAAAAACTTTGGAGCAGCTCACATACTGCCCTAAATCACACATTGCCCTATAGTCTGGATTACTTTCCCTGGACAGTTCGACGTGAAGAGCATAGATGGACAAAACGAACCCCAAAAAGCAAAGTATTATACGCGCTTTTCTCTCCCACGTAGGAAGCCTTTGAGCATCAGCTGCAGCCATATTTCTACAACAAAAAGTACTTTATATAAAAATATAAAATCCAACTAGATTAAGATCTACTGAAATGGAACCCTGCACACCCACCGTTTTCGTTAACGTGTCCAAAGTCTCACAGGGGTGCTAAGAATTGTTTAGTCACTTTTGATTGGTCTGGGCGTTTTGTTCGTGTCCCTGATTGGTGGGCTAGTACCATACTATGGCCAGTACAGATGTTGCGCCACTGGTACACTGTGAACCATATGCTGTGGACTTTAATCTGTGCATGAGATTCTAGACATTGCATCCCAATGTCCACGGTTTGGAATCGATGGTTTATTCAATTAGTTTTTGTTTTGGTTCCAATGATAATAAGCGATGTAGTTAAATGGTACTCAGTAGTAAAAAAAAAAAAAATAGTAGCAATAATATATGAACTGTTCAATTTCTAGGTCCTTCTGAGGTTTATGAATTTCTTTCCAAAACGAATTAAATGGAAACTGCACCGACAATCTAAAAATACAATAGCCCAGTGTTAGGCATAAAGTCCCGCCTTCCATAGGGAGAGACGTTCCTATTGGCCAGATACTAAAACACCTCTTCCTGTCATTGGTCTTTCACATGTGGCACTCAAACGCGACGCGGAACTAGGAGGAAGCGGTGGACAACAACAAGAAAGCTGTAACACAAGATTAATAACAACTTTGGACCATGTGGTTGGCGTAGAAGGTGAAAATCTTATATTTATAGATATATGTTTTCATGTAATACGTTTGTTTTGCATTGTCTGTGTGGCTTAGTAAGAAAATAGACAACATAATCACAAGCCCGAACAATAAAGGTCCTTAGAAAGCCGTGTGTTCAGGTATCGCAGCCTACGCCCCTGCACCAAGAGGGTAAGGCTGTCTTTCCCCTTTAACAAATAATAATTTTTTCGTTTTACCAGGGAAGGTAGTATTAATAGATTGGAATTTAACCAAAAGCTACAGGTTAACAGGCCTAACGGGATCGTGGCGCCCTCTTTCTTTCCCTTCCCTTAAAGAAATCCATATTAGTTGCCGTCTACTTTCATTTTTTCAAGAAAGCGTTTTGGAGCGTATGATATCATCTCTCGGATTTTAGGTTTTGGGTTCTGTCCTTCTTGTCGAAACAGAAATCCATGGGTTTCAGGGAGATGAAAAATTAGAACTGTTGTCATAGCAATTGATTAACAATTCTGATCCAAATATTCCATCTTCTGGAGAAAAGTACTCAAAATTGCACACACCGAAACCCATTTATAAGTCATTACATAGTAATACAGTGGGTTTTAAATGGATACAAAACTAGCAGTATCATACAGTAAAGAAATACAAGTAATAAGAAATGTCAAACATTAACATATCTGTTGTTTAAGAGACAATGTAAAAGCAAACACATTAAGACTTAGTCTCAGACTTGGTCTAAGATTTCAAAACTTTAATTTCCTTACTTGCGACAGGAGTTAGAGCAATATCTATATAATTGCATAGTCTATTAGAAGATATAATTAATTTACATTAATAATTATAATGATTCAGGTTTGTGTTATCAATAGAAATATGTCAACTAAGGACTCTGTAGAAGACAAAAATGTTCAACCTAAGGCCATGTCACCTGAGAGAATGGAGAAAAATGGAGAAAACACAACATGCACCAGCACTGACGTCAGCACAACAGCAAAGAACCTGGCTCTGCTCAAAGCACACTCCCTCGACGTGAAGTTTGACGTTGGAGAAGAGTACGACATTATTGAAACAATTGGCACTGGTGCATATGGGGTTGTTTCATCAGCTAGGAGACGGGACAATGGTAAGGAGGAACTAAATTAAGTTAAATGGTGAAATGTATTATCATGACTCACGTTCCCCAAAATTGAAAACGCAATGATGGTATGCCTTGTTGCAGGTCAGCAGGTTGCAATAAAGAAGATCTCAAATGCTTTTGAAGTGGTGACAAATGCTAAACGGACATTGCGAGAGCTGAAGATACTCAAACATTTTAAACATGACAACATTATTGCAATCAAAGACATTCTCCAGCCCAACCTTCCACACTCTGCCTTCAAGTCTGTGTGAGTATTATTAGTCAATATAAACTAAGTAATTAGAATCAGTTATTTATTTTGATTGTAGGTTTAGATTTTCAATTTGAATATATTTATCTATCATTTCAATATTTTCTTTTTGCAGGTATGTGGTGCTTGACCTCATGGAAAGTGATTTGCACCAGATCATACACTCTGGCCAGCCTTTGACACCAGAGCACACGCGCTACTTTCTCTACCAACTCCTCCGTGGCCTTAAGTACGTGCACTCTGCTAATGTCATCCATCGGGACCTCAAACCCTCCAACCTTTTAGTCAATGAAAACTGTGAGTTGAAGATTGGCGATTTTGGCATGGCTCGTGGCCTCAGCTCTCATCCTGAAGAGTCTCATTCCTTTATGACTGAATATGTGGCAACTCGGTGGTATCGTGCTCCCGAGCTGCTTCTCTCTCTCAATCACTACACTTTGGCTATTGACTTGTGGTCTGTAGGATGTATTTTTGCTGAAATGCTGGGGCGAAAGCAACTGTTTCCAGGAAAGCACTATGTCCACCAACTCCAGCTCATTTTGTCTGTGCTGGGAACTCCTCCTGAGGGTTTGATTAGTGCCATAAGGGCTGACAGGGTTCGATCCTATGTTCAGAGTCTTCCATCGCGCTCTGCTGTTCCCTTGGACAAACTGTACCCACAGGCCGAACCTGAGGCACTGGACCTGTTGAGAGCCATGTTACGCTTTGACCCACGTGAGAGAATAAGCGTGACTCAAGCACTGGAGCATCCTTACCTCTCCAAGTACCACGATCCAGATGACGAACCAATTTGTGTGCCAGCTTTTGACTTTGAGTTTGATAAGCTCCCCATGAACAAAGAGCAAATAAAAGAGGCCATTTTGATGGAGATTCAAGACTTTCACCGCAATAAACAGGGTTGTCGTCAGAGGCTGCAGTTCAGGCCTTTAGTGAGTGCAAATAATGGTAGTTCAACTACAGCTCACAGTGTTAACCAATGCAATACTCAGGTCTCAACTGTCACAGCAACTATGGTCGCCACTGTATCACAAGCCCATCCAGTTAAATCTCAACAAGATCAAGCACCAGCAAAAGAGAACAACACATTTACATTAAACAAGCCCAGCTCCCTCCTAGAAGCAGCCTCGGCTCATGTGAAACATAACCTGTCTCTCCTCACAAAGCCTGAGAGTGGCCCAGTTGACGTGGACATGCCTAGTGCCAGCTCAGATAGCGGTCAACCAGAGACCATAGATCTGACCACGCCAGTGTCTAATCAGGAGACTGCACCAGAAACTATGAGAGACAGTGAGACACAGGAGAGACTGGCCAGCAGCCAGGCCTCTGTGAGTCAGCCCACCCAGAGCCAGTCCATGACCCAAGCCCCCACCTCCATTTCTGCAACACCAGCATCCACACTCGGGACTTTACCCACCACTGTGCCTTCGCTGTCTCTGACAACAGCACAGGCACAGTCTCTGTCCCAGTCTCTATCACAGTCACTGTCCAAGAACACCAGGCCTCTGCCAAATGGAGGTGAAGGAATCAGAAAAGAAGGGGCAATTTCAGAAGATACCAAAGCTGCACTTAAAGCAGCCATTTTGAAATCAGCTCTAAGAAATAAAGCCAGAGGGGGTAAGTCTGCTGTCATTTCAAGTCACATCTAAACTATATACTATTATTTTGGGAAAAATAATGGGTACATTAAAACACAATATTGCATCATAATAGTACAGTTACAAGTATGAGGTTCTGTTGTGGCATTGACATTGTTCCCCACATACATCACATGCCTTTTTGTTTCATGTGACTTTAAAAAGGTGCACTGCGTAACATTTCTAGTGGACGGTATGCCGCCTGCTTGTCTTCATGGAAATGTTATTGCTTTGTCTAGAATGTTCCACAGTATAGCTTAAACCTTTCTATCACAAGTGAGACAAGCAGGTTACAGCACTACACTATATTACAATTCAGAATTGTGAAGAGTCGCCCCTACTCACAGGAGAAATTGTTGTATTTTTGCACAAAAGAAACACCAGTGATAAATAAATGCTGGATAGATACATTAAATGTCATACCATGGAACATTCCAGGCAAAGCAATAACATCTCCATGGAGACAAGCAGGCCACAGACCTTCTACTGGAAAAGTTGGTCAGTACTCCTTAAAAGCTGCCATCCATAAATGTATATGATTTTTTTTTCACCAGTAGATGGCAGATGTGAAACTTGTTAACCCCTCCTCCCCTCACTTGGCCTTTCTGCAGGCTTACTTGTGCTCTCTGGTCTTCTTCTGTCAGGCCAAAGCTGGCACCCTATCAGACAGAGCTAAGATAGATAGCATTTAGTGGTGGTATGTAAGAATACAGACTTTTATACAAATATAAAAAGCATGTTTTTACAGTAATATATATGTTTCTTTTAGTAAAGTTTCACCTTGCAATGGCATGCCATTTCATAATGACATAGAATTTTAAAAAGTGGTCATAGTAAAATCACTGTTTTTTTGCAGATGGAAGTACATCTCTACTGGGTATTGACGCCAGTTCAGGAGGTGTGTCATGTGCATCGTCCCTCTCAGAGTCACGCCGGCCTGTCACTGCTCAGGAACGCCAGCGAGAACGAGAGGAAAAGAGAAGAAAGCGCCAAGAACGGGCCAGAGAGAGAGAGAGAAAACTGAAGGAGAAGGAGCGGAAGGAGGGGAAACAGGGCGACTCACTGGGTGGTGTTGTGCTCAGCGACAATGATAAAAGCCTGCTGCAGCGTTGGACAAAAATGATGGATAGACATAGTGATAAGACCAACTGTACAAGTAATGAAGGGACAACATCGAAAGACTGCAATATGAACTTCAATGTAACCATGAAGGACAACTGTCAAGGAGCACTGAATAAAACAGACAAGGAGCTAATGAAGATGCCCTCCCATGATCAACTCATCACTCATGCCAAACCTAACCAGAATGTGATGTTTCAACCAGCAAGCACACAACCACCTCAAATAATGTTCTCCATTGGGCAGAGCAAGCCACAAGCAGACATATTGCTCATTAGTGGAGGAATAGATCTGGTGACAGTTTCTAGTGGCTTTGTGAAAAATAATGTCAAACCGCAAACTGAAAATGACGGACAAAGTGGATTCAACTGTGTGGGAAGTTGGAGTGGTCCAAATTTAGAGCCAAGGCCAGCGCAGCAACAAACACAAAGAATAGTTCAACCTCTGCCAACCACCTTTGTGCAACCTCAAAGTCAAAACCAGACTGAGACGCTTGAGAGAGAGGCAAATAGGAATGGGAAAATTGCCATCCGAAGTAGTATGTCTACACATTGTAATAATTCAAATACAAACATAGGGAATGTGGAAAAACTGTGTCCATCAGTTGGAGAGAAACCCAGCTCTCTTGAAGTTAGTGCTCATCCTCATGAGAGCCTCGGCTTTACAGACACAGGCCAGCAGGGCCCACCCACTGCCCCAGACATACACACCGTGACCTTACAGCTCTCAAAGTCCCAAGTAAGTGAATGATTTGAGTCTTTCTACCTTACATATAGACTACTAATATGAATATTTTTGCCTTTGTCAGGTGGAGGATGTGTTGCCCCCAGTTTTTTCAGTCACTCCTAAAGGCAGTGGGGCGGGTTATGGAGTGGGATTTGACCTTGATGACCTTTTGACTCAGTCTCTCACTGATCTGCAACATTGTGATCGGGACAGGTGAGATCAAAAGCAAAATGCAAAGCTTTTTTTTTTTTTTTTTTTTTTTTTTTTTATTTATTCACAAACGCTCTCTTTCACAATACACAAATGTATATATCTATTTTTTGACACATTTCTGCTTATTAGATAGGTACTGCAATTTAATTTAATACAAACAGTCCGTGGCAATGAACACAAACACAGATAATTTGGCTAGAAAAAAAATAAAAAATAAAATAAATTCAGCAAACCTAAACCTAATTGTGGTAATCATCAGTGGTTGCAGTAATGATGTTATGTTGTATAGTCACACCCACGTTTCTTTCAAAACAGTCTTTTTCATTGAGTTATTTGGAAAGCGAAATACAACCATTGCTATACATTAAACTACATTATATGTTCAACCTTCACACAAACATTTTTACATCAATTTCACAGGACAAAAATGTTAATTGTACCGTGTTGGCTTCTGACCGGACCTTTCATTAAATAAACAGGAGTAATTTTGTTTTTTACTTTGATTCAGTTTCGACTCTGCACCTCTCTCAGCCTCGCTCCTGTCAGATTGGAGTGAGGTTCACCGCATGACTCCGGCTGATCTGGAGTCACTGCAGCAGGAGCTACAACTGGGCTCTCCCATGATCCTCTCCGACACAATCCCCCCTGACTCCTAAATGCACTTCAGTTGACAAAATTATTACAAAAAAAACACACAAAAAAACACAAGACGACCGACTGAATGTCTACGTTGGAAATGTATTTGCTAGCTTTTTAAATTTGAGATGCAAAGTTGTCTTGCCTAATAAATCATTTATCATCAGCTGTGTGTTAACTGGGGACTCTCTGAAATATGGCATGACAAGATATTACATAAAGCTGATAACCATATAATTCATGTTCAATTAATACCATAATATCAGTTACAAAAATCATACATGAAATGCCAGTTTTTATATAAAATTATAAAACTTCTAGAAATTCATATTTTATTTGTCTTTTCTTTATAAAATGCACAATTCGTTAATTTCACTTATTTAATATAGAGTACATCAATCTATATCACAAACATCTATTGATTATAATACAGTTAGTGTTCATTATGGCTTCATGCTCTGATTAACAAAAAGTGGACTAGAATGATTAAAGTCTTGGTGGACTTTCACCTTCATTAACCGGTCTAAGAAAAGTCCAAACGTCTGAGTTTTATCTGAAAAGGATGGTCAGGAGGGTGGTGAGGCAGCCTAACAAGACCAACGTGCTTCCACGCGTCATGTGATTACCTCGGCCGTACAGCTGCACCTCGGGCACAGAGCTGCGGATGAAACTGCTGTAGCTCGTCAGTCTGGAGTACACTCCTGGTTGGTTAGCATGAGCACAGCCCAGTCCGAAGCTCACCACGCCTGCCTGCACCCATGTCCCATTCCCCATCTGGCACACCAAGGGTCCCCCTGAGTCGCCCTGGTGAGACACAACATGCTCTGAACATTCAAATAAAAACTAATTGATTTATACTGCATGGTGTACTACTTGTCTCCAGTTCTGTCTTTTTCACAGTTATTTTATACTCTAATGCACTATAATGTAATGCTGTTGCAAAAATATTAGTTCCCAGTGTTGACATATTATTATAGTTAATATAATATAAAAGTTGTACTCATAACTTGTTACACATTTGGTGATTATAATTCTAGTTATGTTAAAAAAAACCTAAGTAAAGTTAAGTTCATTTAAATAAATTATTAATACCTGGCAGGAGTCCTTGCCCCCCTCCTGGTATCCCGCACAGATCATGTCATACAGTATGTCGATTTGCTCCTTTTGGTTTAGGTTGTACATTTCCTGACAAGACCTCTGGGAAAGGATTGGCACTTTAACCTCCTGCAGGGTACCTACTCCTGGAAGAGGGACTAAAGAGGAAGGGACAATAGGGACAAGAAAGTGATAAATAATTTAAAAAATGCTGAATACCTGCCTGAATATAACACCATATCCAAAACAATATGCAAACAGTTATACTTAAACAATAGAATGAATTCAGCTTAAAATATTCAGACAAAGGGGTTTTATGGTAATATAAAAGGTATCACAAACATGACTTACTCACCATTGTCACGGATGTTGCCCCAGCCAGTCACATAGCACATCATGCCACTGGGAAAGAGCATCTCAGAGGCAGGTAGGCACACAGGATGGACATAATCTGACCAGGTGACCGGGGTGGACAGCTGAATTAGAGCCACATCCCTCCCACTGTGGGGCTCTGTGTAACCATCAGGAATCACAACACGATGTATTCGATGGGAAGACTCGTGGTAGTTATAGCCACTGATCTGGTAGCGACCAACATATATGATGTGGGAGCTTAAATCTGATGGACTAAAGAAAAACAACATATGAACTAAAAACTCGCTTGACTAGAAAGTGTAGGCTCTGACATTTGAAACCATAACTTGAATCCTGGTCTGAAAGATTAGGAACTTCATACCTACAGCTTAGGTAAACCTATTTAGTAAGAGGGAGTGACCAGTGTCATTTCAATTATTGTGAAATGGCCTCTCATCTCAACAGAAAGGTAAATATCCTACATAGATCAATGAGTGACTGTCTTACTTACTTTGGAAAGCAGTGAGCAGCTGATAGGACCCAGTCTTGAGCTATTATGGAGCCTCCACAGATGTGCCCTTCTGTTAATTTCTGGGTGAAAAAATACATGATATAAAGCATCACATAGGTAAACCTACATTTCCCCTGCAGGGCAAACACCGTTAAGACCATCTTATCCACAAGCAGAAGACACAGCCCCATTATTTTGTTACCTGTATGTCCACCTGCCACGGCCATTCCCCCGCTGTGGCGTCCGCCCCTCCTACAATCCTGTTCTCCGCCACAGGTGGTCGACCGCAACTTTGCGCAGAAACCGACAAAATACCTGCGTTTCAGAACATTTCACATTTAGTCGAAAGGATGTCAAGAAACAACCATCTTAACAGTGTAGTATTGCCTGTTCTATGATGATTCGGCAACCTTTAGAAATCAAATCAACACGGTTTTTGGCGCATGTCAGAACAAAAATGGCGAAAATGTGGCTCACCTGGAACGATCCAAATCACGGCAAAAGAAGAGAACTCCATCAACTCTGCTGTTTTTAAACAAACAATCCTTCTGTCTTTACAAAGCCAAGGCCCACCGAAACTCGGCTCAACGAAAACCCTGAAATTCCAAAGCGTTCAATCCGTAAGATAAATCACCAAAAAAAGTCTTCTCCACTTGATGCTTAGCGCGTTTTGGTCGCGTATGGCTGTAAAACTGGATATCTTTGCGTGACTGGCCGTAAACGAACAACGGTGTCATATAAATTCTTAGAAGAGAGAAACACAAAGGCGCTGGCTACCTGCGCTGTGCTGCGCTCACCTTTGCCCAATCAGAGCATTTGTCGCGCCCCTCCGCCATCAGCAGCCAATAGCGTTTAAAAAACAAAACAAGACATTTCTTCTGTTACTTGTGTTAAACAAGACCCTCAGATCAGAGTTTGTAATTTACTCACTGATGCGTTTACAGTTCACCAGCTTTATTTTCTTCGGGTAGGTAGGCCTGTTTAGGCATATCCTTTTTTAATCTTTCTTGCGTTAGAGTAGTATAAAGAAGTTGCATAGTGTAGGCCTAGCATTGTTTAGTATTTGACACGATTATAATTACCTATGATTGTTGAAGAATACTTTTCATTTATTTTCACTCAAAAGATTGGCCTATTAATTTCATTTTATACTTTTTTAGGCCAGTGCAAAACAATCTGCAAATGTTAAATTGTTGTTTCCTTCCCCATGAAAAAAAAACCCCAAAAACTTGAGAATCTTATGTAGGCCATACTGCCAGATAGTTATTAAAACAACTCAGGCAGCCTTATTAAGGCCTTGATAGTGTGGATAAAAAATAGAAAACAGTCAAATCAAGATAAATATTAACCTTTGGCATGTAATTTTACATGATGAGTGTAATCCAATTTTAAACCGGTTTTCCTGATCTTTCCTTGTTACTAACTCTACTGTTTACACACACTGCGTAACCACTTTTAGATTCCTCTGGAAAACCACAAGAACCAGAAACACTCCCAAGGAAGTGTAATGTGTAACTCCATTGAATCCCAGACTGCAATATAGATCACAAGACGCACTTTGTTTAATTAATCAGAAATATGGATCACAAGAATAAAGCCTTTGTGTCTACCTTAACTGTGAGTGCAGATGAAGTCGCCTGCTATTTTTTATGTTTTAGAATTGACTTAAACTTTATAACGTGCTAACAATTTCTCATTCTAGTTGTAAATAACATGCAAACTCCCATTTGATCCTGGAAGATAGAGGACCTACGTAGGGTGAGACAGAAGTGCGAATCTTTATGCTACAGTGTCACTTGCCTCATTTGGATAAGCCAGATATTTTGCTGATGTGGTTGCAACATTGGAATTACACGTAAACATTTTCAGAAAGCCCGTGTTTATCGGTACTGTATTGTGCAATGTAATATAAGACAGTGACTGCTTGTGTATGTCCATAATGCTGTCTGTCTCTCCTCCCTCTCCCCTCACCCCACTCCTCGCCCCAGGCACTGTGTCTAGTTTCACAGAGCAATTGAAGGTGACAGGGACAGAGAGCGGCGGAGGGAGGCGGGAGGGACACGGGGAGGACACATCACAGTATCGCCCGCGGCAACACAACAGCAGCGGAAGAGCCAACCGATGGAGAGACAAAGAACAAAACCAACCCAGAAAAGTACTCAGAGGCAGTGCTATGAACAGGTAAATGAAGTTGTTCTCCAAAGTGTACCCGAGTATGTTTGGAGGAGTTTTCCTCTGGGGTCACATTGGGCGCTGTACACTTTTAACGCCCGATAGGGGTGTTCCTTGTGCGTGCCTCACTGTCTCCACCCCCCTGCCCCAAGCCCCTCAGTCATAATATATGAATGCATTATGGGCTCCAGTCCGTATAAGAGCAATTATAATGTGCTCCCGTTTGTTTTTATTTTAACAACTTGATGAATATTTGTCGTGGCATCGTAACCATGGTGACTGCCTCCACCATTGCCTCACCCCGCCCCTCCCTTTCCCCCCTCCAGCGCTGAAAAAGCAAGGGATAGCCAGAGAGGAAGAGAGAGAGGTGACAGGAATGAACTAACAAGATGCACTATAAAAAAAAAAGAGAGGAAAAAAAAGCGATGTCCCGGAGCTACACGAATCTTTGCAGCGAAGCACGCGTCGGCACACAGAGTGGCTTTGGCATGCGTGTGTGAAGGGGGTGGGGGGTACATAGGGATCACATAGGTTAAGCCATATTCACACAACTTGAGCATAATGAGATGTAATCAGGATTTTGGAATAAAATAGAAGAGAAAAGAAGAAAATGATAGAGTGGAGTAATGTTTTATTTTTGTTGTTTCAGACGGGAGGGGAGTATCAGTGGAAATTTGGGGGGAAATCAGGCTTATTTTATAAAACAATATGCAGTTATATAAAGACAGCTACAATGTTTTGTGGTTTATATTATATAAAAATTTACATTAAAAAAAAATATTTAAAAATGCAAAACCCACACAGTATCATGATGATGTATGATGCTTCTATCAAAATAATACAATGAAAAGCGTAAAACAACTAAATGCATATAAACTCATAAAAAATGTACCAAAACACAAATACAGTGAGTCCCACTAATGCTACACAACCATAACAAAAAGCAAAGCCATCAGT
Source organism: Boleophthalmus pectinirostris (assembly GCF_026225935.1). Lineage (NCBI taxonomy): Eukaryota > Metazoa > Chordata > Actinopteri > Gobiiformes > Gobiidae > Boleophthalmus > Boleophthalmus pectinirostris. The sequence goes on along the minus strand of NW_026571047.1, from coordinate 13,459,478 downwards.
TGGGATTTTATGATTAATCAGAATATTTGTTGTCGACTATAATTGGAATATTAATGATCATATTTTGATAATCATAATTGCTTTTTGAACTATACAGACACATGTCAAAAGACATTTTATAACAAAGACAGCATCATTTTTAAATCAAAATTAAAAAATTACATCATTAATACCAGGGTTGGGACAAGGGTCAATTTCCACAAGACAAGAAACGAGATTGGGTCCATGAGAATGAGACAGGATGAGATTTTGACACAATTTCTAATATATAATTTGTGCAATTTAGCTCTTAATTTTGGCCTAAAAAATGTATTTATTTTATGCTTGTGTTTGTCATTCTGGCACTCACCAGCAATTAACAGTTTTCATACAGTCTGAATGTAAACACAAATCTAATCTAATTTTCTTCATGCAAGGTCTTGTGGTACGAGATCTTGTCCTGCTCCTAATATATGTAAATATTCTCTATAGAAGCCTTCAGTCACCATGTTCCAACTTTTTTGGTATAATGTAACAAAAATGTCAGTGTAAAATGATTTGACTTTTGCAAGTGACTAGTTGACTACTGAAATAATAAGTTTGTTGCTGTCATAGACAAAGTAGCAAAAATGTTTAACCAAGTTAAACATGCATTCAAATTGTAATATATTTGTATTTCATTACAACACAAATAATAAGTAACTTAGCTTAGTTTCATGTATTCACGTGTATAAATGTGTATTGAAAATGCATGTTGTGAAAGTATAATATGTTAAAATAATAAACATTTAATTTTATATTCATGTCTGGTATAATTGGAATGTAACAATTTACAAAAACATTTATTTATATAAAACTGCTGTTGTAAACTAAAGTTGCAGATTTTCTACTTAAATAAATTCTATAACTAAATACTATAAATAAATATATATGTATTATGACGTGAAGCACAAACTCCCAGAGCTGTGTTGCTATTGCACCATTTCATTCCTTAAGTAAAAAATGTAAACTCCACAGCTCGTCTATACCTTTTGAACTTGTCATGTATTTCCTTTCTCCTAGGCACTTCTCTGAGGAAACTAAACGAGAAGCAGAGGTGGAGGGGCAGAAGAATAGGCAAGTATGAACGAGAGAGGGAGCGACAGAGAGAAAGGGAGCGCAAAGTCTTGTCAACCGGAAATAAAACAAGCTGGCACCCTCCCCATCCCCAAAGTCACACAGTTCCTCCTTTCCTGCTCCTCCACTGCAAATACATTTAAACTACTGGGCCCGTAGTCTGTGAGTGTCTGTTTGTAGCATCATACCTGCGTCATTCTCCCTGTGATCTGTTTGCTCCTTTATACCTGACAATACTCTGTTATTGGGTAAAGGCTGAAAACAGAAAGTGTCAAAGTAAAATAACACAAGGAACAATGCAGGCAAGTCTAACTTAAATTACTGGATTCAGCAATTACAAATTTTCTGCATATGAACGGAGTACGGTAGTTTTACAGGTACAGTGGTCTAAAGACTATATGCTACATTAGTATGTCATTTTGTTATGGGTAATTATAATTTTGTCTAATGAAAAGTTTTTATTGCAAATGATTACTCTTGTTATGAATGAAAGGGGTCAGTAATGAATTCTTAAACATTTAGGTTCACTTAAGTTTAGGAGTTTTTCCGGTAAAAAAAAAAAAAAAAAAAAAAAAAAATCACTTCATTTTAAGTGAATATTAAAGTGTGATTTGCAGCTAAAATTGAATCCATCATGTATTTATCATTTGTGATCTCTCCATTATCTGTGCTTTCTGCTCTGCTCTGGCGGCCTCCCCTCCTCCTCCTCGTGCTGGCATTAAGTTCAAACTTGACACTGATGTTGACTCACTTTGTCACCCCTCGGTGGCTCTCCTCTCTCCCTCCCTCCCTCCCTCCCTCTATCTCTCTCTTTCCCTCTCTCTCTCTCTCTCTCTCTCTTCCTCTCCATCGCTCCGAGGACAAGAGTGCCCACAGACGCATTTCTCTCCAGAGCCCCCCCCCCCTCCTCTCTCTCCCCCTCTCTCCCTCTCTCTCTCTCTCTCTCCTTGTCGAACTCCCTCCATCTACACTCTCCTTTACACACACAGCACTGTCAACAAAGCTGGAGAACAAGGGACCAACGGGGAACAGGAGAATCAAGGTCCAAAAGAAGACCAGCGGACTGGACGTGGCGTCAACATACCTGGATAGTTGGTAAGTTCAGCTAAATTGACTTTCCAACATTCTTACTGATTTCTATGTGTAGCTGCCATTAAATGATGAACATACACAAACTTATGAATTGACAAACTTGCAGAAAATAAAGCACACACTTTTATAGAATGACATCAAGTTATGGATTGGATCTCTGCTTTGAGAAACACCAATGAAAATAAACTAACCTCTGACATTGTATAGGAGTTTAACAGTACAGCCTGCTGCTAGATAGAGATACTGTTCGTGCAATAGGGAGTTCTAAGTTGAATTGTATAAGAAATATTGATATATTTGTCTCGTTTTGAGATTGTTCCGCCTCTTATACACTTGATGCCAGTTTGCATTCGTACTCAAGTGTCTCCTCATGCGTATGTGTGTGTTCGGGTACAGGTTTTTCCAACAAGCAAAGACAGAGCTAAAAGCAAGTAGCATAATAAATGGCATTGCTTTCAGAGTGGGTTCTAATGTACCTTCTCTCCCCATGGTATACTAGCATACCAATGTATAACACACACACGTTACGACAGCGGCCATGTAACTAACTCCATTTCTGTCTGTCATGGTGAGGCTAATTCACCACAATGCCAGCCATGTGTGAACTCATGCGATATGGACCCTGTCTGCCCCCCTTTCCCCCAAAGCAGCACCACAGAAAACGGAGAGCAGAGGAGCACAGAGCCAAAGGTGACACTAGGGCGGGGCGGTCGGTTCTTCTGGCTGGTTTGGACCCTCGGACTATGTATGAGAAGTTAACCATGCTCAACCTGCAGAGCAGCTCCAACTGGAGTGGGCCTAACAACTGGTATCATGACCCCACCAGCGTGCAGACACAACACAGCACAGGTGAGCCTCCCCACAGGCCCTACACTTCACTCACTCTTTGATTTACCTCTTGAGCTGTAATTTACAAGCTTACTTTGATTTCCATATATTACTGTACTACAAATGTACTAATATTTGAATATTTACCATGGCAACATTTGACTCTGCGTGATTCATTTTAAAGTAAATAGCATGATGACAACAGTTTTCATGGCTGTCATCATGCTTTCAAATGTCACATTGATGAATTCTGTGTGGATATACTGTACAGTTCATTATTATTTTACTTTTGAGTTGCTGAATATTCTATTAAAATGGGGACCTTTAACAAATATGAGCAATAAGTTTATAAAATGCCCTCATTATATATTTTTAACATCGGGGCAATTATCAGGAGGTTTTAGTGAACTGGGCGTGTTATATCATCCTTGAAAATGTCTAACCCAATTCATGTTTAAAACAGTGTACCGCATGGCTCCACAAATCTCTATCCTTGTTACCTATATTATAGAAGTACATTGTTCATGTTTTTGCCTCACTGATGTGTACCAGTGTCTGAGGGCTGCCTGCTGGATGCTGAAGGCCTGGGGGGAGAGGCGGCCTCTGGTCGGGCAGGGGCAGGAGGGGTGCCTGTGGATCGGGACGAGGGTGAGGAGTCCCAGCTGAGGCTGCAGCTCAAGAGGAAACTGCAGAGGAACCGTACCAGCTTCACACAGGAGCAGATCGAGGCTCTGGAGAAAGGTCAGACTGCACCCTCACACACTGCACACTGTATAAGCAACCAATCAGAGCTCACCACACCATGCAGCCTGCCCTACAGGCCTTTACCTTTAGAATATGGCATTTGCTTCTTTTGGGGTGGACTGAGGACACATCTAGTCTAAAATCAAGTATCAGTATCATATTTGGGCCAAGAAAAGTTTCTGCAAGAAAGACTCTGTACTTCTGATGAATGAGAACCACAAACAAAGCTAATCTAAAGAGCCCACAGCAGTATGTAAAACTGTGCTTCATTACCACAGTGGTGTGATACAGCGGGATGGGCCTTTAGCTCAGAGAGGAGGATCACAGAGCCACTTCTGACCAGAGCTGGCTGCAGAGGGCCCCTGAGCTAAATAAGGACGCAATGTCCACTGTGCAGCCGAGTGGAAGTGTATCACTGTGGTCACATTAATGAGCTGCACTGACCCCGTGCGCAGTCAAGGCACAATAACAATCATGTGTTCACACAGACGCCAGTTAGAGACAACCAATTATACCAATTTGTAGAATGGACTTAATCTACAGCCTGTTGTCTTTATGCACTTTGGTTCTGTTTGGCATATGTGCACAGATCATGGTCTAGTGTTGGTTGATATTCTGTTTTTACTGTTGTCACAGTTTTAACTGCAGACATAAGCTAAATCCATTCATGTCTTTATTATTATTATCAACCTTTGACTTTCAGCTTCATTCGATGACTCATGTCAGTTAGAGTCAGGCCAGACTTTGTTTCAACTTGTCAAAAGCAAAAATGTCAGCCGTTTGTCAACTAGAAATTAACTGCCACAATGAGAAATGATCCTGTCCAACATGGAATATCATTTATAGAAGCCTAAACAAGCACTAGAGCACCATGAGCCTTCATTACATTAGAAGTATAGACACTAAACATATCCATAATACATAGAACAAAACATGTAAGACTTTGTTTTTAGTTGGAGCCATGCTTTCCTCTACTCCTCCTGAAGTTAAGTGCCCAGCCAACATGAATCCTTTCATTTGAACTTTCTGCATGTTCCACAATGATAAATAATTGATATAAAGTGCAACAGATAAATATTTCAAATCTGGTTGTAAGGATACATCTCTCTTCCCCCATTTGTATATTTCATTGCAAGATAATTAGTGATTCTGATATTAAAAAGGGAATGGCCTGATCTCTGTTGCAAAATGCATAGGTAATTATAATACAATATTTGGGACATACTTAATGAGAGATACACAGACAAATCTCAAACATGTTAACAGCATGCAACAAGGGGTTTTTGGAGGTTGTTTTCTGGTCCTTCTGTCAAACTGCATTAGGAGCCACACAGCGAGTCTGACATGAGTTAATATCTTCCACAGAGTTTGAGAGGACACACTACCCAGATGTCTTTGCACGGGAGCGACTGGCAAACAAGATCGATTTACCTGAGGCCAGAATACAGGTCAGCAAACACTGGATTTGGTCTGAATCAGTGACTGTAAATCATCAATGTAACCAACCTGCTAGCCACTGCGCTCCAAATAGAAAGTGAGGTGTGGGTATTTCCGGATCCATCGAATCTGGCTCCAAATGATTTTACATTACCCCTCTTTCTGTAACTGCTGCAGTGAGCCTCATCATTTTGTCCCCAAATTCGCTCTTATAACAGCCTCGTGAGCTTCTTTTGACTGGAGCTGAACGCTGTGGGTGACATTACACTCCCTTAGTCCATTTCATTATACAGTTTATGGTCTGAATAGTGCTAGGTTTATTTGTTACGTGTGTCTAGCTTCGGTTTTCAATAAAAATGTGCCAATGGGCAGGTGTGGTTCTCTAACCGAAGAGCCAAATGGAGGCGTGAGGAGAAGCTGCGTAACCAGCGGAGGTCAGGGGGCATGACCTCATGTTCACAAAGTCAGGCCCCCCTCACCACCTCATTCAACACCAATGTCTATCACCAACAGCACAGCAGCACTTCAGGTAAGATGCTGTCTCTACATCAGTGCTTCAGTAAATTTGTAGCACTTTGTTTACATATTCTCACTGTTTGAAGCCCTGTATCTGTCTGTATCTCCAGGGTCAATGTTGAGTCAAGCAGAGACATCACTGCCAAGTTACAGCTCTCTGTCTGTGTTCTCATCTGGAGTACAGGTAGGACGTCAACCACTAGGGCCACAAGATTTATCACAATCGAACCCAAGCGCAATTTGAATGGATGCAATTAGTAAATCCCAAACGCTTCAATTTTTTATACATTTTTCCTCCACAAACAATAAAATATCCTGTTCCATTCTGCATAAAAATGTCTAACTCTGTCATTTATATCTGTATGAGTTTGTCAGTTCATATTTCAGTCTTTTGTTATTTTTGCTAGACATATTTAAAATGTGAACTTTGAACAGAATCGTATTAATAAATCATAAATCACTAACTGTATTGCAATTGCAATGCTTCCCATAAAAAGCGCAATTAGATATTTCTCTTATTGCAGCTCTATCAACCATTCATCATTAATTATCTAAATTATTTATTAAAATACAACTCTATATAAAGAAAAACTTTAGTGACACTAGAGTAGCAGGCAATGCTTAAATCAAACTCTAACTCTAATTAAGTTTTTTTTTTCCAAGTACTACTCTATTTCTGTATTACTACTACTCAAGTTCAGTTTCTGATACATAGCACATCTGTATTTTATAACGTATTAATAATAAAGGATGTAGTCTTTGCATATTAAGTAACACCCACACATAGTGATGGTCTAGCACCTCCTTGTGGTCACAGATGATTCATGCACAAGTAATTGCCATGGAGTTTGAGAAAAGTAATAGGAAAATGGATCTTAAAAATGTATTCACGACTGATGGCAATAACTCCGCAGCAGTAGCACACATGCTTATTCATGGGTTTCAGCTTCCTGTTATATGCAACATTTTGAAGACTTTTTCCCATTCAAATTACATTTCTTTTGTTTTAAATTACTAATCATTATGACAATGGCCCTGAATTGTCATTCTGAAAGCCATGGACAAAAAACTTTATTTATTTACCTCCTGTTTTTTTCACAGACATAGACACATTAAGAAACATATAGCAGCTGAGACAAAAAAAAAAAAAAAAAAAAAAACAAAAAAACAAAAGTGTAATTACTGCTAGTGCTTTCTAGTTTAGTTAGTTATTTAAATCATGTTTTTCCTTCTTTACAGTCCATCCCTCCCCAGTCGGCTTCCTCGTACTCCTGCATGTTGCCCCCCTCTCCCTCGGCTCCGCGAAGCTTTGACTCAGCGTACACCTCTTCACATCTGCAGACTCCACCCACGGCTAGCTCCAACACTGGTAACTCTTGTTTCTCTTTGTTTCAGTTTCAGTTAATATTGTTCCATAATGTTACCAAACTGTACAATGCCCAAGTGTTTTCTGTTGCTTACAGGTCTTATATCTCCGGGGGTCTCTGTGCCAGTTCAGGTCCCAGGAGCAGAGCAGCAGAGCATGAGTCAGAACCTGGGTCAGTACTGGGCCAGGTTACAGTGAATGACAGACTGTGGAGGCACAGACAAAGAAAAGGGCATGTTAACCGTGTCAGATCTTCCTTGGGGCAATTGTGAGCAGGCAGGGACAGTGGGAGTGGCTGGATGCATTCATGTTTACAATTCAATCAAGAGCAGCTTTGGTTGTACTTCATGGTACTATGATTTACTGATATTTGCACTAAATTAGAATTTAACATCACAGACGAGTTTAAGAGCTGACCACTACTTCCATGTAATTTGATGTGTATACTGATCTGGCACATACCGAGTGTTAAGGACACATGTTTCCTCAAGTCTTAAGACTGACAATCTAATCTGGGATTGGTTTCTGATAGTAATGATCTTGAAAGCTCCAGTGTTTTGCATTATTCATTAAGTATTAAAGATTTAAGGAAAACAAATTCAATCTAAAATGCTGACATTAGTGCATATGGATGTGACCTCTACTGGTAGGGTTCAAGGTAGGTAATCTCTGTAGTGAATGCTTTTTGGGCAGTGAAAGTTGGGCAGTAATCTAAATAAATCTATTAAAGGAGAATGAATTTAAAAAAAACATCATCTCCAGGGTAATCATTTTATGAAACAAACAATGGAACCAAACATTTTGAGCTCTGAGGAGGGAGAAAGACAAAATGTGCAAGATTATTAAGAAGTGTGAATGAAACAAAACACAACTCCAGAAATGTCGGAGATATGTAGCAACATTATATAGCATGATTAAAATAGTAAAATAGTTATAAAAGCAGCGTGGCCAAATGACGTGCAAATGGCAGCAGATGTGTGTACTGTGAAGTGTAACCACAGATTTGTTTTACTTGAGAAGAATATTGTGATAGTCTGTTCCCTCAACTGTGAGAGGATCGCTACTGTGAATATTTTTGACTTGCTGATGGCAATCACTTTTACTAAAACTGGACCATTGAAAAGAGTGTTACTCCTGCCTCTATCGTGCCAGCAACGAATTATTTTTGTACAGACTTTTATGTGAGAAGATTGAACAGGATAGTTTCAAAACATGGGAAATGTAGCATGTTGTGGACCTAAAGCACAAATTGTATTAGCTGATATTTAATTAAGGATGCACCATTATCAGAAGAGCCAAAACATTCACGTTCATGTGGTTTGACATTGATCAGACCACAGGGTCTGAGCATCCCCAAAAACACCTGTGGGGTTTTCCCAAGCTACAGTAGTAATGGGAATATGAGTTATGCAAGAGGAGTGGGTACATATGGGGCTGCGTGTTCAGCAGGGGAATTTAACATCGTGACCATCAATGAAAGCTAACATTATGTTATGCCTGATCATTGCACTCCTAGTGGTCACTTCTCATAATCCACTGACATATCAATAAGCCAATGACAATCAAATCATTATTTTATACAAAAAACTGCTTTCAGACAATCAGTCTAGAGTGGGCCACACTGTGCAGCATGACCAAAACCACGAGACAAAAGACAATCGACTCCAGGCCAGACCTCAGCCCATCTGCATTTTAGTCCATAAGAAAACATATTTATTTGTCTTTTCACTCTCTCACATTGTGTTGTTTTTGCTGTGTGTGTTGTGTTAGTATTGTAAATTTACCAAGAGTCAACCCTTTTGTGATGAAGGCCTTGGATCCCTTTAATGAGAATAAAAATGTGTGTATTCAAAACATGACTATCTTTTTTTCTCATTTTGTAAAGGGCCACACATTACATTTCTGATGCATTAGTAGTAGTTTTAATATATGTGTGTTTTTTGCAACATATGGGAGTTATTAAAAGATTTCAAGATATACTATCTAATCATAACAATATAGTTTAGGAATGCCATGGTCTAGTTTCACGACTCCAAATGACTTCTTCTTAGGTGTTAAGTATTCTAGAGCACACAATTCTGACAGAAATAATTGATAGTTTTTCAATGTCTGGCAGATATGGTCAACGTTTACTATCATAAGCATAAGATATGGAATGAAAACAGATGAACACTTGATACTTTGGATGGGCTCTTTATATGGGTACTTCATATGGATAATATAGTAGTAGATGGTCTCAGTGCAGACTTGGCGGAAACACGCTGACCATTAGCAGGGTAATGGTCTGACTCATTTGGGCCCTGGAGAGTGGACCGAAATCAAAGACGAGAGAGGAAGAAGGGGGAGAAAGATAACACCACGGTTGCAGAGTAGAGACAGTCACACATCCAAGCACCACGAGGCTGGAAGATCCTACTGTATGTGAGATGTCTTTTGTTCATTGTCTCTAGTAAGGTTATGCAACAGATAACATCCTGTCAATCATAATATCATTTTTGCATCTTTGTTTTTCTTATGATCTTTTTTATATTGCTGCAAAAACTTTATTACTTATTTATATTAAATTTTATTTTGGTTTCAAAAATAAAATCATCTAAATTAATCCAATATTATATGACTAAAAATGTTAAGTGCTCCCTAGAACATCATATACAAGAGTCTCAGAATATATTTTTTCATTAGCTCCATATCACCAACTTCACTGTTCACCCCAATGATATGGAAAGACTTCACTCCTGAGTTGGGTTCACTTAGCTGTATCTAAAGTTGTGCTTTTAAAGCTGACCACACTTTCCAAACCTCTGTCATCTATCTTCCTGGAGTAATAATGAAATTGTTGGTTCTTGGTTGTTAATATTTAAAGGTCCTTTCTTACACAAAATGGATTCTTGTAAGCTTTAAGCCATGTTATAATGCTATTACTTCCTCAAAAGCAAACCTAAAGTTGTGTTTTGTTTCATTCATTCATTCATGTTGAGTAACCCCTTGTCATTAATCTGTCTGCATTCCCAAAGCTCAAAATGCTCTGTTTCACCTTGTGATGTCATGAAGCAGTCATTTTCAAGTTAACAGTTACCTTTACCTTTAGATTAGCAGTTCCAGGAAAAATAATCCAAAATCTTGGAATCATCCAAATAATTCTAGTGAAGGTGTATGAAGTTTAAAAACACTTTCTGTATTACCATATGATATCACAATGTGGATCAGAGTGTTTTCTGTTTGAGAGGAAAAACTCAACCTAATTATGTAGGGTTTGCATTAAACATATGTTAATGAAACAAAACACAACTCCAAATACGTTTGTGATGAGGAAACAACATAGATCAGAACAGCGTAATATGGGCACTTTAAGATAATGCAGCATATATCATCATACACTTAATCATACTTTTTTGCTCTATTTGTGTAACACGTCCCTTCTCACTAGCAAACCACTACTACTTGTGTGTGACATCATTCTCAGACATCTGCCCATAGTAACTAAAGAGACACTAGAGAGAGATGCCTTATATGTTACATGCAGCAGCAGAGGGAGGAAGAAGAGCCAGATCGATGAGCCCAGCCTAGTCTCCAGAGAGCAGCTTCAGAAGAAGCCCAAACAACGGTGAGCTTTGTCCAGTCTTAAAGAGGGGGGTGTCTACACAGGGAGAAAGGAAGTTGTGAGTAATTAGCTGACAATAAGAGAAATGACACAGTATTTTCAAATTGTTAGGTAGCGGTCACGATGGAACTGGGGCCACTGTGTGTCGTCTTGATCTTTTTGGGGAATGTATTGGCTGTGGATGACCAGTACAGTAGAGCCGTGGTGAGTACACTCAATGAATTCAGAAATTATAATACAATATAATACCTGGTGTGACAAGCTTAAAGGTGAATATTTTTAAACATTTTAAAATACCATAACAATATTGCAATAGAATTCTGACAAATGAACTGGTTTTACTTCACTTTTTATAAATGGGGGAAGGGGAGCTCTTAAAGGCACTATGTAACTTTTTGGCTGGGAGTTCGTCACCTGCTTGTTTCTATGGATATGACATTGCTCAGCCTGGAATGTTCCACAGTATGATGCTAAACAGTTCTCCCTCACATTTATTCAATTACAGGTGATTTTACAGCTCAAATACCTACAAAAACAGGCATTCTGTCTGTGAGTATTTTATTAGTATTTACAGACCCTCCACCAGAAAAGACACGCAATGCACCTTTAAAGATACTGACAAATACTGATACCAAGACACACAAAAATACAACCGAAACAACAGCCTATATATTTCTTGAGGGTGTTGAGGGCAAACCACAATCAAAGAAACAGTTGATGAAATCAGTTACACATTTTGTGGAGGAAGTGAAACAGGAAACAAAATTTAACGGATTAACACATTAAAATACAACTGAAATAAAATACATAAATAATTAAATTGGCAATGTAATTAAAGATAACGTTGATAAAGTTGTGTTGTAGAAGCCTGGGTCAGACCACAAGACTCAAACAGCCATCCTTTGTGTGTGATACAACAAGATAAACATACAAGCTACAATTTAGAAATATTCCTAATTATTCCCCTGATTTGGAGGTCCTTGATGTAAAAATTCCATGTCCACTGATACAATACTGAATAATTTTAATGTTCTATGTAAATGCACTCCATCAAGGGTCTTAGCTTTGCGGTGTTTCTATAGGATTGGCTGAGCAGATATGGCTACCTCCCACCCCCAGACCCTCGCACCAGCAAACTGCAAACAAAAGAGGGCATAGAAAAGGCCATCCAGGTTATGCAGAGATTTGGAGGTGTCCCAGAAACAGGCGTTCTTGGTAAATTTTGTGTTTGTTATTTCCATCTACTAACTTCTCTTTTTCTGGTTCAGTTTCAACATGTTGTGGTTTTGTATTTCAGATGAGAAGACTCTGAAGCTCATGTCCACTCCTCGCTGCTCCCTGCCTGATATCATGAGCAGTGAAGACATGATGAAGAAGAAGAGGAGGAGGAGGAAGAGATATGCACTGTCAGGCCTCAAGTGGCACAAAACAGAGCTCACATGGAGGTGTGCTTCCTGTCATGTTACTTCCTGTGTGTCAATGCATTTTTGCAATTGGAACAGAACCCAACAGCAATTTGGCCCTTATGTTTGTGCCATAACTACCCTAGCACCACTCCCAAATGCATTTAATTCTTACCCATTAGTGCATAAAGTAGGGTTGTCAAGAGTAGATATTCGGTTAAACAATAATTGATTATTCAAGTCACAAATAATCACGATATCTACAAATTAATAATTACGAAAATGTAAAAAGCAATAATAAGTCATTTCAATTCAATCTATGTACTCCAAAAAGTAAACCAAAATGTAAAGGGCTTTTTATGCTTTTAAAGGCCTATGTAGCCTACTTAACTGATTCAGAAAGTTTGAGCTAGCCATACTGAGCCAGAATTGTGCAAGGGAATTAAGGACTTCACTGTTGTTGGGCCATGTTGTTAATAATCACAAATAATCATAATTGTGATGTTTAGTCTCACACTAATCGTAAAACTATTTGATTCATGACATTTCTAATTATCTCATGCAATTTTATTGTGTCATGCCATAACTCACATGGAAAAGCACATGAATCAGTAGCTCCTGAGGACCACATCAGTCTTGGAGAACTTCACACGTTTGTTGGATTCCTACAGGCAGAAAATACAACACGTATATTATATTAGGCCTAAATAGGCTAGTTAGTAAATATTAAAAGTAAATGAATGAACTGGCTTTATTTGATGAGCAAATTATTGTTTTGTTGTTGTTTTTTTCTTTCTTTCTTAGTTTATGCCTTCCTCTTTTTGATTTATTTTAATTCACTTTACCCCACTTCTGCCATTGCTTTGTTTTATGTTTTAGAGTCCTCATCTGTGTTCCCCTTCTTTCGCTCTAATTGCGTAACTGCATTTTCCCTCAAGTTAGCAAAAACGCATTTTTGAACTGCATGGAAAAACAGAAGCAAACAAACAAATTAATAAATAAAATTATATTTTTACTATACTCCCAAAGTTACATTTCCCCACTATGCATAGTCCTACATAGGGATCATTCAGAGACAGTATTGAATTTGCCCGTTGTCCATTACGCCATTAGGCTACATTGTCTAATACATTTGGCCCCTCTATTTACTTATCCTCTTACACTCCTGGTCCATTTACTATAGCTGTCTACTACTCTTCTCTAGTGTCTTCCAGTAACCTACTGCTGTTTGTTTTTTAGCGTCCATAGTTACCCATCACCGGCCACATCGCCCCAAATGGGGCCCGGGTTGGTTGATAACATCTTGACCCGTGCATTAAAAGCCTGGAGTGACGCAGCCCCTTTGCGTTTCCAGCGGGTGCCCAGTGAGAGCGCAGGTGTACCAGCAGGGGGGGATATCAGAATATCTTTTGCGAAGTTGTTACATGACGACGGGTATCCTTTTGATGGAGAAGGTGGGACCCTAGCACACGCCTTCTTCCCCAGCGGGGACGAGGTGGCAGGCGATACCCACTTTGACGATCATGAAAGCTGGAGCTTCAGAGGTAGGCTACTTCCCAGGAAATGGTGTAGCCTATTTGTTATTCCACGGTCATCCTTGCAAGGAAATTGTAGGGCTCTACTAAAACTCACAATCTTGGAAACCAGTCTCAGGGTTATCATTTTACCATAGTATAAAATTATGCCAATTAAAACATGTAGCCTACATGTAGACGCATATACAGATGTGGACAAAATTGTTGGTACCCCTCTGGTAATGAAAGAAAAATCTAAATTTTCATTGAAATAACTTGAAACTAAGAAAAGCAATAATAAATAAATAAAAAAATAATAAAATCCTGAAAAATAGCCAATGAAAATCAGACACTATTTTTGATTTGTTGTTCAACAGAATTATAAAAAAAAAAAAAAAAAACTAATGAAACTGGCCTGGACAAAAATGATGGTATCCCTAGAAAAGAAGCATGGAAGAGGCGTGGTTATGTTCTGGGGCTGTTTTGCTGCATCTGGCACAGGGTGTCTTGAATTTGTGCAAGGTACAATGAAATCTCAAAACTATCAAGGTATTTTGGAACGAAATGTGTTGACTAGAGTCAGAAAGCTTGGTCTCAGTCATAGGTCATGGGACTTCCAACAGGATAATCACCCAAAACACCCAAGAATAAAACTTTTGGTCTGTGAGCCCAGACATCTGTGAAATGAGCTGAAACATGCTGTCTGAAGAAGGCACCCTTCAAACCTGAGACAACCAGAGGAGTTTGCTCACATGGAGTGGGTCAAAATACCAGTTGATCAGAGCAGAAGTCTCATTGACAGTTACAGAAACCATTTGATTGCATAGTTTACCTTAAAACTTGTGCAACAAAATATTACGTTAAGGGTACCATCATTTTTGTTCAGGCCAGTTTCATTTATTTATTTTTTTCTAATAATTCTGTTCAACCACAGGTAAAAAGCAATGTTTGATTTTCATTGGACAATTTTCACTAAATTTGTATTTATTATTGCTTTTATCAGTTTCAAGTTATTTGAGTGATGATTCTCGATTTTTTTCTTTCATTGTCAGAGAGGTACCAACAATTTTGTCCACAACTGTAATTAGGCTATAGTAAAGACTAAATAAAGACAACTGTAATTGGAACTTTGTTTTTGACTTTTAAAAGCACTTTGTGGAAATAATTTGACCTAAACTCTTATAAAGATACTGACCTCATTAAAATACTTCCTTTCATCTCCTCTCATAATGAATGGCTTAGCTTACCCCAGTCTGTTTCTTTACTTTAATTAAAGTTTGAACAGAACATGGGTATCATCACATGTGTACATTATAACCTATACTATTACATATAGGTGACTGACACTTGTCTTGTTCCCAGGGAACAGCAGCAGCTCCATAGACTTGTTCACTGTTGCGGTGCATGAGTTCGGGCATGCTCTTGGTCTGTCCCACTCCTCCTCTGATCCCTCCATAATGCGCCCATATTACCAGGGTCCCGTGGAGGATCTTCTCAAGTATCATCTGGCCCTGGATGATAAGATGGCCATTCAACAGCTTTATGGTGAGTGTGCATAGGCCTACAACTTAAAAGTCAGTTTACAATGGTTTATTTCATGGTTTAGTTCAAATTAAAGGAGATATTACAGGGTGCTAAATGTTTACAGCAACTTGGCACCAGTGACAGCTCCCGGAGGAGCTAAGGGAGTTTTGAGTCTGTAAATTAATTCAGTACAGTTGCAGTGATTGAAATGCTAATGTAATTTTTTAAATTTTGAATAAATGTGGTTGCCATAACATTTTTGAGCTAGAGTAGCTGTAATATGGAAAGCCAGAAATCTTTGAGGTAGCTATGCCATGCTATGCATGCTGGGCACACAGAATATGTTTTTCAGGTGTGCAAGATGATAAATCAGCAGACAAACCTGATTTACCGACTGCCCAGTCCACCTCCACCAAGACCAACAAAGCAGTGAGTATTTATATAAACTAGGATTGGATTTCATCTGCAAACTCTCAACATTGTTTTGCTCAATACCGCTCTCTAGTGGGAATATGTCACAATGCACCTTTTATATTGAATTTATCTTTTCTGTCATAGTTTCGACACATCTTTTCTGAAACGGTGCCAGGGAGGATTTGATGCTGTGGCCAATATCAGAGGAGAAGTTTTCTTTTTTAAAGGTGCAGGGCTTTTACTTTAACTTCTTTTTGTTGTTGTTGTTGTTGTTGTTTGTCTGTACAGCCCTAAAGTATAAATTCTTCTGTTGTCCTTTAAGGTGATGAATTTTGGAGGACCAAACGTGATGGCTCATTGATCTCCCTCAATCCCTCTCGAATCAGAAACTTTTGGATGGGTCTGCCCCCGGGGTCTTACAAGATTGATTCTGTGTATGAGCGAAAGGCTGACAGTCGTATTGTCTTCTTTATTGGTGAGAATGTCTACACATTAGGCCATTGAATGTTCACGTCTTCTAAAATCCATGAAAGGTGAAAGTATTTTAGTGTTTTTTAAAATATGTACAGGTTTAGAGCCAATATCCAGCCAATAGTATAGTAGTAGCCAAAAGTGATGGTTTACTTATGTTTTGTTATTTACTTCACCAGCAGATTTGAACAAAGAAATGTTTGTTGATCAACTTGGAGCACTAATATCTGAGATCACAACAACAATATACATTTGTTGCTTAAAGCCATAGTATGTAGCTTTTAAAAAAATATAAATATGCTGAAAAACATAGAAAAACATACATCCTAATTCTCACCTTATTTGGCCTGAATGAGGGCCTCCATTTTCCCTGTATCAACTTCCATGGAAAATGCTGTGAAGTACCATTTTAACTTTCTATTTCCATGGAATCATGCAGTTGACTTTCCACCTCTATAAAGTTACACATTATCAATTTAAATTGACATTGTGTGTGTGTGTGTGTGTGCGCGCGTGCATGTGTGCGTGTGTGTGTGTGCGTGTGTGTGTGCGCAGGGTCTCAGTACTGGGTTTTCAAGGACACAGAGGTGATGAGTGGCTACCCAAAGCCTTTATCTGACTGGGGCATGAAGACTAAAAAAGGGCAGCCAGTGGACAAGGTGGAGGCAGCGTTTATCTGGGACCATAATGGGAAGACGTACCTGTTCAGTGGAGGAGAGTACTGGCGCTTCAGCGAGGTGCGGAGGGAGGGCCAGGTGAACAGAAAACTAGACCCGGACTTCCCTCGAGACAGCAGCGTGTGGAAGGGAGTGCCCACAGACATGGACGATATCATCAGCTGGGGAGAAGGTGCGTCATGACTCATGTGGTAATGAAGCTGATCTGCTTGTTACAGACCAACTGGAGCTGATTTACCAAAGTCTTGTCTAAGGTGCATGACTGCAACAGGAATGTCAACTAAACTGTTGTAAACCAAAGATTAATTTAAGATAACACTGTTTCTACTCCCATTAAATTTACAGTCTGCTTCGTTGTCTGATAGAGGCAAAATGGGCAATGTTTAAATGTTTAGCTGTCTTTAATGTTAAAGTAACATTAGGCTGTATACAGTTATGTGTGTCTCCTAATTTGTGTTGTCACTTTAGGTGATACCTACTTCTTTAAGGATGACCTGTACTGGGTAGTAAAGAGAGGGGGACTGGACAATGAAGAGGTCACTCCTAAATCCATCGGTGTGGATTGGCTCAGATGTCCTTCTCCCACTGCGACCCCTGCTCCAGCCAACCCCAGAAACCCGAAAGAATGCTACTGCAGCGTGAGGAACTCAGCAGGACCTGTACGGGGCAATCTGTTCCTCTTGCTCACTGCTCTGTTCATGATCCACTAGTGTTTAGGAAACCAGTCAATTTTGAGATTTTCTCCTTATTTTTGATTGTATATGAATGACACTTTTGAGATAACAGTAGATCTAAATTACATTTTAATAACTACAGTAAAAGAAATAGAAATTACACTTTAACATTTTAAATATATGTAAAATTTACATATGTATATATGTATATGTGTATATATATATATATATATATATATATATATATATATATATATATATATATATATATATATATATATATATATACACACACACACACACACTCAAAAAGAATCCCACATTCATCTGGGAGTGGTACAATCATGAGGTCTTTACTTCAGCTCAGTTTATATAAATGTATGTAAATTGTGTCTTTCAACAAGGTTAATCACTCACACCATTAAAACAGATGAATGTAGCAGATTCTTATTTTGTTCTACACTGAGGGTTGGGCTCAAGTCAACCCAGGTCACAGACAATGTACTGTATGAGCTAATAATAATGACATCTGCTGGACACAGGACAATGTTGAGAAATATCAGTAATTAACCAAGAACAAAACAATCAGATCAAGATGTTGACTTAGTCATACATAGACTATAGGAAAGTACTCCACATTTAAAATTCAGTGCTGCCAGTAAGTGTTGCATTCTACAGATCTTGAATACCAAAGGAGGCACTTGGAGAATTGATGTGTAGTGCAGGTGTGTATTTTGTATGTTGTTAGTGAAGTATTTTGATTGACAAGTCAAAATGAATGTAATGAATTATGTCAAATGAGAATGTTTTGTATGTAGTTCGTCTACGGTCTTAGGGAGACAGACTGGTTTGTTTCCTCTCCACTATCTTGTACAAAACTAAATCAAAGCAGAAACTCATTACATATCTCAGCACTCATCTCACAGACACAGTACATATTTTGATTATGGGGACCCAGATTCATGTTTTAATTCAGGAGGCAACCTTAGACAGTATTTAATCATAAAATAAAAAATAATAAAGTGTAAGTAAGGACTAGTTTGAGCGTGTGTTTGCCTGGGTTGTGACTGGCTGGTTGTGACGCCACATTGTAGAGCTAAAAAGATCAATCTGGGAAAAAAAAAGAAAAATAAAATATTCTAAATGTATAGTGAGTTGAAAAGGTGAAAAAACACATCCTGGAAAACGACACAAAATACTATGCAGTAAAATCTGAATCATTATCAGATTATCCAGGATGAAAGTTTGTCTGTACATTTTGAAAATTGCTAGGAATATTTTTTAATGCAGTCAACCCCAACCACAGGGTCATCCTGTCATCATTCTGCATCTCATTATACTGTGTATAATGACAATAAAGGCTTTCTATTCTATTCTATCCAGGGAAATCTCATGGGACAATGGAGAAAAGAACAGTGTTTCTCTGTGGTAGATGTACCTCTAGTGGTATGTGACTTCTTTCAGGTGGTACTTGGACAGCTCTTTAGTTTGTGAGTTTGCCTACTTTAGAGTAAATGTTTATACATTTTTGTCTTCCTTTGGAATTGTTTTTTGTTAAAACTACAGTGGAAATTAGACCCTGATTTTAATCTGGTGGTACTCAGAAAGACAAATCTTTTCTTTGGTGGTACTTGATTTGAAAACCTTGTGCCACTGACAGAGCATTAAATTAAATTGTGAATAAAATGAGAAATGTAATTAGCTCTCATACAATTAACAGCTTTGTATATACTTTAAATAAAAAAAAACAGTCAAAATATAATTGTTTGTTACATAAGTCTTTTATCACCTCTTTCTTGGCTTTTGATAGCTGGTCAGGGTGTGCCAGGCTTCTAGTGTATTTGGCTCTTGATACTGTTCATAATCTGCGTCAGCATGTTTTTGATTGATTAATGAATGTCCAGTACAAACTTCAATTAAAACATAACTTTTGTTTGTCACGTCAGTTAAGAATGCAAGAGCAGCTAGTCCTGTTTGGAAGACTTAGCATTCACAATATGTAGCTTCAGAAGAAAATCTTTTGTGAAAGTGAAATAGCTATAGCATGTAATTAAACAAGGTGAGGGAATTATATATTGCATTTTTCGATCTTACAGATCTCCTTTTAGAGAAGGCACAATATATTTATTTGGTGGGAATTAATAAAGGATTTTGCCAGTTATTTCTTCTTTTAACGATATGAGAGCAAAATACAATCTCTCCCAATCCAGTTTGTTCCGGTATTTGCAGATAAGTCATTTCATTAAAGATAACCTGCCAAATTTTGAACTATTAAATGAAAAACATCACAAGAAACTTTAAATTTATCACCCACAAGTAAAAAACTAAAAATTGCTTAGGAAAAGGAGCTAAACTACCAAAACCGAACAATTATAGAAAGAATCCTTTTCTCTAATTCATAAATGCTCAATCAATAATAGGTACAGGATAATTCAGTTAAAGTGATTCATTGTTTTCATTACTGGTAGGTTTCACTGCATAAATTCTATCCAGATGCCTCTAAATTATGTGACAAGTGTAAATCAGCTGAAGATTCATTGTTAAACTCATTCTGGGACTGTCCAATTATAC
This sequence comes from Boleophthalmus pectinirostris, assembly GCF_026225935.1. Lineage (NCBI taxonomy): Eukaryota > Metazoa > Chordata > Actinopteri > Gobiiformes > Gobiidae > Boleophthalmus > Boleophthalmus pectinirostris. The sequence continues at coordinate 13,439,551 of NW_026571047.1, read as the reverse complement.
AGTCATTTTAGTCTAATATCTTTTTCTTTTATTCTGGAGCATATACGACTGATTTGGCACATGGCTCTGCTTGGATGCTCCATAGAGTCACAGTACCTACCAAAACATCTAAGGAATGCTTTACTACATCTACAGCTACATCACTAAACAACATCTGCACTGACCTTTAGGAATTGGCTGAATGAAGTAGCCTGTATAATATTTATGGAAAAGCAAATACACATATTGACATTTTTTGTGTCTTTTTTTGTTTCTGTGTCACATAGGACAATGATCTCTCTCTCCTCGGGTATGTATGGGTATGAGTGCACATGTGTTTGGGTGACTGTACATGTGTGTGGGTGTGCAACTGAGTGGATGATATGTGAGTGTGTAAGCCTGTCTGCGTGTGTAATGATGGGTTATTTTTTATGTTTAAAAAAGCAATAAATGTATTTCTTATTCTGTAAAGCACTTTTTGTACAAATTGTGCTATACAATTAAACTTGGCTTGTCTAGAGATGATGCCGACAACAGTTATACAGATGTTATTGCTTTGCCTTATATGTCCTGCCTTTTTGGACACTCAAGCTTGCAGTACAACAAATAAACAACTACAAAAGCATAAGCAAAGTTAACTGTCAACAGTTTAAAAAGCATACAGTTCAAGAGGGACTGTGCAGTTATGGTCTGATGGTGGGGTGGAGGGAATAGGCCAGTCTGAACAGGTGTGTTTAGAGTTTGGAGTTAAAGTGTTGGAGTGAGTCAGCATTGTGGAGGTCAGGAGGGAGAGTGTTCCAGAGCTGAGGAACAGAGCGGCTGAAGGCTCTGGTCTCCATGGCAATGAGACGGGCAACAGAAGCGGAGAGAGAAGAGAGGAGGAGGGAGCGGGCAGGTGTGGCAATGCTCAGAGCTCAGAGAGATGTGGAGGTGCAAGGAGCAGGATTTTGTGTTGAATGCAGTGTGAGATGGAGAGCCAGTGGAGCTGATGTAGGATGGGTGTGATGCAGCTGAGTTTTGGACCGATTGAAGTTTGTGGAAAGTTTTTTGTGGAAGACCAAACAGAAGGGAATTGTAGTAATTATTGTATATAATTTTCATTTATACAATAACAGGTATTAAAAAGAAATAGGAGAGTGGCACCTCTACCACACAAGTATAGCACAACTTTACAATATTTTTGCACACCTGTCCTGAACTGGTGAGGGTTAAAAAAAAAAAAAATGACCTGACTGAGGTAGACAGACTGCCGCTGCAGCAAGAAAAGCCCAGAAGTGTCATCTAGAAAATGGCCACATACCTTTCTCAACAGGATGAGTTCTATTGGGCAATGTAAAAAATACAAATATGACTTGAGGTTTTACTTACTAAGTCGTTGTAACATCAGGGAGCTTTTAGAACACAAAGGAAACAGGTATGAGCTTTTGAGCTGTTTTTATGATTTCTATTTTTATAGGCTATAAATACTCACCAACAGCATGAACAACAGTGAAAGTGAAACAAAAAGCCTCAGGTCACTGCACATTTTGTTTAAAAAAAACTAAAATTTCTGCACTTTAACAGCAGTATGATAGCTTTAACTATAAGAAATCACTGGTTAAACATGGTTTTATGTTTAAAGAAATACATTTCATTATTGCATACCCAGCCGGTAGCTGAGATTAAGAAGAGAATAGTTATGGTTCAGGTGTGCTTATTTTAACTCAAGTTAGCTTAAGATCTTATTATACTTCCATGGGCCTACCCCATCCATAAAATACACACACAGGTCATGGGCTGAGGTTTACTGTAAGGTGTGTATGGGGGAGGATGAATTAGAATGTTACGGTAAAATAAAATAACAGTGAGAGCAATCAATACAACAAAACATGATTTAAATAAATATTATTTAATATTAATATAAAAAAAAAGTTAAAACATGGAACAAGCACAATAAAAATATAAAAGCTAAAATGAATTAAAACAGATAAAACATCAATGGGAAGCTAAAATCATGCAATTTAAAAACCATACACTAAATAACACATTTAAATCAAAAATTCTAAAATCAGTCCCACTTGTGACATATTACACACACACACACACACGTAATGGATCCTTGGATCCATTACTCTTCTCAATTCTGACTCTTAACAAAACACCAGACAACAGAAGGATGAGCAGTCATGCATAAAACAGGAAAGAATAGGCCTCAAAAAAACTGTATGGTCTTGTAATTAACATGTCTCTCCTTAGACAGTTTTTGACAGATTTATATGGACTTGTATGATTAATAAAAAGAGCAGAAGATTGATGTTTCTGTCAAACAAATGAGGTTTCTTATATCACTGAAGTCATTTCAGAGGCAAAGGTCCTTTCCTCTTCTTCCAAACCCGTTGAACTACATCTACTATTGACAAAGGTGATGTTGAGCTCCAGACATTTCACCACATTTGTTTTCTATCCATCAATTTATTTCCGCTTTATCCCAGGCCGGGTCACATATTTGTTGTTGTTGAATATTTGTTTTTAGAGTTTTACAAAAAAAAAAAAACATTTCCATAACAGTTCAATTTAAAATACATTTTCACCATTTTATTTAAAGGTGCACTATGTAGCTTTTTGTTGGCAGTCACCATACATTTCTGCATGGAGTCTTTGACTGGAATGTGTATAGCATTTAACATATTGATAGCATTTATTTGACTACAGCTGTGTTTTAATGCTCAAACATACATTGACAAACGTGTGTTCCTTGTTGAGCGAGGTCACCTCTCCACAGATCTAACCAGCATCTCTACATTTCTAACAGGACAAAAAACACAGTACAATTCCATGTCATGCTGACCTTGCTGTCTGTCTATGACCTCCAGTGGCTTTTCACAAAACAGGTTTATAATGAACAGCTTTGTAGTTTACCATGTTTCAGTCACAGCTGCACAAGACAAAACAACCTTTGCTACAGGCAATACTGTCTGAATAGTTCTGTCAGGACGATATGGCCTGTAGCAATATGGTGTTTAATTTCAAAATATTTTAAATGGTTAAACTGACACCATTCTGTGATTGTACCAAGCTATTCTTAAGTATAATCTGTTATGTAAGCTTCTTAGTGAGTAAGTAAGAGAGTAGTAATGTAGCACCTATGCTAGCAGGGAATAAGTGTGTTTGTGGGTGTGAAGGTGCTCTATGCGCCGTCCTTTCCCGCGCTTCCTGGGTAGGCTCGCCTTCCGTGTGTCTGTGTCTCCGTGTCTCTGCGGGAATTCAGGGTCCGGGACCTTCTGCTCCCACGTTCTCCCCGGGGGGAATAAAACCTGTCCAAAAAAACTCACACCCCTACTCCTGCCTCGTTAGACAACAGGTTTGCGTCTCTGTAGATTGCGCTAATAGCTGCTCTGTCGTGTGTGCTCGTTCGCTCTGCCCTAACAGGCCTTGCGTTCCGCTATGCAGCCTCTCGTGGGTGGGGGAGGGGCGTTTGAAAAACTTTTTTTTACAATATTCTTTTTAAACAAAAATAAATAAAAAACATGAATTTGTTTTTTAAATTGTATTTATATTTTTATCATGTTATTTATAGCTGTTTTAATCATGTTTTAAATCAAATTATTTATTAGTATTTATTGACCCTTTTTACTTTTTTATCATGTAATGCTCTGTTACTATTGGGTCTATTTGTAACGGGGGTTACAGTAAGTATCAATTTTATATATATATATATATATATATATATATATATATATATATATATATATATATATATATATATATATATATATATATATTTATTTATTTATTTTTTTTTCCTGAAGGCTTTAAGGTGCACAATATAACTTTCAAGATGGATGGTTCACTACCTACTTGTCTGTAACAAAAGTTACATAGTGCACCTTTAAAATGTGTTTACATTCTTGCTTTAATCTCAAAATCAAGAGACAACCCATTTTGGGTAAACTGGTGTGAGCTGGTTTTAAACCTTGCAGAAAGAGTGAAAGCTGTCTTACCAGAGCACACAAAGACTGTAACTGTAGGTATCTATACTGTGTATGTTGGCCTAAAATGCTTCACTGTGGCTGACAGGTGGGAATAACAACAGATCAGATGACTCTGCTTTCTTGTTTCTTCTGGTGATACATTTACTTTAAAATTAAATAGATACCTAATAAATAAATAAATAAATACCTAATAATTGAATACCTACAAATGTGCAATGACCCTACAGAAGAAACGAAAGAAATGTTACCTCAAAATACATTGCATGCAGTCTGTCTCTCACCCTACCTGACACTCACACTTCACGCCCTATTCACTACTATATATTAAGGTCACACATGAAAAGGATTCACATTACTAAACTGATGGCTTCCTTGATAATACACATGCACGTAAAACACAGATCACAATTATCACCACCATCAACAATCACCACCCATTCTCTGATTGGTCAGCCTCCTTCATGCTCTGTGAGTGACAGGTGGATATAACTAATCACAGTTTTTATTTTTTTTATTTTTTTTCTTGGCATATTGCCCACACTGGTAATCTTTGTATTAATGCAACATAAAAACAAAATTCAAAATACTGACATTTGACAGGATCATTTTATTTCATCAATCAAAGGTTAAAATCAGCAAGGTTTAATAAATGTCATCCTTCATCCTTCATCATACCTACATAAAAGTTACAAAGTGCAGCATTTTTTTACTTACAGATCCAGTATTTCCTGTGGCTTATTACATGGCAACGCACTATTGTACCATTCAACCATTATTCAACTGTAGAAGCTATGCCAGAGCGAAATAAAAACAACTCTAAGAACATTCTGGAAACAATTATGAACATCATCGACCGCAGGTGTAAAGACATTCAATGGGTTATCCACATCCTTCATTATATAACATACATAAATGAATATGATTGATGACTGTAATCAAATGTGTTACACACCCTCAGTCATGTACACTAGAAGCTCGTATCATTTAGTGTGTGTGTAGATAGTTACATCTTGTCACATTTTAACTGTTATCTCATCCACAGTGCAGAAATAAAGACAAAGAGCCCATAAGAGATGTTTATCTTTGAGCTGGAGCTGTGTGTCACAGGCTGCGCTGCCTGGACATTTCTGTAGCAATTAATCAAAAGTGGTGACGTGCTATTTCCAATGTGCACACTGTTGGCGAACATGTCAATCTGGGGCGAGAGAGAGAGTATATATATGAAATTAGGCAAATGTTGAACTTATAAAACACATAAGGACTCCAGATAACTTACCAAATCCTTGCTGACTTTCAAAGGCTCCTTGAAGACAGTCCAGACTACCGCCTCATAGCAGAGGGGGGTGGTGAGCGAGCCCAAATAGCGGTAATATCTAGTGCGGTCAATCCCAGCCAGGAGGTCATCCAGGGAAATCTCATTGGACAGAGTGACAGATTGACCTATGTATGTATATAGCATTATTAGGGGGAAAATACTAAATATTACAATATAAAATATAGGCCTACACAAATAATAGGCTATGAAGGGTTGCATCCATTATGTTCTACATTACCCATGTGACCCTCCATTTATTCAGCTAAAGACTACTTGAGTGATCTCATTTGTATTAAATAGCCTATGGTTTATAATATTTCTTACCCTTTAAGGTAATATTCGACAGATATGAGGTCAGGGTCTTCCAGGCAGCTGGTTCTCCTGTTGTATTTTCAGCCACCTAAATACATTAAGATATTAAATGTATACATATTTTTAATGAACATAGCATATATTGTAATCTCAATCTTTTTATTTCATTATGTATTACATCAATGAAGAATCCGAGGGCAGCAGCTCCTGTAGAATCTGCAGCTGCTTGAGTTGTATTCCCATTATACTGCGATTTAAGGTTCACAATGTGGAGCTAAAACGCCACAGGTCACATCATCATCATTAGCATGGCTTTATGCCGCACATAGTTGAATTCACTGTGTCTTGGCCTACCTCCATAGGATATCGCTTCCCATCCACAGTGTGCTCAGAGCCCGGGACAGATGCGCCGTTTCCCCAGTGCAGGTGGAACTGCATGCTGTCGTAGGTACCGGGCAGATCACCGCCCTTCACCCTGACATTCCCGGTCAAAGTCACTTTGACTAGAGGACGAAAGGTATGCATAAAGTAAGTAGCTTATCCTATCTCAAATATCATTATTATTATTATTATTATTATTATTATTATTATTATTATTATTATTATTATTATTATTATTGTTGTTGTTGTTATGTAAGTTATAGAAATATTTGAATATTTACCTGTGTCTCCGGTGTTCTCTATTTTTGTGAGGGCAGACTTGTTGTCAAAGTTTGTGAAAGTGAACGATGTTAAATTCTGATTCAAAGTGGCGTTTTTGGTAACAATGTCAATTGGAGACTGTCGTGAACCATTGCAGAATTCTGGAGCCTTTGATGGCCACGTAGCGTCATCTATAAAATAAATAATAAAATAAAATAATATACCATTTAAAATGCAAGTTTAAAAAAGAATAGTGTAATGAATAGCCAACTTACTGCACGATGGGTCATGGTAACACCACACTGCACAAATACATGAAAACGCCATCAGAAGCCTAGCAACTATTTAATAACTTAGACAAAGGAACCACTTAATAGTGGCTTCTTACCGAACGTATTAGTTGCGCCCTGGATCACTGGCGGAGTTACGGACAAAACAAATCCAACAGCTAGCCAGAACATTTTTAATTATTGCAAAGTGTCTAAAGGTTGAAAAAAGTAAATGTAATTACTGAACACGTTATTTTTAAATAAATATTGTAACAGAATATAGACAAAAACTGAACAAAAGCATTTGTCAAAAAAGCCTCAGGACTGAAGGACTTGTAGAACTGAAGCATCAGTGTTACCTGTGGTGCACCTGTCTCTCATGTGTTCCATGCAGCATCGGCTGTCTCATAAATACAGGTCCAGCCCATGTTGTGGGATGGGCCTACTCCGGTTACAAATAAACAGCAATGAAAATGTAACAGGACAAAAACATCTTAACACACTTTAACCAAATAATAAACATTTTATTAATGACAATAACACATTTTCTTACAAACATTACACTATTCATGCACACTGATAGGAACCCCTTCTGTCTGTCAATCAAAGGCAAGGTGAGTAACGTGCCTTGCCCACAGGCATATCAGCAGTATGCACTTTCTGCACTGGGATTATTATACCACTACCATTTGGATTTGTGCTTAAACTCCTGTCCCAAATAAAGTGGTCAGCAGTATGTAATGTTGCCTGGTTCTAAAAACTGTTGTGGATTCGCCAAATGAAACCTTTTCCAAATCATAATGAACCAAAACAAACTATAAAAACAAAAACAAATAACCTGTTTGTTAAATCAGGTCACAGGACGGATGCCTGAAGAGGATGAAGCCATTACATAATAAAGTGACAGACAGCTGCAAGGCTACGAAAACATCTTCACTGCTCCATCTGTAATTATGTGTCTCAGCTACGGTTAACCTACATTTTAAATATAAAGAAATCCTTTTGTTTTCCCCAAATCAATAAGAAATCAATTAGGTAGTTTCTATTGATTACCTTTGAGTCAATTTCAAGAAGAAAAATATGGCTTAAAATGGTATTGGACACTAAAGATGCACTGAATCTCATGAATGAACTTGTCTCCGTGGAGATGTTATTGCTTTGTCTAGAATGTTCCACAGTATAGTATTAAATCTATCCATCACAAGGGAGACGAGCAGGTTACAGCACTACTTTAAGTTAAAAATAAGATCTGTGGAAAGTCGCCAATATTCACAAAAATAATGATTCTTTTTTTGAGCAATAGAAACACCTCTAGTGAATGGAGACACAGTGCACCTTTAAGCATAGTTTTCACAACATACTATTTCTAAAGGCACCATTATTCATTCACTCCGCTTTTGATAATGACAGAAGCGAGGCCAATCAAACGCACACCCAATTCACACTTGACAAGGTGGGTCTTGCCTAAAGACACAAAAAAGCACCTGATTCAAAATATTAATTCATTCAGACATTCACGTTGGTGGACGAAGTGGACTAACCTGAGTCATAATTTTTTTGTGTTTAAAGTGCTCCAACAAAACTAAGTGCAAAGTGAAACAACCATTAAGAACTACATTCAACATTGAAATAATAAATAAAGACAAGCACCACCATAACAAAATCTGCACAGGGTATGATACATAAGCTGATCATATGTTGCTGATTCATTAACATTAAACAATTGCTTTCTTTACAACAATTAAGCAGCTAGGACTAGAACCTCTAATGTGATATTACTGAGAGTACTCTGATCATATCAGCCTTGTTCTCACAAGACATGTGCACAGGTGAGCAGCAGCACAACCAGAAGAGTGGAGAGATTTGAAGCAGCCGCTGTGGATGTGTAAATGGTCCGGTCATGGAGATCTTGTGCTGATCGGTACACATTATGATATTCCATTTTAGTTGGGAACAGTTGAATCTGATGGGGTAGAAAATAGCATGTATTTTAATTAGCTAAACTATTCTTCTTTATTACTAGCATACAGATTTGATCATTGTTTAAGCATGTTTTTGTATTGTTTTGTTTGTCACTATGTCCAAATAATAATACAGTAGATCAATCTTATCTTAGTGGCTGACAGTCATGAGTTCTTCAGAACTGGTGACTGTGGATGTAGGTGTACCTGACATAGGTCACATTCTTTTAGAGAGGCAAAACTATTTTCTTTCTATTTGAAGACATCATGTAGCAAAAACTTCCTGTACACATTTTTCACTAAGGTATTTGAGTATGTCTAGCTCTATAATACAGATATATTGTACAAGAGGGTATTGATGTAAGAGCATGTATACTATCTGCATGTACAACCCCAATTCCAATGAAGTTGGGACACTGTGTAAAACTCAAAAAACATAGGCTACAGAATACAATGATGTGCAAATCCTTTTCAACCTATATTGAACTGAATAAACTATAAAGACATGATATTTAATGTTCAAACTGATAAACTTTATTGTTTTATGCAAATATTCACTCATTTTCAATTTGATGCCTGCAATACATTCCAATAAAGCTGGGACAGTGGCATGTTTACCACTGTGTTACATCACCTTTCCTTTTAACAACAGTCAATAAGCGTTTGGGAACTGAGAACACTAATTGTTTAAGCTTTGCAGGAAGAATCCTTTCCCGTTCTTGCTGAATGTACAACTTCAGTTACTCAACATTCTGGGGGCTCCTTTGTCGTATTTTGCGCTTCATAATGCGCCACACATTTTCAATGGGAGACAGGTCAAGACTGCAGGCAGGCCAGTCTAGTACCTGCACTCTTTTACTACGAAGCCACGCTGTTGTAACACGTGCAAGATGTGGCTTGGCATTGTCTTGCTGAAACAAGCAGAGGTGTCCCTGAAAAAGATGTTTCTTGGATGGCAGCATATGTTGCTCCAAAATCTGTATGTACCTTTCAGGATTAATGGTGCCTTCACAGATGTGCAAGTTACCCCTGCTATGGGCAGTAACACACCGCCAGACCATCACAGACGCTTTGAATGATACCAATCCGGATGGTCCTTCTACTCTTTGGCCCGCAGGGCATGACGTCCATGATTTCCAAAAACAATTTGAAATGTGGACTCATCAGACCACAGCACACTTTTCCACTTGGCGTCAGTCCATCTCAGGTGAGCTCGAGCCCATAGAAGCCGGCAGCGTTTCTGGGCGTTGTTGATATATGGCTATCGCTTTGCATGGTACCGTTTTCATTTGCATTTGGAGATGTAGCGACGAACTGTGTTAACTAACAATGGTTTCCTGAAGTGTTCCTGAGCCCATGTGGTAATATCCTTTAAATATTCGTGTCGGTTTTTAATACAGTACCGCCTGAGGGATTGAAGGTCACGGGCATTTAGTGTTGGTTTTCGGGCTTGCTGCCTATGTGCAGAGATTTCTCTTCTCTTCTTTGGTGATATTATGGACTGTAGATTCCTTGCAATTGTACATTGAGAAATGTTGTTCTTAAACTGTTCGACTATTTGCTCACGCAGTTGTTCACAAAGTGCTGAACCTCGCCCCATCCTTGCTGGTGAATGACTGAGCCCTTCAGGGAAACAACCCAGTCATGACACTCACCTGTTTCCAATGAACCAGTTCACCTGTGGAAAGTTCCAAACAGGTGGATTTTGAGCATTTCTCAACTTTCTCATTCTTTTGTTGCCCCTGTCCCAGCTTTATTGGAATGTGTTGCAGGCATCAAATTGAAAAATGAGTGAATATTTGCATAAAACAATAAAGTTTATCAGTTTGAACATTAAATATCATGTCTTTGTAGTTTATTCAGTTCAATATAGGTTGAAAGGGATTTGCAAATCATGGTATTCTGTATGTTTTTTAAGTTTTACACAGTGTCCCAACTTAATTGGAATTGGGGTTGTAATGTTTGATTTACTGTTTGCTTTACCATGACAATAAAAACTCTGTTCTGGTTTTAGAGCTTGTAAACTTATTGGAGTGCTAATTAGAAAATTAGAATGCTCAGAACACAAGCAATACATTTGGACCACTGCAGTGTGTTTAAAATGAACTACTTCTATTTTTCCATTCCACACTATCTGTATTAGTGTCCTGGCCTTGAGCAAGACATGTCACCCAGTTTACCTCTTTATGGATATGGTTTGTGATTGAGATTATGATCAAATGGGATTATGATTTTAGGTGATTTTTACAGTCAGTCTCCCATCAGTACATACTTATTACTTATTATTACTTATTATTATTATAGTAATGTAATTGCCTTTGAATACTTGAGAATGCTTTTGAGCAGAGGTGTGTAGTACTCAGTTGCATTTACTCAATTACATTTAGTTGAGTAACTTTTTAGAAATTGCACTTTTCTAGCAGCATCATTTTACTCCTACTTGATACTTTATATTATTAATGAAGTAGCATTACTTTTCCTTAAGTTCTGGTCTACAAGTGATAAAAGCTTTATCTTGACAATATAAAATATTTTGAGTATTTGTGTTTCTTGCACTGCTCCTTCAGATATTATTTAATTTTTCTAATTTTTGTGAATTGAATTGAATTTAGAAAATAGCAGATTTTGTGCTTTATTTAATGTTTTATCCATCAAATTGCAACTTCAAATTAACTTCGAATTATAAATCAGATGTTACAAAAGTAACTCTTTAAATTACTTTTACCTGAGTAGTAGTTTTAATAATACAAATATTTTTTCTTGGACTATTACCTTGTACTACTATTGAATAATACTATTTTGAAGTAAAGGTACTTCAGTTACATTTTTGACTACTATATCCACCTCCACATTTGAATACTTTTTTCTTTTTTACAACCCAATTACACAGACAGTAATAGCACAATAATAGTAGTGTGGCATACATAGCATACGTACCAGACTTTGCTCCACCTGGATGGGCTGTTTGAAGATTGTCCACACAACAGCTTCGTTACAGCTCGGAGTGGTCAGGGAGCCATTGTAGCGATAGTATGATCCACGGTCCACATCACCAAGCAGGTCGTCAATGGAGACCTCGGAAGTGAACTTAGCCTCGGTGCCTAAAAATATTGTGTACTGCATAAGGGATGGTACCTTTTCTGAGTTTTGAAGTAATATGTTGGCAAATAATGAAAGCTACCTATCTCTTGGATGTCACTTAAGTAGCCTGAGAGAAGTTTCCAGGCCTTAGTCTCTGTTGTTTGGCTGCTCTCCTCCTTTAAAGAAGGCATATTATGCTTGTTTGGGAGGGGTATTTAGTATTATAACATATGCAGATCCATATTTTACATGTTGTTCACAGTAAAATATGTATCTTCAATGGCATACACCTTCATTACAATAATTTGGATGATTTTAGCTCTGGAAATGGCAATCTCTACTGAAGTAAAAGTAAAAAGCAGCAGTTGAAAATTAGTGCTTCATCACATACAATGTAGAAAAGAGCATTTCAAGATTTGGAGATGTAGACAGACTAATAATCTAGGATTACTCAAATGTGTAAATGAAACAAAACACAACTTTAGGCATGTTTTTGAAGAGGTAACACCACCTCACAAGTCAAAGAAAATTAGTCAGTTTTGTGTAATATGCATATGTAACATTATACGGTTTTGTCCTACAAATTACTTACATGATTTGGAGTTTCTTCTGCATTGCTGCTTTTTGTACCATCAGACATCTGCAAAACAGCCACATAAATACACGAATAGATCTGAGAGTGCAGGAGTGTGTGATGAGGCCAAGTCAAGTCACCTCAATAAAGAATCCCAGCACTGCCAGTCCATTGCCAGTCATCAATGCTTCATCCAACGTTAGATCCTTCCTCTTTGTCACTATGTGCATCTTGATATAATAATTTCACGGATAATTACATTCATCACTTGTTACAACACAAACTGACAGTGTAATACCACAGTGCAATACCTCCATGGGGAATCTCTTTGAGTCAAGAAGGTGCTCTGAGCCCCGGGAGTCGGAGCTGACGTCTGCCCAGTGAAAGTGGAACTGCAGTACAGAGTAAATATGGCCAAGACCTCCCCCAGACACTTCCACCAGGCCATCTTTCAGTACGCATTTGACTGCACAACATTGTAATTATTCAATCAACTTAATATGGGTGCTGCTGTAGTAGTAGTTTATAATGGGCAAAATAATCATTAACAAACCTGTATGACCAGTGTTAATGACAGAGTCAATGGCATTTTTGTGGTCAAAATTTTTGAAATTGAAGGAATTGAGCAGATCGTTAACCATGGCATCTTTTGAGGTGATGTCAACAGGAGACTGTCTCGTCCCTCCACAGAAAGAATGTGCCAATGTGTACCACAGTTCTTGACCATGATCTGAAAAAAAAATAATAATAATAATAATTTTTTTAAAGTATGATAAAACTCAGTATGATAATCCTTTTATTGTTTTTCAAAAAAACTATATGTTCATACCACATTCATGTTTGTCATAGCACCACTCATGAGCTAAAAAGAAAAAAAAACATAATACACATTTACAATGATTTTTTGTGACACCAGAATGTGTAAGGATGTTGACTCACCAGAAGGGAGCTTCACTGATGGAGAAGCATACACCTTGCGACCTTTAAGATCTTGTTCGGGCCGATAGATATTAGTTATTTTTGTTATGGTGGAGAAAAGCTGAAGCTAAAGAGGACACATTGCAGTAAATTGTGTGTGTGTAAAATACCAATACTAAGAAGATTTTTAGTCTTTTTGATTTTTGTCTTATTTTGTTAAACCAGAAAATCAAGGTTGTAATACACCATCAGTATCTCAGCAGACACGAGGCTTTTGGTATTTTATCTACTGTCACTTCATCTTTTACAGAAAATTTCTGTAGCTTCTCTCATTGTTTGCCACTATGATCACAGTCCTTTCACTGATGATTATCTGAAAACAGTAGCTAAAATAATACATCATTTTTCACAATACCGCTTTTACAGAAGTCGTCTTTTCTTATGTTAATTTGATTTGAAGTCTCACTTGGTTTACGTGAGCCAAAAACAACACTGCTACACATTAGTGTATGTCATTGTTATGTGGTTGTTTTGAATAGGCAGTGCACCTGTCGGTACACCTGACATGTTTCAGACAGGAGGCCTTGTGGAGGTGGATTTATCTTCCACTGGCTGTCATCAGATAAACACATCAAACTATATCTGATGTGAGTCACATGGAGCATGATTCCACCCAAACGTTCACCTGCTCATTTAAACAAAAAGCTCCTTCGTGTAGATAAACAGTTTCATCTGTTTAAGTTCAGGTCAAGGTCACGGTCAAGGTCATGGTCAAGGACAAGGTCTATGCTTGTTTAGCAGTTTGGAACATTTAAAAATAGTAAGTACTGCCCCAAAGAGCTTAACAATATAAATAAAAATGGAATATAAGAATACACAAGTAAAAAAATATAAGTAAACACAATAAATTGAGGTTAAGAACACAGATAAAACTATAGAAAATCAACAAGTTCAGCAAGTGTAAGACAGCTGGGACTTACCAGATCAGCACTGACATGTATGGGCTCCTCAAAGACAGTCCAAATCACTGCTTCATTACACATGGGAGTGGTCAGTGAGCCCTCATACCGGTAGAATCTAGTGAGGTCCACTTCTCCAATCAAATCACTGATCGAAATTGCATCTGTCAGATTAACAGCCTCTGTGGAAATAAGCAATACATTTATTTGGAAGAAAGCATCACTACCACCTGTAATTTTTATTTTTAGATCTATAACACATTTTTCTCTTAAAAATATTAAATGTCCCAGTCAGTGTGTAACTAAAGGCTACCTGTTGAGTTCATTATGTGAGATGTGAGGTTGATCCATGGCTCTGACTTGCTCATAGTTTCATTTGCCTATGAAAAGAAAAGAAGTAATTTACTGCCACTTGAATGGAAATTTCATGTAGACCTTTTGTTTTGTAAGGCTGATGTGAACATGTACTTCAATGAGAAGTCCTAGGACAGCTATCCCTTCTGGGTCTGCCAATGCCTGTTCCAGTGAGTAACCCTTTTTCAGACTCACAATATGCATCTACAAAAATACATTATTATTAGTTTGCTGAATATTTTTACCATATTACTGCTGGTATAGCCCCCCATGCACCTCCATATCATATCTTTTGCCATCAATGAGGTGCTCTGAGCCTGGGTGGAGATCATCATACTCCCCCCAGTGAAAGTGAAACTGAACAGGTATATAGGTCCCATTTAGTCCACCACCCTGAAACTCCATCATTTTTTTCAGATTGACTTTAACTGTAACACACATAAATATACAGTAGGTCAGTGCATTCATTAGGTAATATAAAGTAGAAATATATTAGCCTACCCGTTTCTCCAGTATTCACAATGTTGTCAAAGACTTCTTGAGATGTAAAATTGACAAAGGTGAAGTTTCCCAAATGTTCACCCTTTTTAACATTAGTGCGGACTATATTTATTGGGGACTGTCTATTGCCTCCACAGTGTCCACCTTCTATTTCAGGCCACTTACTTGGGGTGTTCACTAAGAAAAAAAAAGAACATACACTTAATAATAATAATATACATAATAATAATAATTTCTAGACATAATATTTCTAGAAGATCAAACATTGTATAAAAAAGTGAACTCACCACAGCCAGTATAGCACCATTCTGAGCCATCTGCCACAAACATTACTTTATTAGCAACGTTATTCAAACTTTGCAATTTTAAGATATTTTAAACTTTTTACTCAAGTTATTAAAATTGTGGTATTGCTTACCAGCAATGGCCCAACTGAGGCACAGCACAGTCAATAGCATGTACATCTAAATAAAATAAGAAAACACTTTTAAACATTTACTATATTCATAATTAAGAAATTGTCATATTTCTTTCAAAGTACACAAAAAATATAATTTAAAAGTCAGACCAATTTGTTCCTACATACTGATACAGGGTAAGAATTTTTTATAAAATTTTAGAGACAAAAGTGGCTTATTAGAATTATTAGTATTATTACTAGTAGTATTTAGATTAGTCTTCATCTTACCTTTTTGGGGGATTCTCAACAGCTTTCAAAGGTTACATGAGTTAAAAGGCCCCCAGTGTTTCAAGTGGCTCTTATAAAGTTGAAGAGGTGCATGATGGGAGGAAAGTTTACTGTTTACACAACATAATGTATATGGGAGACACAATGACCATTGTGTCTATTCAACACCTTGAGATCAAACTAGATCCCCGTGTAAGTGTTAAAAGTGGTTCAGATCTGATTAAAACAAAGCACTTTATAATATGTAGTAATAGTGAAGATAAGTAGTAATATTAGTAGTAATAGCCTTGAAGTATGAAGAAAGACTTAAAAACACCTTGATATCCTAACTCCTAACACTCCTATCCAGTAATATTTTATGAATTAGGTATGCTTTATTACATCTAATTAAGGTGTAGTACCTAAATGAGAACGAAAATAAACCTTACACTGTAAGCAATTGCTCTAAATTTACGGCCAATTTCCAACAGTAATATACTGTATTACTGTAATACAGTTTTATACTGTAATTTGCAATGCATTGTGAGCTGCTGAACGTGAAGCAACAGCACACATGCCTTCAACAGTATGTCAATGTAATAAATCAGAGTAAATCACAGTAAACTACAGTATTTTTTAAATCTGGTGCGCGCTAAACTTGCGAGGGAAAGTTTTACTGCCAGTGCATCGGAGACATGCGTTGCAAGACGACCTGCTTCCTCTGCATCGGATTGTGCATCTACAAATAAAACGGTAAGTAAAAACTGTCTTTGCCAAGAGAATACAAGTAAAATCATGTTTGAAATCGAACTGTTGCTCAACAAGTTATCTAGTGAGTGAGTGTGTTATTGTAATTTATTTTTTGCATTTGATTTTGCTATGGTCAATTTAATATACTGATCTTCCTTCGAACGAGTGACAAAAGCAGCTCAGTTAATGCTACACAGTCACGTTAGCATAACCAGGAGGGAAAGAGGTGCATGAATTAAAGCTAGAACATATTTACATCTAGCAGAGTGTATTAATTAAGGGGTTATGGATGGATGAGGAAATAGTGAAATGACAGAGAACAGAGATGCTGTGGTGAGTTTATTTTACTTTCTGTCGAGTCTGAATGAAATGTGTTAAACACTGAGTTGAGGCAAGTTAGCTAACGTTAATCCTTGTTTGGTAAAACAACTTTTACATGAGGCGTAACGATTTTTGTAACAATTAGACTGTTGAAAATGGGTTTGCTTTCTTGAAATGTTGAATTTAATTTATCTAAATTGTCTGTCTGTTGCAATATGTTATTTGGTCTCCTGCGTGCCACAGACACACGCACACACACAGGAATAAATTGGCTGATGAAAAGTGGTCTCATGGAAAAAAAAATAATAATAATAATTCCAGTGGCAGAGCGTGCATTTCACACCTAGGCCTTCAGTAGTGCTCCGTCTGAAACTATCCTCAATAACTATTTTATGGTTACCTAGCTTACGAAGGATGTAATGTTATTGTACGTCCCTTATTTTTGATTATTGTGTTCGTTGCTGTTTAGAGTGGCAACGCTGGAATAAAGCCAGGAAGAGGAACAACAACTAGCCTGGTGACACTCATTTCTCCATGACTGAGATGATTCCTCTTTGAATCACTGTCCACACCTACTCATACGAATGCACTTACTTTTAAGAGGTAAAACACAAGCCTTACGGGACTCTTTGGTGGTAAAGCACAAGCCTAACTCACAGAACTTGTTTAAAAGCTACGCAAACTTCACCATACTATTTTAAAAGTTTAAAACATGAGTCTATGTCACAGAACTCCTTTAAGAAGTAAAAGTACCTCAGAGACCCATTTTAAGAGTTAAAACTATGGAGTAAGAAAGCTTTTAGAAATATTTGTGTGCATAGAATCTGTGCATATTTGGGAAATCCGTGCATATTTGTCTGTGGTTGAGCATAAAATAAATATTCGTAAAATCTCGAATGCGTCCAGTTGTACATAATATATATTGTGTGCATTTTATCCATCAGAATACGAACTGAAAAGTTACGACATCAAGAATTACAATCACGAAATGAAAATTTACAATTACGCTTTCTTCAGTACGAATATGAATTCACAGACCCGACTCAACTGTCAAAAATACAACATCACTTCACAAGCAGAAGAAACATCAATCGAGATGCATGGTTACATGGTTTAAACATGTTTTAGTCCTGGTTCAGTCCTGGTTCAGTCCTGGTTTAGTCCTGGTGTAGTCCTGTTTTAGTCCTGGTTTAGACCTGGTTCAGTCCGTATGCGGCCCAAAAGTCCGGCATCTCGATTGATGTTTCTTCTACTTGTGAAATGATGTTGTATTTTTGACAGTCGAGTTGTGTCTGTGAATTTGTATTCGTACTGAAGAAAGTGTAATCGTAAATTTTCATTTCGTGATTGTAAGTCTTGATGTTGTAACTTTTCAATTTGTATTCTGATGGATAAAATACACACAATACATTCTATGTACGACTGGACTCATTTGAGATTTTACAAATATTTATTTTATGCTCAACTACAGACAAATATGCACGGATTTCTATCCTATGCACAAGAATATTTCTAAACCAGGACTGATCCCATGACTGAACCAGGAGGACTAGATAGTTTTTTCCCCCTAATGTTGCCATTGACTGAAATTCTTACTGAGGTATAGTTCTATAGACAGCAGATAATACATTCCAGTAAATCTATATGCTGTAGATATAATTGCTTTTTGATAGAACATATACATGTACCTCACAGGACTAGGAAAAAACAGCTTACCTACAGTTTCTTCCCAAATGTTGTAACTGATGCCTATTTTCGACAAGTTCTTACTGATGTGTATTTTCACAATTGTCTTAATATACATTTTCAAAATCTTGGAAAAGTGTGTTTTACAAATGTTGTTATTGATACATACTTTTAGATGTTCTTAGTGATGCATATTTGCAAACAGCAGAGAATACACTGGAGTAAATTTATACTTAAACTGCCTTTTGAGAGCATATAAGCATTCCTTAATTCTTTCTAGGTTAAACACTCATTTCCTTTGTATTAGTCGTCTCAGTGTTTGGCCCAATTGGTTGATCCAAGGTAAAGTTCAGTATGGTATTTGTTAAACAATAGTATGGAAACAGTTATAACTTTTTTTGTGCTTTCATGTTTGGTAAGGTCTCTGACATGCAATCTGAGAATTTTTTGTTAATTGCCATTGCATCCTGCAGACACTATTTGGCTATTTTTATTTTGCTACTCAGAATCTCTTTGACTTGTCATGTAAATTTTTTTTGTTTTTTTATTATTATTATTATTATTATTATTATTATTATTATTATTATTTTGTATTATTATTGTATTTTACAGTAACAGTATTCATATTGACAATGCCTGTTTCAATAAATATTTGTGTGATTTATATCCTTTGTAAATTGTTTATTGGTTATTATGCATAGGTTTAAGCCATAGTCCACAGAACAATTTTAATTTTGATTGCAGTGAATTTTGAGATTTTAGATATTCTAAAGTGCTGAGTCACTGTATTATCCTTGGCTACAGTAAACATTTAGTAACCCAAGGATGTTGTAAATTAAAATAATCACTGAAATACTGCATTTTATTTTTACTGTGAATTGGTCAACAGTATGGAAACTACTAAATTACAGTATATTGGAGGATCTCTGCTGCCAGTAGTTAATTGTAAATAAAAAAAAAAAAAGCACACATATATACTGTATTTCACCAAAACAATAATAAGATGTAAAGTCAAATTACTGTAAAATAACAGTAAAGTGCTGGCGTCTCTGCTGCCAGAACTTTACTGTAAATTAAAAAAAAATACAGAAATATACTGTAATTCACTATTACAGCAATATGCCGTGAGGTGAATTCACTGTACAAATACTGTAAAATAACAGTAATGTGCAGGCGTCTCTGCTGCCAGTTCTTTACTGTTATTTTACAGAGAAATTCTTTACAGTGTACATAAAGCCCTCAATGGTAACATTTTCGAATAAGATAATACCATATCTAAATAGTTACTTAGAATCTAAGTTATTTGAATTATTCTCATTGAACTGTTAATAAATAATTTATTCATTATGAACGAAGTCTGTCTTCTAGCTTTATTAAAGGTAGTTAAGCTGTAGTTTTTATAACCTGTAACTCACTGTAAAGTTTAAACTCTACAGACCTTGCCCCCATTTATTTTACAGCAACAAACCAAACCCTTCTAACAAAGAGCTCTACGTATTGTTATGTTTCAAACGCCCAGTTCACTCAAAACCCTTTGAAACATATAACGGACATGCAGTGTACTGTGTATTGTACGCTGCATTGTACTGTGTATTGTACGCTGCATTGTACTGTGCATTGTACTCTGCATTGCACTGTATTTAACTGTTTGTGTGACAAACTACTCTACATGTGAATAGTCTCAGATGTCAGGGTGCCACATAAGCAGGTTTCAGTGAGACGAGAAGGAGATAGTAAACATTTTTATGAGCTTCTATTCAAAGTAAAGTTTGTAATAAACATAGACACTTGAGTAACTCTCTATGTGTTGTTTAATTATTAGTATACACTACATCCTCAACTTGTTCTGCCTGTCAGTGTGTCCTGACATACACACATCATTACCAACCTGTATCAGCACCTAGTTTCCAAAACAGGGTGTGCTCTGAAGTCAGAGGACACTGCTCGTGTGTATCTTATAATTACAGAGCAACTTACCAACAAAAAATACCTGCAAAGTTAATTACATTACGCTAAAGTCAACATTTCAAAAAATTTCCCAGATTATCCAAATTCAAATTGTATTAAGAAAAAACTGTTTAAATATATAAGAAAAAGCAAAGTTTATTAAGAAAAAAAAAAACCTAAAATTCCAAAGGGTCTTTTTATATGAGATCAAAGTAAAGCCACTGTACACCACTTAATACACAAAGAGAACTGTTATACAGCCTTAGTTGATATAATGTGTTTTAAAATAAGTCACTTATGAGAGGTTTTACAAAGAAGGACATCAAGAGGAGAGGGTACCGGGTGACCTGGTGTTTGGGGTGTAAACTTCCAGAAGAGCCAAGCAGAAAATATGCCCACAATTAAGCAATACAGAAACAAAGAAGAAATCGTGTTTTTCAGCAAATACTGTACAATTCATTCATAAACAAAAACATCCTATTCAAATTCAATTTAAAGATTCCTATAATGATGTTTTGCTTTCTCCAGAAATGAAGACTGCAAGGGGATCTTCTCTAATTCCACATTGTTCAAAAATAAGAAGCGACAGTCCTGCAAATTTAAAAACATACAAGTTAACATAATGCCCTTTAATAAAAAAAAGAAAAAAAAGAAAGTTAAGATTTAAAGGTGCATGGCATAACATTTCTAGTGGAGGGTCTACCACCTGCTTGTCTCCATGGAAATATTATAGTTTTGTCTAGAATGTTCCACAGTATAGATTAAACCTATATATTGCAAGTTAGACAAGTAGGTTGCAGCATTAAGCTACATTATGGTTCAGATCTGTGGAGAGTCGTCTCTATTCACAGAAATAAATACTGTATTTTTGAGCAATAGAAACACCCGTAAAGAAGAAGTGCCAGATAAGATATGTTTAATGTCACACCATGGAACATTCCAGGCAAATTAATAACATCTCCATGGAGACAAGAAGGTAGCGGACTCTCCATCAGAATAGTTATGCAGTGCACCTTTACGACTGAAGATAAGAGTTCAGATAAAGTTCTTACTGAAACAAGGAGCCTGACATCTCATCTACAAAGCCGCCTAAAAGGAAACAAAAGATAATTGGTCAAGTTACGTAAAATTGTAATTGTTTATATTTATAGGTGTTACCTGGTGAGCAAATCGTATCACAAAACAAGGGGCAGATATAGCAGGATGTGCATTCCTGTAAACACATTAGAAGTTGTTACAGATAGTGTATTTGATAGGTATTTTTGATAAATATTTTAGACATTACTTGACACTGTTGACAAGGTTCTGACTCATCCCCATCTTCACAGGGGCAATGGCCACAGTTCGCTGCGCAGTACTACATAACAAAAAGAACAAATAAACGTCAGGCTGTTTTCACTGTAAATAACAGGAACAAACGGGAGTTTTTACTTACATCACAAATTGTGCAAACGTTACATATTGAGCCTGATTGGAAGTCAAGTCCACCTGCTGTGGCTTCCTCTCCTTTAACTTCAAAATCATCTAAATAACAGAAGGCAGAACATTACCACCTTACCTAAGCTTGAACCGGAGTTTGTTGTGATTGAATGCTGAAAGTTACAAAAGGATTCTGAATTGTTATGACAAAAACAGATTAAGTTACCACATGTAACAGTTTAAAGCTTTATCTTAGCATCTGACAGCAGGGGGATCTGTCGAACTGGCTTTGGTCTTTGTAAACCTGTCAGCTTAACTCTATAACATGAGATTCTGTGGTATGCTCAGAATTCACTTCCTCTGTGAAATGAGTGAAAGCTGCCATGTACGCAATATATTCTGAAGTGAAAATAAAACTGTGTTAACAAACAAACAAACAGTACAATATTAAATCACTTATAAACAAGATTACATTGGATTTATATAATGCCTATCAAGACACCCAAAGTGCTTTGCAGTGCATTATTCATTCACTCCCCACTGAGGGAACAGACTGGGGTAGATTTAGTATTCAGTTAAAACAACTTGTAGTATTTTCACATTCCAAATACTTTTTACTCTTACAGTTACTAAATGACATTATTTAGTCAAGTTTATTTAGTCTGTTTACTTGTTTTAATATTGCTATTTTAAGGGAGCTATTAGTTTATATGAGTATAATTTGGCTACTCAGTTAATTGCAAGGTATTATTATATATATTATACACATATTTTGGAAAGTGATATTTGTTTTACTGTATTTAATCCATGTGAAGGCTGACAGTGTGTCTTTTATTTCACTGTTGTACCACTTTAAACAGCTCACCCCAAAGTCTTCAGTCTAAATCAAACCAAAACATTATTGTTACAGGATGTACAAATGTACCTTTACTGCTTGTACATTGTATGAATGTTTTTTGTTTGAGTATTTTGGCAGCATACACACTGATAACTCCAGTCTATTTTAGGACAGCTATGCCTGGCACTAGAATGACCTACATAAGTGACAAAAGCTTCTTCACAGAACAGAAGCAATAATATTAATAAAGATTTCAATATAAAGGCAAACTTCCTGAATTAAATTGTAACCTACAACAGTGGTAATTTTGTCTGTCAATTATTTTATTTAGTTTCTGTCAACATAATAAAGATTCAATGTTCATGAAAACTAAACTAAATCTAAATAAAAAGTAATTAATGAAAAATAAAATAATGACTACATTTCAACAACATGTAGAGACCCTGCGAGTCATACCTTCAATTTCATCTTCAGCTTCCTCCTCTTCATCTGGGACATCATCTTCCTCTTCTTCAGTTTCATCTGCAGTTTCAACCACATCCTCCTCATCCTCTTCATCATCCTCTTCTTCCTCTTCAGTCTCATCCTCTTCTTCTGCTTCTTCCTCATCTTCATCTTCTATGTCGTCATCATCATCATCATCAGCTTCCTCCTCCTCTTCCTCCACTGCTTCTTCCTCCTCCTCCTCTGCTTCTTCCTCCTCCTCTTCCTCTACTATTTCTTCCTCCTCCTCTTCCTCTTCTTCCTCTACTGTTTCTTCCTCCTCCTCTTCCTCTTCTTCCTGTACTGCTTCTTCCTCCTCCTCTTCCTCCTCTTCCTCTACTGCTTCTTCCTCCTCCTCTTCCTCCACTGCTTCTTCCTCCTCTTCCTCCTCCTCCTCTTTTGCTTCTTCTTCACCTTCATCTTCAGTGTCCTCTTCATCCCCTTCTTCTTCCTCATTTTCTCCATCCTCAACTATATCCTCTTCTACAGTAGTTTGATCTTCTCCTTCATCAGCAGCTTCGCCCTCCTCCTCATCATCCTCTGCATCCTCTGGTTCTTCTTCTTTGACTGCTTCTTTCTCTTCCGCATCTTCTGCTGCTTCTTCCTCCTTTGTTTCAGTGCCCTTCTCTTCTTTCTCAACCTCCTCTTCTTCCTCTGTGCCTTCCTCTACAGATTCCTCAGTATTATCATCATCCTCTGCTTCTTCTTCATCCACCTCCTCTGCCTCTTCACCGGCCTCTTCTTCTGTACCAGTTTCTTGTACTTCTCCCTCTTCCTCAGTTGCTTCGCCAAATTCTGCTACAACATCCTCTTTGCTTTCAACATCTTCCACTTCTTGTGCGCTCACTGTGCGGGCCTGAAATGGGCACAGGAGCGCAAACAAAAGACAGACAAGCCAGAAGTTCTTATTAGCCATATTAAAAGTCCAATCACTTCACCAATTCATATATTATTAGTTATCGTTTGGTATAAAAGAAATCAATGTAGTTTAAAAGAAGACCGCCTGCTCCCCTGAGTAGTGGAAACAAACTGAAGTGTGCTGTGTGCTTGTGCATTTGTATGTGAGTGAGTGACAGAGGCACATGGCCAGAACAGAGAGCCACACATGCCCTTAACCCAGTGTATTACAGGAGAGAGTGTGGAGACATGGAAGGGGGGAGGGGAAGCGGAGAAGGAAGGGGGACATGGGAGGGGACTCAGGGGTCAAAGAACATGTGAACATGAGAGAAGATCAGCTCACTTTCACACACTATACTTCATCAAACTACATTGAAAAGGTCTAAAGTGCTGATTCGTGTAATGGCAAAAGCAACTGTTCAGTAATGCCAAAGACTATACATTCTCATTCAGTCAGTGTCACGAACACCTGGAATCATGATTTGGTCTTTGTTCATTCACTTAAAAAATCCTTTCATTAATCAAGGTCATATGGCAGAATGATGCATGCCATAGATGTAAGGAGGAAATGGAGAAGGCGGCACACGTGTGACATGTGCCCATACAGATATGCCACAGACATATTTAACACTGTGTACTTTTGACTCTGCATTATCAAATTGAATCATGGGTATTAAAGGTGTGCTGTGCATGGCTGAGGATTTCATCATTTAAAATTTACAAAAACAAGAACCATGCAGGTTGGTGCGTGTCCAGTCCAGACGCCCGGACAACGCTCAGAAAGCTGAAAGTGATGACACTTGTGCACAGTGCGGGCCATTAGAGCAGCAGACAGGTGGCACATGAGCTATTTACAGTAAAGTCCCTTTGAATGCTGTACTCTGTGACCTTCAATAGTGTTACTCTAAAGTACTATGCACATGCCACTGCTCCAGACATCGCCAAGTCAGTCCAGGGGTATTCTTTCTTTAAAGTGCATGGTGCAGTAAAGGCACATATCTGTGAAAGTGTGTTAATAGGTAAATATGAAAATGCATCATGTACAACTAACCTTTTTACACATTTAACAAGCTGCTATTAATATTAATTAATACTCAATAACAAACAATATTACTTTTATTTTCATAAAAAATAAAAACATTTTAAAAAATTATTATTTTAAGATGCTTTTAACTCCTCAAGGGGATAAAGACATTTCCAAACCAAATTTTGCATAGGGCAAAATAATTACACATTTAAAAATGTTATGTTTTAGTTAATGCTTGAAGTCAATTCCATAATCCAATGGCCACTGCAGACTCATTATGTAGACTGAGTTGACAAATCAGGTGAATCTGTGATAAGGAGCATATCAAACCAGGTCAACGTAACAGAGACTAAAGCACATAGAAGTGTAGTTAAACTGGATTTGTGACATGTATATATGTTAAACATAAATACCTCTTGAGACAGGAGGGGCCCGAGCTGGTTTGAAAGTGCCACTTTGCACCAATGTGTCAACAATCCAGCTTAACGCATTAGAACAGTACTCCATCTACAAGAAAGAGCAAAATTACATTTAAAGGTGCACTAGGTACATTTTAACGGGTCCACTGCCCACTTGAATGCAAGGAAATGGTATTGCTTTGCCTGAAATGTTCCACAGTATGGCATTAAACACATTACTCATCTTGCATTTCTTCAATTACCTGTGTTTTGATTGCTAACAATATCTTAAAGAACATTCATTATTACTGTGAGCAGGCCCATCTCTCCATAGATTTGCTAGTTTCCATGGAGATTAATAATTTTAACAGCATACTGTGAAACATTCCATGCAAAGTAAGAACATGTCAGTGGGACACATATAACTTAAAATAGGCAACTACTTTTGTAATATGTGTAATAAAAATAGATACTACTCTGTAGATTTAAAAAAATCCCACCTCATTCTCCAAAGTCCTGAGCCTCATATCAATGTCCCTTGTTTCAGTCAAATGTTTCATCACATTATCCACTCTATAAAAAAATAATTTAAAAAAATCATTGTGTATTGCATCATTGTTTTTAAATCCACCTGTCAGATATACATACTTGGCTGACATCCTTTTGAGACGCTCAGAGTCACTGTTTTTCTGAATCTTGTTCTGTGTTGTGAGGAAGTCTTCCTTCTGTATGGTTTCCCATGTCATTAATCGATTAGCTGCTTTTCCTCTTAATTCCAAGACTTTGCCAATAAAGCACAAATTACTATATTGCTTTGTGTGCAAAGATATATCCATAGCATCATGAAGCATAACCACATTATTTACTTAATACAATCTTACCAAAGTGATAAACCTTGACAGAGGGCACTTTGCGGATTTTTCTTCTGATAAAAAGATTAATGTGGGAGAGGATGATGAAAGGTGGGGCCAGAGAGGGTCTGGAATGGTACTCTACGATCAGGTTGTAACGCTGAAACTTCCAATAGATGTCGCTGTTGGCTTGCACCTCAGAGAAGGTGTAGCTACATGGACAAACTCAAGTCACTACAACGTTGAAGAGGGATTATAATTCATTGTAATTCAAAGTTATTTTTACCTGAACATGGCAATGAGCAAATTTATGAGCAGGATGTTTGTGACCAAAAGATAAATGACCAATAAAATGACCACAAGCCAGTTACTGTGTTCGAGCCGACAGGGTTCTGCCCCTTCCTGAATCAAGGTGATGTTATCTGTGCAAGGCATGTCCCATTCCTTGGCGAAGACTGACAGAAAAACATAAAATATAACATTAAAGCATTGTATTGAGTTGTGTCATCTTCAGAATGAAAAAAAAAATGCTACAAAACCAGAACTGCAGAAACTTACCATCCATCTCTTCTACTGGAATCTGTCCAAAAATGTGCAAATAGGGCCTGTAGAAAACTCTGCGAAAGATGCGGTCCCAGCGAGGGTCATAGGCATAAATCAGAGCCTGATTGGCTACACCATACGCCATAAGCCAAATACCAAGGAAGAAGAGGAAGAAGAAGATGTCCTTCATCTATGAGGGGAAAGAAACAGATTTACAAACCTGTCTCCTAGAATACAGACTTCAATGCGATGTGTAAGGATATACCATCTTTCCAACAATAATGATTTTTGGTCCAAGTTGTTTGTGAATGGCAAAAATATGAATGAGACGTAGGGTGAACACCATGTAGTCAATGCACAGGACATCGCGGCCAAATCCATAAGACAGGGGAAACATCCTAGAACACATATACAGGAATAACGTGTAATGTCTCCCTCTAGTGGCCAAATGTGACCCACACTAATAACATACTACAATCTCATAATGTAAAAATAGATGTCAATTACATGTGTAATAATGGTAATAGTAATAGTTTTATACCTGCAAATGAGCCCAATGATGAACAGTGCAATTGCAGTGAGGTCACATTTGTTCCATACATCCTGAATATACACTCTTAGTCTTTGCCTCAATGATACAGCACCCTGAAAGAAAGTCTAAAGGGGAAAAAAATACTTGTTTAAATAATAGATACTAAAAGATACAATAAAAGATAAAAGATACAATCAAGTTTTTTTTTTGTTTGACTAAAATGCATCAAAAATACTTTACTTTCTCACCTCTCTGATCTCCTCACACACAATAGTGAACACCCAGAAGTACAGAAGGTACTCTGTCTTGGCAGGACCATGAGGCGGCGGGGACTTAAAATCCACCAGCAAAACATAGGCATAGAGCAGCAGGAAAAGGAAGTACATTAACACATTGCCCAAAAAAGCGGTGACAGGTGCAAACCAGAACTGACGCCACCGTGACACTATGAAGGGCCGCTTAGGGGGTATGTAATACTGAGGTGTCCCTAAAAAAATGTTACATACAACAGTGTTTTCTTTCCAGTAGAATTTGATTAGATATGTCCATTAATGTTGAGTCATACCTTTAATAGCACTGTTCCACTGTTGAGAGTTTGGGTCTTGGTCATCAGCCTCACTAAAAAAAATAACATATGACTCATTTTCTTCCTTTCAGGTTCCTCTTGAGTGTTGCAACAAAAATGACCAGCCTAGAGTGATTCAAACATTCGTCTTCCCAGGAGAGGTAATACTTACATGTGTTTGATGTCTGAGAAAGAGAAGACTGTAGCACCATAAAGGCTTTCATTATCTCGAAGGGGACAATCCTCTTGTGGCTTTTTATCACTCTCTCGGTGTTGCTCATCTTGTTTTCTGGTTACAATATGAAATTATTTAATATATTTATTAATTAAGCCATTTCCTTTAGCACTGTGACACTGACCTGAATGAGATCAAGTTGGTGTAGCACAGCACAGGGCAGAAGAAGGTGAGCAGCAGCTTCCACACCTCTGTGTCTCTCCTCATGTCCCCCCACCAAATCTGGGACAGCAGCGACTGGGAGTGGAAACAGGGTTACAAAACAATACGAGACAATGAACACTGCCTTTAAATACAAAAAGCTACAGTATGCAGCTTTCACCTGCACGCCATCATGGCTGAAGAAAAGCCGTGCATCAGCACTCATGCCCATCTGAAGACATGTTGTCCCACCCCAAACTGAAGATTTTCTAATGAGCAGAGTAAAAGAGCGACTCTCATCGCTCCGATAGCAAGAGCTGAAAATATCTTAGGGAAAAAAATAGAGGATTTTAGGGTTTTAAAACCACATAAAAAATAAAACATTGCCTGGTTCAACTTTACCATGTGCAAGGTATTCAAACTTTTGGGTGAGCTCTTTCATTGAGAGTTTGGTTTCAGTTTCAGTTTCCAGTTTAGACAGCTCTCTCAAAATCTTACAGCCACTCAGAGCACTGAGTACAGACTCCCCTGCCTGGAAGTTGCACATAAAAAATATAAAGTAAATACAGTAAATAACAAAAATGCTACAGAAGTGCAGTTAGTGGGTAGATTATTTTTTGAGCAAATAATGAGATCTACCAGCTCCCAAAACAGAGTGGCCATCTCATCACGATTCTGCAGCACGGCCCAGACAAACAGGGAAGCCCAGGGAAACAAGCAGCGCTTTTCACGGTACAGGCACTCTCCACGCAGGATCTTACTGACACTCTGCAGAGAAGGAAAGAGGAAAATAGTACATTCATATTGTAATGACAAACAAATATTAATAGCCTATATCCATAATATGTTTTAGCCGTTGGATGAAAGGATCACAATTTTAAAGAAGAAATTTACCTTTATCGCACGTCGTCTTGATACCCATCGTTCTACACCCACAGCTTCAAGGTAAAATGGTTGGCATACATCTCCCATCAGGAGCTCCAATACTCCCGATACCTTAACAACATAGTTTAGAAAACATGTTTCTGCTGTGCCTCACTTGTATTACACATCAGGTTTACCTCAAAGAGTGTAATATCCAATTCGGGACTAGTGGGGGGCTTCTCCGCAGTGAATTGGGTGGGGGAGATAGGCGCGTTTGTTAAGGGACCGTTAACTGTAGTTCCATGGCGCTCCTGTAGGCGGCGCTGTAGTAAATGGTAAAGAACAGTGCCCTCAGCCACTGAACGGTACAAGGTTTCCAGTCGTCCATACGTTAGATATTCCAGGATGCTGAAACCATTCTCTGTGAAAAGGCGGACGAACTTGGGCTTATCATTGATAAGGGCATCTGTCATGGATTCTTCCAAGTCATCATACTACACAAATAAATGAAACAAAATATCTGTTGACAAAATAATTTTCTGAATATTAGTAACACAGACTACACAGGAGATGTGACACACCTTCCACTGAATGTCTCCATTGAACAGTTCGCTCTTGGCAATATCTACCCTGTTCCATGTGACCGCTAACTTCAACTCTTCATTATAAGGATTGTCATCAATGGACTCTCGCTGTTTACTTGCTGAAAACATACACCACATATATGAAAACTTTATATAGGACTAAATCTGATATGACAAGAAATAAAGTAAAACTCACCACCAACTAAAGATTTAAGCAGTACAGTGTCAAAATCATTTGGGCCTTCTTGCTCTCCATGGTAAATTGTAATAAATCCTCTGTTATTGTAGATGTTCAATGCCTGTGTGTCAGGTTAAAATGTAATTATCCTTGATTAGATAAATCCTTAGATCAAACAAACACAATTGTAATACTGAAATTTTAGCCATGAGAGGGAAGCAGAATCAACCAACTCAATATATTAAAGACTGCTACATAGAATAACAAAAGCAATACTGTAGCAGTCATTATGAAGAACACAGTTAAATAAATAGATAGCTATACATTAAGTACATTTTAAATATAAAAGTATAGTAGTAAATAAGTATAAATTCTCAGAACTCAGATCTAAATAACCAACAACTTATTTTACTAAGGAAAAGGGTACAGTTCAATCTCATTTACATGTATAAAATAATTTAAAATCATTTCCTTGCTTAGTATAACTGCAATGTAACATTATATCAGGACAGATTTTGGCACTGGCGAGCTTCTGTACTGAACTGAGTTGAGTAGACATTTTAAAAGCCTGTACCTGCTCAACCAGTTTTTCTGTGTCTGGCTCAGAGGGGAAGTACTTCTTTACTCTCTCGGCCAGCCGCTCCTTCAGATCCACACTGGGGCCTGCCTCACTGTCGCCCTCCCCAGACGACTGTGTCACAGGAGCAGAGGACAGGTTCTCCAAGACATCACTCAAGAAGTCTGCCACACCCCCAGAGCCTGCCAACACCAACCAGGGCATGGCGTTTTTCAGAGACTGGTCCACTCTCTGTCAAGCATAAACTTCTCATTATGTCTGAATATTGGACCAATTCAGGAGTAATGAGACGGCATATACCTCTAGCATGTTAGCTTCTCCTGACACCAGCATACACAGTACAGGAATGTCAATGCTCCCGCTACCTACAAAAAATAAATACAAAAAAGATTCACACATATGTATGGAAAACATTATTTTGCATTAAATATGTAACTATTCTGCAAATACAGCTTGCTTTTACGTGTTGGAGCCATGTCTATGTTTCATGTAGGGGCATGCACTATCCGGCAGCAAATTCCTAAAGAACCCACCACCAGAGGGCCGATCTGGAGCAATGTTAGACAGTATCTTACCTTTTGTTTTCAGAAAAATAGCTCTGTTGTTGAGTATATAGTTTATAATAAGAGAAATCTTTACCCTAAAAAGGTACAGTTTGTCTCTTGCCACAGTAGGTTATTATTACTCTGACATTATTTTTAGTTGTGCAAATTACATGTCGTGACACCCACCCCAGATTCCTGTGCGCTGATGAGAGATGTAGTCTTCCAGTTTTGCCCTGAAGCCTGTTTCCCCTCCAGGTCGCCCTACGCTCCCATCATCCACCAGCAGGAAGGCCTGGTAGTTGTTGTCCAGACAACAAGACCCTCGCATTGAATTCTGGACATGGTACTTTGCAGGAAAGCTACCCTGAGGGAATAGTCACACATTGATTGTCAAATTGTCAAGACATTTGTTTGACTTGTTTTTCGTATAAATGCATTGTGTGTGTTTATAAGCGTAATGAGAAATGTGAAAACTATTCAACCTGAGGATTAACAAGCTGATCCCGGTTGTGCACAAGTCCCCACGGAGCGATGCCCAAGGCCACCACTTTGTTGGTGGTGACAGAAGAGGCTGCTGTGGCATGATCTCTGACAGCTTCACCAACACACCGGCCGATGCCCTCACGCAACCCTGCGGTCATTATCCACGCTCCTGGAAGTCGAAGGGTCAAGTACAAAGGGAACAAAGCAGGAACAAAAAACACACCACTGTTAGATGTCCATGCTTTTCTGGGACATTACATGGACTTGCATTCATTTCCAGAGAGAGGGGTCCTAACTTTAACCATAATGACTGCTTAACATAAACCCTTAGATTTGTGAATAAAATGAATTATAAAAGGAACTATGTCAATGATCAATTAAAAGTTTAAATAAAATAAAATAAAAACACTTTAAAACATGAATTAGTTAATGCATATAACTTATATGAGACAAGAGTTCTGGGTCTAGGAAACTGTGTGTGCCACACACTCATGGAATCTGGTCCCCACAGAACTAAAGAACCTGCCCATAGCTTTAGTAGATCTGTGAAACAGTGACTTGCAGACATAACACAGACTAATCTGTATGTGTTTTAGCATCACATTACAAATGTCTCTGTCTTGTTGTGTGATTGTGATTTTTGTGTGTGTTGTGTGTGCTTTTTATGTTCTAATTTTATTAACTACTACAGTTTATATTCACTGATCTTTAATGTCTTCATGCCATGTGTGATGGACTGAATGTTTTGTACCTATGTCCTGTTTTTTTGTCTTCCCATAGACTTACTAATGGGACTATGCATGAAAAGGAGACTGCATGACTAACTCTGGCACATTTACATGTTATACTAACACATGTTGATTACTGTGCACTATCCCATATTTAATAAATAAAAATAAACAAATTCAGTGGATATTGCTATGTTTGTCTGAATTGTTGACTTGTCATGTGATGTTCAGAAAGGGCTTACATAAACAGTTGTTTCAGACCAATCATTTTTTATAGAAAAAGAAAATATATTGTTTTCTATGTGAACAAAGAAAATAAAACATTAATTCACTCAACTTCAATTAACATTAAACCAAGTTGAACCATTTACCGTATGGAAACCTGATTATTTGTCCCCCAAAAGCAAAGCTCCCCATGAGTTGTTTGAGTATAAAGATTTCAAAACTAGAATGTGACACTTGCACACCTACACAAAACCTGCAGGGGAATAAAAAAGATTCCTTTCTAATACTGAACCATGTCATTGTGTTATGACCTTATGTGATGGTTTGTATGTTTACCTGGGTCCTAAAGAGAAGAGCTACTGGGATTGACCTCCTCTGACTATTGCACTGTGCCACCTGTACTCGCCACGGAAGCGGGAGGAAATGACTATTGTTGTACCAAATTAGAACCTGACCTCCTCTGGGAGTCATACGGTCAAATGTTCACAGTTTATGTATTACATGTATTTTTTCCAGTTGTAGGTTTAGTAATCAACAAAATGTAAAAATGCATTGAAAAAATTCACATCACAAATTGTAATAAAAAGTTATATAAATGGCATTTCATCATGTTTATTGTAAATGGTGACCAAAACCTTTGCTCTGTGTGTTGTACCTGTGCTTTGTGATGCCTTCACCAGCCCCTGTCTGATGACCTCACGGACCCAGGTTTTCACCTTGGCCCGGCCCTCTCCTCCCACCACGGACACCACCAGGTTTGGAGCAGGAAGTTTCCAGTTGACAGTCATGAGTGTGTAAACCATAGAGGGGGGCGTATCCCATGACAACCGCAAGAACTATTCACCCATATAAGCAGACCACAGAGCATAAAGAGACAGCATTACAAAGGGATTCAAGGCTCAAATCAATATTTACTGAAGTCATCACATTTTCTTAGAAACTAAAACTAAATCAAGTGTGTGTCTTAAATCACATCAACACATTCTACAGCCCACACCTGCAGCTGAATAGAGATATTGACACAAGAAAAATGTGTATTCTTAAAAAAAAAAATTGTAAAAAAAAAATTGTGCGATTGTTTCAAAGTAAAGAGAATGGACTAACATAAATGAAGTGGAAATGAAATGGCACCTACATAGCTCTGCCTCTTACTGGCTCCAGCAAACTGCAGTTCTCCAAAGGCGTCTGTGGGGTATTCAGACGAGTGCTGGGCGCTGTCCCAGTGGTTGACAATGGCAGTGCTGAAGAAGTCTCCCAGAGCCACAGATGCGTGGTCATCTCTCCGACCTCCACACTGGCACAAGTTACCATTACTGAGAGCAAAGAGAACAGGTCACCTTTGGGAATGACATACAGGGCCTACCACTAAAATGTATGTGCTTTTGTTCTTTCAAACATTGTAAAGACCATCACCTGAAGGAATCCTCAACAAAAGTGGAGCAAACTCTTTTTTTGAAGATTTTAGGGATCCAGCTCTGCAAACAAACACATTACAATTACACTATGCTGTTGCCATCTCAAACTCTAGTTCAGGCTGTTTGAACAAGAAACACTGACCCTGACTTTGAGAGCAACCTGTTGATATGATGGTGAGATATGTGCTCCCTAAACACCTGGTTGTGACTTCTTGCAGGGGCCTGTAGACTCAGCTCCAACAGCTGTGTACTAGTTGTGTCCAGTCAGCTGCACTGTGCTATGACTTCTCAATTCATTGTACAACCCTTTAACAACAATGTAATAACCCATTTTACAGTTCAGTCAGTTTAGCTAAATTTGACTGGCCTACATTACAACCAGTATATTAGCCTGAATATTATTTGATTTTGTTTTCAGTGAATTCTTGGCACAAAACACCCACCCAAGTCTAAATGTTGTCAACCTCTCTATCTATTATTAACCTATGATAATTAAGACCTGAAACAATAATGTGCAGTGCTCAACAGGATATTTGATACACGTGGACTCTACAACAGTGGGGGAAGTGCAATAGAGGATGCAAAAAAATCTTGCCGTCTTAAAAGAGCCCATATTTCGCTATTTTCTGATCTATGTTTTAATGTTGTTTTCTCATCACAAAAACATACCTGGAGTAGTGTTTTGTTTCATTCCCACACAAACCCTGCAAATTTAGGCTGAGTTGTTCTCCCAAACTAAAAACACTCTGTTCACTGTTCAACTGTGATGTCATGTGGTAATACAGGAGGTGCTCCATTGTGTTTTTAAACTCCACATATGCTTACTAGAAACATCTGGATCATTTAAGCCCTGGAATATCAATAAACCCTTAACTAGTGAACAAAAGGTAAAAGGTAGCTATTAACTTGAAAACTACCACATCACAAGGTGGAACAGAGTGTTTGTGAGAATGAAACAAAACACAACTTTGGGTATGTTTTTCGGAACATGGCTTAAACCTGACAAGAATTAATTCTACGTAATGTAGGACCTTAAAAGAAGCCTCCTGCTGCAGTGCTGTGAAACCATCAGTCTCTTTATTGACTCGTCAGCGCGCTGGTCACTCACAGACTGACTGAGGTGATGCGGAGTCTATCTGTGGCTGCATTCCTCCACTTTCCATCGTGCGCATTTTACTTTGACATATCAACATCACTTTTTGCTACTTAAGGAAGAAGTTCATAAATGTGTTACTTTTGGAGTAGCAGCTACACATAAAAGGATAACGTGAGCTACAGTAGATTATGTTATAGCACGCATTTTCCGCAAAAAGCTAACTTCCGGCAATTGAAACCACGATAAGCAAAACATTTCCCTAACAAAACAAGAAATGGGCGACGTGTTTTGAGGTTATTTTCTGTACCGAACGTAAAATCGTCAAGAAATGGTAAGCTCTCTGATCGGTTCTTCGTGTTTTACGTTCGTGACTTGAGGCATAAACATCTGGATTCCAACTCGAGAGCAGAAATACCCCGACGGTCTGCCTCTCAACAAACTACAGAAATGTGCGGACAGCTGCGAGCCTCGTGACACTGGTATAAAATGCAAACCAGACCCACCTGATCCTTCTCTGATTTAGTTTGGTTCCCGCTACTACCTCCTCCTTCTGCCGCGTCTCGCATGGCTGTCCCTTTTTGGCTCAGGAACAGACAGGAAAATGAGTTGTCCTCAAGTTTTGTTTGCGATCATTTCCACCGCCACAGAGGCTGGACCTGGCTAGACGCTCATCTGCGCGGGGTCACGGCCGCATCGGACTGTGGAAGACACCAACTTAGGCGGTGCAAAGCAGGCTAGCCACAGGTGAAGGTGTGGTTTGTGCAAGTCACAGTTCTCCATAGAGGCTACAAGCACAAATAGGAGTGGCTTTCAATTACACTGTCAGCGTGCCACAAGCTGTCTTTTATTTGGTTATCAGGTTTGGCCAATTCACTGAAGCACTCGGACAGTTCTTAGAAATAAGAGAAATGGATCTGCAACCTTTTCATACTTTGCAGTATCTATGGGCGGAAAGTTTAGGAGTTACCGTGGTGACACAATACACACATTAGTAAACACTGACATATAAGTTTTAATATAATCTGAAAATGCAATAAAAATACAAAATGGATTTAAACAACACATTTTTAAAAGTCTGTGATCAGTACAAGTGTTCTGTTTAGGTGTTTGTCAGCACAACCTGTTGTAATTCCAACCATGTTAACTGTTTCTGGTCAGATTGTGTTGAAATAAAACTCAGATTAAAGTCTAATTTGAGTAACAGAGCTTGTAACAGAGCAGTGCTTTCAGTTAGCTTTACACTCCAAGGGAATGTTGATCAACTTCAAAGTACCAATAGCTCACAAAGCCTCTTGCTATCTTTATGGATCTTAAAATATCTCCCTGTTGGATTACTGGCTGCATAACACCATTCGGAAAGTTGAATGCAAAATGAATGTAGCCTTTAATTAGACTAAATGTAATTATTCAGTTGAGAACTTTTCACCATTCAAAAGATAATGAACTGTAAAGGTCCTATATTACACAAAATTGACTCTTGTATCCATGTTGTTACCTCACCAAAAACATTCATTCATTCACACATGTTTGAGTAATCCTTTAGTCTGTTTACACTTTTCAAAGCTCAAAATGCTCTGTTAACAGCTAACTTTTACCCTTTATCCCGTAGAGTTCAGCAATTCTAGAGCAGAAATTATCCAAATGATTCTAGTGAAGATGGATGGAGTTTTAAAAACATTGTGGAGCAACTCCTGTATTACCACATGACATCACAGGGGGGAACAGAGAATTTTCTGTTCGAGAGAAGAACTTAACCTAATTATGTGCAAGGTTTGTGTGTTAAACGTGTGAATGTAATGAAACACAACTCCAGGTATGTTTGTGATGAGGAAACACTACCATAGATCAGGAACTAGCTCGATCTGGGCGCTTTAATTGCTATAGCAACTGTCCAAATGTTTCATCATTTGAATATAATATAATACCTAGTACTCAGCTTGCTTTGACTGCATACGATAAAAAAAAAAAAAAAAAACACATTTCCGCTGCATAAAATTTTATAATTCATAATTTATTATACTTATAGGCAATTATATAAATATAGTATGACTAACTATCCCACTGTGTCCAGACCCCCCCTTTGCACAGTTTACATTCATTGTACAGTACCAGACAGTCCGATCACACAGACAAGTTGTATGCAGTTTAAATAATAGAGACCCAGCCTCAGTCATGTAATAATGTAGTGTAACAATAATATTCCCTAAAAGCTATCTGCCATATCCTTGTGGATCATTGGCCTTCTTTGACTCATCTTTGCCGTTCTTTTTGCTGATGTTGTAGAGTGTGTTGGCCAAGTTGTGGAGCTGACATGTCCCCAGCTGGCATCCACGCTGAGGGGCCCTGCGTGGACGAAGCTTCACTGACATACTGTTGACCATAAAGAGGAAACACGTAAGAATGAGGTGCATTTATCTATCTTTAAATCCTATAGACCTATAAAAAAGTGGGTAAATGTGAGATTTTTGAAAACCATGGATGGAATATTTCTTGTTCACTGATTCACAGATTTACAAAGAAATTGAAATTTAAACAAGTATTTATTAGAAATGTGATGTGAAACATTTTTTTCAGTGAATTTTATGTAGGGCAGGGCTATTAATACAATTTTAGATTGAGCTAGAGAGTGATCATTTCTAATAGTCAATAGTGTGATTTTGCGGCAGAGTTCAGATTTGAGGCAAGTCAGAGTAAGACAGTAAGTTAAATGTCATTGAAAATCTATATAAAAACTTTTTTTGTGTGTGTCATATTGCCTATGTGTAGTTTTATGTCATTATGTCAGTTTTAAAAGCTAACAGATCTCCTTTCCCTGATCATATTTGTCAAGGATTTGCCTGTATTAGTGGAGGGCTTTCTTTTATTTTTACTACATTTTATTTTGACAATTAACACCTTGTACCTGTGTTTCAGTGTATACCTGAATGACTGGCTGTCATCAGATAGAAATGGGATGATCTTCAAAGCATGAGCATGGTGTGTTTTGTGATCATCTTGTGAACTCTCCACTCTTGACCCCTGCACAGTGTTGTCTGAGGTCACAGAAGCAGATCTGAGGCAGATTAAAAAAAAAAAAAAACACATGGTAAGAACTAAAATGAACAAAGATGGCAGATTTTGTTCTCATTACAAAATAATTCACCTCTGAATGGAAGAGACTGGCACAGCAGTGGTGAAAGGCACAGTTAACAGCAGAAGAATGGCTATCTCCATACCGCACAGGCCTGTAACAAGTGGACAGTTGTTTAGTATATGAAAAGAATATATGCATGATGAAAATGTCTAACTGTAAAATTTGTGTACAAAATCATGATGCACAAGTGGTTCCAAAATGTGGGTTAGAGAAATGAGTTCAAGATATAGTAAAAATAAATGTGATACTGTGTTTAATTTATTATTTAATTAAAACTGTGAAATTAGGCTCAGAAGCAAAATAAACCATTCAAATCAACAATATTTATCCTGATATGACATGATTTCCCACTTGAAATTATTACTGCTGTAATTTTCATTTCACTGTAAGGCCCTCCTAGATGGTATTTTGGGAGTTCCAACTTGAAAAATTTGGTAACCCCCATTTTAAGATGTTGAGTATTAAAATATTTGTTGCCCTTTTTGTTAATATAAGATATTCTAAAAAAAAATAGATTAATTCACGCAGTGCTACAAATGACAAAACTTGCACAATTACTTCTAAACATGAGACAATGAGAGAACATGGGTAATTCCATCACAAAGAATCTAAAACAGACTTACCAAATTCAAAATGCAAAAACCCGCTGAGTCTTTTGGAGTGAACCATCAAATCTTTGTTGTAGTTTAACTTCGTGGAGACTTGGATGTTTTTATGTCAGCTTCTCTCATCACAGGTCCTTTTATAATGTGATGGGCAGCGAGGGGGTGTGGTCACGTTCAGAGCAACTCCCACGCTATCGGTGAGTTATGATGGCAGGTTTATTCTTTATTTACAAAGACCATGGCTGTTTCATAAACAACCCTGAAATGCCAAACAAAACAATGTGTATATATGTATGAAATGGCCCATTACACTGTTTCCCATGATGTTTACATTGATCCTATGTCAACTCCTCATGACCCTCTTCCCCCTGACCCCCTCTGCTTCCTCCTGCATCCCTCTCCTCACTCACTGCACTCACGAGCTAAGCAATTGTTCTAGAAAAGAACTCTTTCATTTCCATCACCTGCAGGAAGTGCACAAGGCCCGAAATAACCACTCAATTTTCCTGTAACTTTTCCCTTGAGTCACTTTACCCTTCACACTGTTTATTTCTCAAATGTCCTTCATAGGTCAACTACAGGAGGTAAACAACATCCTATAATCTTACTAAAGAAACAAATAATGTGGCAGTAATGGTAATGGATAGGCCTTTTATTCATCTTTTTATATTTACGTGTTGTGGTGGAGAAAGCTGTCTGAGCCCATGCCCTCATGCTGTTTAAAATATGTAAGAAGATCAGTGGCATTCATGATTTGGTAATGTCTGATTAGTATACTGTTATTATCTATATATTATACTATATTACACTTTCTTCTGATTTATGTTATAATGTTTCCTCATCACATACCTGTAGTTGTTTCATTCACACAAATCCTGCATATTTAGGCTGTGTTAACCTCTGAAACGGAAACACTCTGTTCCACCTTGTGATGTCATGTGGTAATACAGGAAGTGCTTCACTGTGTTTTTACACTCCGTACATCTTCACTAGAATCATTTGGATGAATTCAGCTGGGAAACTGCCTAGCTCTACTGAACTAAAGGTAAAAGGTAGCTGTAAACTTAAACTATTACATCATGACATCACAAGGTGGAATAGAGCATCTTGAGCTTTTGAGATTACATCCTAATAATAAATGATAAAATGTGTGAATGAAACAAAATACAACTCCAGGTATATTTTAATGCGGAAACAACATTTGAATATGACTTAACTCAAGGGTCAATTTTACGTAATACAGGATCATTAAACATGTATAGTCATCACCTCCTGTTCATCAGCATCCTCATCTCTCTAGGAACGGTCATGAGTCCTCATTTAGAATTACGATGAGTTTTATGGGAGCTCAGATTATAATGGTCTGTCCCACTCCTCCACCTCAAGTCCATTGTGCACCTTTCCTGTGACTAATGTCTGCCCATGGTCAGGGATAGAGCCTGAGTCACTACTGCCTAATCAGTAACTGTAATGATTTCACCGACAATTGAGATTAGATTTCACACACAATGATGTTTTTATAAACCACTTTTTCTTTGTCACGGCTTGAAAAATCAAATGACATATGCGCCTGTACACCTGTTACTTGATAAGAAACAAACCCAACCTAAAGCCCAAATCTGATTCTTTAGACTTTAGATTTTTATTTTAGTATGTTTGTGGATCAAAAGTTGCACGATTGCGGTTAGTGTCTCACAGAGAAGAAGGTCTTAGGCCAATTGTGAACTTGTATTATACTTGTATATAATATTCAGAGTGGTTTCCCTACAACTAAATACATGCACAGTAAATTCTCTGCCAAGGCTCCTCTCTAATTCATGCCAGATGAGTATGGAAATCCCTACCCACATAGGAGACAGATGACTTCCTATATCAACTCTCGAAAGGATAAGAAAAAATTGTATGCCCTTTTTTATACATGGCTCAACCTGAAATACTATGTATTTTAATCCCACAATTTCATTTATTTATTTATTTATTTTTACTAAAAACAAGCTATAGCTGTAATGATTGATTATATGCTGGTATTCAGTGACAGTGTTCAGACCGCCCACTATGTTCTGACAGCCTGATAATGTTTGAGGCTGATTAAAGAGGACAGACCCAGACTGCATACGTCAGGGACAACTGTTTGTTTGCACCGGCTTGAGAGGTTACTGGAGGTAATTTCTCTTCTGGACACACAACATGTTGATATCTGCATCTCTGTGTGCGTTTAATTCATCTTGGAGCAATAGGCTGGTTTCCCTGAGAGCCAGGTCCCTCCTCACTTCTCTCCCTCACTATCGCTGACGTTGTGCGTGCTTCCTGTTGTTGTAAGGCCAGAGCCACAGCTGTTGCCTCGGCTGGCCGGACACTGCTTCCTCTTACCCACCGCTGGGGCACTAGAGTAGAGTATCCTGCCAGGAAAAGCTGTCACTCATCTAAACTGCCATCTTGTCACACACTTAAGACCATGGACAAGTTAAGACACTTTGCAAAAGGTTGGAGTCAATTGTTTATGATGCAAAGTGGGGTAAAGGGGAAAAGAGCAGACAGGAACAAATACTTGGAGGAGTGCTATATCTGCTGCCATGGCCAAAGAACATTTACACTGTACATTGACACAGTTTGTGCCTTAAAGGTACTTGAAGCGTTATATAAGCATCTCCCTTGATACAAGTAAACAGTGTCCTGTTTGGGATGAAAATGAGGCCA
This sequence comes from Boleophthalmus pectinirostris, assembly GCF_026225935.1. Taxonomy (NCBI): domain Eukaryota; kingdom Metazoa; phylum Chordata; class Actinopteri; order Gobiiformes; family Gobiidae; genus Boleophthalmus; species Boleophthalmus pectinirostris. Next base: position 13,398,285 of record NW_026571047.1, on the reverse strand, counting down.
TACATTATGGCCCTGAACAGAGTATCCTATGTATTTTTTTTAAATAAAACTAAAGGAAGATACCAATAAACCCAATTTTGTATTTCTCTCAGGACTCCAACTCCAAGGACCTATTATATACTAGTAACTAGTAACTGTGAACATGAATGTAGCCCTGAAACATAGATGTGGTAAAACAGTTTTAAAGTTGCAAAAGGTCAGAGGGTCACTGTTGGTATAAGCCCGAGTCCATTAGTGGATTATAGCCATAACTACTGCGCAGCTCCTGAATGTCCCTGGGATTAGAGACACTCACATTATAGAGGCAGGGGGACACAGGGCATGACGACTCTGTCAATTTAACAAAATCACAAGTGCAACAGGGCGCTTTGGGACTGCTGTGACTGAAAAACATAGGACAGTAACAGTGGATTTATTCAAAAAGGTAAACAATTTCAGTAATATAATAACTTTTGGCATCTTTGGAAGTGTCATACAATTCTCCTTTATTTTAATTTAAGTTGATTCATTATTGTTATAATAATAGTGTTTCTTGTCATACTGTGGTTTTAGTTGGACCAGCACTGATTGTAGGCAGTATGGAAGTAGATCTGGAGGGGATTATCCAGTGCATCAAGAGCAGAGACAAAGCCAGCGTGCAGCTCTATCTACAAGAGTTTAACAAAGAGGTAATGTTACTCCACACATGCCCTTATGTTTTGTTTACTCTATGCTAACATTGGTGTTGTGTTACATTGACAGTATGCACAGTGCTTCTTTTTTGACAAGGAGGAAAGAAATCGCAGGAAAGTAAGCTTTGTTTTTCTCTGCGCTCCACTCATATCGGATGTGATTAATGATTGTGCTGCATCAGTTGTCCTCATCCTTTCTTCTTAGGCAGATTGAGTCTAAGACACATTTCATATTCCATCCTCAGCTCTGTCATTTGAAGATAACTTTGTTTCTTTTCTCTCTTTCCTTCATGTGTGTTCTCTGTAGCAAAGGAGACTTGAAGAGGTAGTGTCTGGGGCACTTGTTTACTATGCAATAATGTTTTTCTTCAAGATTAATTTGTGTTCTGCTTTGATAGTTTAAGAAGAATAAAGTAAGGGATTATACAGATTCAGACTCAGATGGTGAAGAATATGAACAAGAAGACCGGGACCTCTTCCTCAGACAAGTAAATTTAATTCTAGGTTTAATTCTCAGGCTTAATTCATATCAAATAACAAATAAAGCCTCTTTAGATGATTAGGTGCACTATTAGTTTTCTGGTGGGAGTCCGTCACCACCTGGATCCTCCATTAGAAAGGTTACATAGTGCATCTTTTCAACAATCCCTAATAAAATTAAATTGTAACACATTTGATTAACATTTTGATTAAATTTTGATTAAAAATCTGATTAAAAACACAGTATAAATCAATATGAGTATATCTTAATACCAATGTTTTGTTTTTCTCAAGAATTTGGCCCTGGTGTTGGTTGGCTTCATTCGAAATGAAGTCAACTGCAGCCTCCTGACAGTGGCTCTTCGAAGCCTGAGGATCTTGTCTCGGGACAAGAGAGTGCTGGCTCCTCTGGTGACTGACAGCGCCCTCCTGACTCTGGCCAGACTCGCTGGTCTGACCACAGGAGAGACCCATGAGGAGCCTTCAGACCCAGACTCAACCTTCTACGACAACATCATCGTGTCCCTTGCCGAAGCCAAGGCCCAACACAGCCACTACCACCATGACAGTGATGACATGGAAACTGTTGAGCAGACAGAGGAGTGCACAGAGGAGGATGGCGGGAGCACGGGCAGTAGAGATGTGGAAAGCATGGATGGGGTCAGCACTCCTCGGCCCAGTCTCACTCAGGCCTACGGGGGCAGCACCCATCAAAAAGAGCTGGAGCGAGGCAGGAGGGATCGGCGGGAGAGCAAGATGGAGGGAGAGGGGGACACAGAGGAAGAGAGCGGCTCAACGGAGGAGGCTCAGAGGAAGGAGGCCATGAAGGTGTTATGTAACGTGGTCTATAACAGCAGCTGGGCCCAAGAGAGATTCAGCGCACTCAGGTACACCACACACCCACTATGGAACCTCATTTATTAACCTTCATTATTTATTTAACATAAAAAACATAAGTATATCAGAATCAGTTTTATTGTCAGTTAACAAAATTCACAAACTATGAATTTTCTTCAGCTTATTGTTTATTATTATTATTATTATTATTATTATTATTATTATTCGTAGTAGTAGTAGTAGTAGTAGTAGTAGTAGTAGTAGTATAAATAATAATAAAAGTAAAAATATAATATAAATAATAATGATAAAATAAAGGCATACAAACAATAAAAAATAAACAGAGTAATCAATATGGACAGAATAAGTTTAAAACTAGTGGTGCAAGTGGATGAAGTATTGTTAACCTGAGTTGTGAAAAGTGTTATCAAATGTTCATGAGGCCAATGTTAGAGGAGAAAAAGCAGTACACATCTTTGCTAATTCAGTCCAGATAACATATTCCCCTGTCCCCTCCTATGCTGTCTCTTCAGACTGATTAATGGACTGATAGAGCTGCTGTCTGCTGGAATCAGCTCTTCGTCTCCCTCCAGTGTTCAATTTTATGAACTGCGCCTCATGTTTCTGATGACTGCTTTACGGCCAGAGCTCGGCAAACATCTTCAACAGGTTGTATTTAATGTTGTTCATTATGCTTATTGGGTTTTAAAGGAATCATATTCATTATACACTGTACCATGAATAGCAAGCAAAAAACATTTATTAAGTTGTTTCCAAATGCTAGTAATTAAAATTTTATTCCAAATTTAGACTAAACATATAGAACTAAATAAAATAATATAAGCTAGATAAATATAGATTCATGTGGGCCTTAAAAATCTCCATACACCTTAAAATTGTATTACATTCATAGTGTCTGAAACATTATATTTGGTCCTTTCGCAGGCAGGTGGAGTGTCTATCTTCACAGCTGCTCTGGAGAGCTGCCTGGAGGTGCAGTGGAATAATCAATACCAGTGCATACTGGACACTGTGGCTCCTCCCATCTCCCTGGACACCTCACAGCGCATCGTTGAGATTCTTAAAATTCTTTTCAACATCACGTTCAGCACCCACCGTCAGGAGCCTACAGAAGTCAGTGTTGTGCCGGCAATAAAAGCCTCTGTACAGATCAAAAGGCTTGTGCTAATTTGTAAGTTTTTGGTCCACAGGAAGCTGCAGCTCAGTACAGACACCTGGTGGCAATTCTCCATCTCTGCCTCATGAGGAAGTGTGTACTGGCAGATGACACTGATGAACTGCAGGGGTGAGGATGCTACTCTGGGCTAAAAACAAAAAAACAAAATATGCTTTTGTTAATTTTCTTATATTGGACCCCACAGTCACACAGTGAATTTGCTGTCAGCGCTGCCTCTGCAGTGTCTTGATGTGCTCCTCAATGTGCCCCTGACCCCATGCTCAGAGCAGTTCAATGGAGTTAACATGGACAGTGTGCACAAGCTGCTGCTGTTTATGGAACGACGACTGGAGCAGGTGAGAGCAAGGTACAACTGTGAAACTTGTATTGGTCAAACTGTGAAAGAGTCCGTTTTTGTCTCAGGGTGACAAAGTCAAGGAGAAGCTGACCCCCATCCTCAACCTGCTGACAGAGAGTTGCAGAGCTCACAGGGAAACCAGGAAGTACCTACGAAACCAGGTACTCAATTAGAACACATACACTGAATTCATTCAAGTAACCATGTACTTCTTTTACTAGGAGAGGTTTCATTTTATTATTATCTAGTTCTCTTTCTACCAAAACCTAATTGTAATTTACCTTTTTAATAACTTCTTCAGATTCTGCCTCCACTCAGAGATGTGTCCCAAAGACCAGAGGAGGGGTCAACAGTTAAAAGTCGCATTGTCCGTCTCATGACTCACCTGGACACAGACCTGAAACACTGTGCGGCTGACCTCATCTTTGTCCTCTGCAAAGAAAATGGTACTGACACAAAGTATTTGGTTCATATTTATCTGTCATAAGCCCTTCTCTCATTATTTTCTCTCTGTCTTTAGTACGACGCTTTGTGAAATACACAGGCTATGGTAATGCGGCAGGGCTTTTGGCCACCAGGGGGCTGCTGGGGGGCCAGAATATTCAGAGCATTAGTGTGCAGTACTCAAGTGACTCTGACTCAGACACAGAGGAGTACCGACAACAGAAGGACCGCATCAACCCAGTGACAGGGCGAGTGGAGGCTCTGCAGCCAGACCCTATGGAGGGCATGTCCGAAGACGAGAAAGAGGAAGAGGCCAGGAGGCTCATCAAGCTCTTCAGCAAGCTCTCCAGGTCTGGAAACTTCACAACTGATTGAAACCGGTACCAGTTAACATTATTGACTATACTGACTATTTCTTTACAGAGAAGACATTATCCAGCCAATGGGGGTGGATTCACAAGGGCGACTTGTTCCCATGGCAGGACTCAAAGAGAACATCACAGACGAAGGACACTCTGACTCAGATTTTGATGAGGAAAAGTAAAATTTATTTGTAAACATTGACTTCAATTAAATTTAAGGGCACACATATGCGGACATACAGCCAGTCATTACACATACTAATATAAATTTCAGTCAGACACAAAAGTTAGGGTTGGTGCAGTCTGTCATGATTTGCAAATATATACAAATTATTTATATATATTTTACAGTAATTATTTTATATTATGGCAAATGCAAGTATTCAACAGATATGTAATGTAAACTTAAATTAAATAAATTATATTTTTGCATATCAAAGCAGGAATAATACCCATTCCATCAGATCAAGTTATTAATACATGATTGAGATGTTCATTAAAGGCTATTACTGTGTAACTGCTGTGTAAAAAGCACTATTTTAGTTCTCTCTGTATAGAACTGTTGGCATTAAAATATTAAAAAATTAAGAAAAATATTTATTTTCCTCCCTAAAATATTGAAATGGCATCAGATGTGTATCAGCACATCTCCATCATCTCCTCCAGTGACATCTGCAGTTCCACTGACTGCAGAGAAGAGGCTCCCCCTCCCACCGCTATATTCTTCAGTATCTCCATTGAAGTCAGCACCACCTGGGATACAAAAATACAATTGGTATGTTTAGTTTCAACAATATCTTGCAGCAGGCCACTCCTTTTTTGACTGAACAGTTTCTGGGATCATCTTCAGCCTGAGTGTTGTGTAAGGAGGACAAAAGTCAGCCTGCTGTAAGACCCCCTGTTTATCAGAGCTGTGTCATTCACCTCCACTGTGATGAGCTTCTTATTCCAGTGCCTGTTGTCAGGGTCTGGCCACTTCTCCCCCAAACAAAAGAACAACGAGCAGGGGGGGCTTTCTTTGCCATGTATAAAATCTAATATACCTGCAAGGACAGTAGTTAGTAGCAGTTACAAGTTATGGCAAATTAAACAGGATTTAAATCTTCTCACTTACCTTTCACAAAGTCTTTAAACATGTACAACGCTTGTGGCTCTTTGGAGACCTCTTGAGGCTGTCCACTCTGGTCAAAATTTGAGAAGCTCCAATAAGCCTTGATTTGGCCCTGACGCTGACCGTACACCACGTGACCAGACACGCCCACATCTAGCCAGCCAAGAGAGTCCAGGATCCTCTGGGTCAGACTGGTCTGAATCTGGTCTGGCAAGTTTTCAGGGCTCGGAAGAGAAACCAGGGTTAGGCCCGAGTTGATGTCGACAGCACAATCCACATGATGCGGTCTAAAGTAAACACACAGAAGATCATTTATATAAATATGGCAATGTACTATTGATATAAGTGGGTTTGTACCTGTAGACAATGCGCACCCCTGCCTCATTCTGAATCAGCTGATCAAGCACCAGCTTTCCTCGGTAATACACTTTTATCCCAAATCCAGTCTCTGTAACAAATAGAATCAATCACCACATGCACATTTACCTGATTGTATTTCATTATGGAACCTAAATTTGGGTGAATAACAGTGGATGGTGCCAAAAATACCATAAAATATATTATGTGAATAAAGCTGATAAGGGCACTGTTCCTGGAAACAAAATGCTATTTTATAACTGAACTAAACCCATGCATTAGAGTAACAGCAGCTCTTTCCTACTCACTGAAATGACTTCCATCATTGCTCTGGTTGATGGTGTGGAGGAAATGCTCGGCCCGCTCCTGATCATATGCCCCGCCTACAGCCCCCTCCATTGGCGGTGCTGGTTGCCCCGGCAACCCAGCTCCATGCACTGCAGCCTTAGCGGCGACTGGATACTGCTGCTGCCCACGCAACACATGTGCTCCAATCACATCCTCTTCCATCAGGCGCTGTTGCTCGGGAGGAGGCTCAAAGTCCTCTGTGGAAAAGTTAGATACTCACTTTCTGCTTTAGCTGCAGCACAGAATAAGGAAAAAAATAGCATTGAATTTCACCTGGTTCAGGACCAATATTCAGGTCCTCCAAACACTTCTGCAGGATGTCACGGCTTCCTGCCTCATCTGTACAGATATTGTGAAGTTATCATTACAATTGTCATTCACAGGCAAGCAAAGGGGACATTAACTAAACAAGACTTTACCTGTAAACACATTGTGGGGAACATAGACACACTCCACCAAATTCGGCTGGCTCTAAGATAAAAAAGGGGAAACGCAGTTACAGTTTGCATATATTTAGTTAATAATATTACAGCAAGATAAGATAAGAGAACCTTTATTTGTCCATCAGTGAGGACATTACAGGTATAAGAATTATGGTATAAGAATCAAAAGTATTTATTTCATATGTACTTCAAACAAATTAAAACATGAATATACAATCTAAATAGAATAATAAAGTAACTACTGAAACTAATATAAAGTTAGTGACAAGTGTATGAGGAATGACAAAAACAGGCACTTACTTCTTGTATAGGAAGGAAAAGATCTTCATACAAATCTGGTCTGGCTTGATCAGGAGACAAAGAAGAATTTGCTGTGGATAAAAATGATCTATTATTTAATTTCAACACAATACAAAGACTGTGGTGCGGGTGAGTGTGAATTAAGGGTTGTGGTTGAACACTTTGTATGGCATTTTCCATCACAAAGCTCTATATGCAATAAAATAATTATTTATGATGAGTTAGAATTAGCTAGATAAGGTTTGATAGTGAGTTTGTGACTACATGGAAGTAAAGGCTTTTGTTTAATTCAAACAAAGGCTAAAATGAGAAGTGTCCAGATCTAGATCATGATACATGAACTAAAATGTGTGCAACAACATCACGAAGGCCCCACTGTGAGTTACCTTAAGCAGGAAGCTCCTATAAACAGTCTAGGTTTACCTTTTGACCCGGTGTCCTCTGGCCATCTAAAGATCTTGTGAGGATTGGCAGGATCGTTCTTACAGTCAGAAACCATTTTGAATCCCTTTGCTCTCAGGGCACTGCGGAAATTCCTCTTCCACACCGAAGGGTCGCCATGAGCCCGCCCATTTCCACTGACCTCTGCCCACGCCTACAGGAGAAACACCCTTTTTTAGTTTTGGTTTTGTTTTTTGGGGATTTGTTGACCAAAAATATAGGTATTGACTATTCTTGCCTTGAAGATAAGTATGTCTGTGTCCGAGGAGTCCTGCCGCAGAGCATGTTTCCAGGGGATGGAGAACTCTGTTTGATCCAGGTTGGTCCATGCTACTCCAGGATATTGCTGACTGTTTATCTGCTCTCTGAGCCAGGGCATAAGGAGGGGCCTGGAGTGTGCCATCTCTGCTCTAACATCACAAGAGGCACTCACAACAGCGTCAGACAATAAAGGTAGACTCTCTGAATCTTAAAGATCAACTCGCTTCTGCAGTTGTCCTATTCAAAGCGGTTTTACATTTCAAATGTATATATATTTTTTTGTTCATTCATTTATTTCATGATTGTAATAATCCCTGTTTTTAAAGTACTCATGTTTACAAAATTGTAAATGGTCCTCTGTATCCTACATAACCTAACACTCTGCTTTACTCACAGGAGAACTGATTGGAAGGGGTCAGGCTTTTAGGAAATGGGCCCAAATAGATGGTTCATTCATTAGAAAATAACGCAAGTTATTTATTATGTCAAGACTCAAACATATGACATTTGTCCAGCTGAAGTCTGCACAGCTTTTAGGGTGAAACTGAACAATAATGTAGACAAAAACAACTCCCACTGTTCATTAGCTTTTTCATTTATGTCAATATTTTAAACAAGCTACAGTCGGCCACTTTGAACCAAGCAGCTCCAACAGGGATAGTACAGCATATACTCGAATGCATAAAATAGGACTACCTCAAGTCTTTGCAGAGTAATCAACACAATTAAACACACTTAACTGTGGAAAGACTACAACATGAACTAGTTGATATGTAAAGCTTGTGAAATAGACGAGGTCATAACTCATGAGGAGTCCTACCTGGATAGGAGTTAGCGCAGTCTTCTTGACTTCACAAGTCTTGTAATTTCACAGGTGAATCTGTGCTTGAAATGTTACGTTTTATAGCACTCACCCGGCGAAGCTTTATGGGGAAACCCAGACATTCAGTTTCGTTTTCCAAAACTGACGTCGACAAAAGCGCGCCTGGGTGACCGCCAGGGGGCGTCTACTACAAGCCACCACCGACCGGTCAGTGGGTTAATTAACGATAATCAACAAAGGATCTATTGCAATCAACACACTAGCCACTGAAAGTGTCCCGTCTAGGCCTACGTATGAAGAGGAACTGGTCAGTAGGTGCTCTTTGCAGATTTTATTTGTTTCTCAAATACAGGAGAGTTAATGTACAGAAGGACAAAGAATTTCATCAAGAACTGTACAATATTTACACATCTTTTTTTTCCTTTTTTTATGGAAAATTAGATTGTTTTCAAAATAAGTCAGTATGCACAGACATCAAAATGATAAAAATGAAATGACTATTTCCTCTTTAAATATTATTTATATTCCTTCCAACACAGTAAATGAACAGTTCACTTTTTTCTATCGCACCTGCATGAAGGATGATTGAACTGAAACACAACAAGTTCAAATTCAGAGTTTCCCATTCTCCATATGATGTTCCTTCCTTCTGTTTTATCTTGTTATATTTTACACCCACTGTATTTGATACAATGTTTGTCCCAACATCTGTTCTTTTGTATAGAGGGAAGACAACTTGGTGATGTGGGTTATGATTGTTTACTGAAGATGTTTCAATTCAATGGTATTTCAAATGTTAGGGCAGCTACCCAGCGGCTTGTGAGTTAAGTTAAAAACCTCATATAAATAATAAAAATGTGTTTATATATTATCACAGAGCTTACTGGTGCTGCCCTTCATGTTGCACAGGATGAGCATTTTCAACACATTTGATGTTTTCTTACCAGAGTCCATGTTCACATTGCTCAAGGCGCCCTCTGCACACACATTTTAAAAAGCATTCTCACCCTTGTCCACTCTTTTTAAAAGCCAACAGCTGATGTTAGTCTTTTCAAAAAAATAATTTATGTAAAAACTAAGCGTTCTCGTAAGCTTTTCTTTGAACTATTGTCTGTATGACACACAGTTAACATGATGCCAGCGGCTCTTCCATTGACTTGTAGATACAGCTCCTTGATTTTTGTCCCTTCACTGTGTAATTCTCAATGTGGGGGGGTCCCTTGTCAGTGCCCCCAAGTCCAAAAGGGGGTTTCAAGAAGCAAAGATAAGTCGATCAACAACAGAAAACAGTACAGAGCCACTGTCTGAGGTCGTTTAAACAGACCCCATTGTGGGTTTAAAAATCATCTTCTGATCTTAGAGACTTGAAGAGGGATGGGTGCTGTACAATGGAACTTGTCCTTTTCTTTTTAATACTTGAATACTCCTCCCATGTGTCTGCTGCAGACTCAGGCTTTGGTGCTAAGTGTGAGCAGCTCAATGAAGGAGGTGAAGAGAGTATCCAGCCAGCTTTGGTTGGCCATGCACTGCTGCACCACCTCCTCTTGGCCGGGGTCCTCAGCCGCCTGCTCAATGGTGTGCGTCTGCAAGAGAAAACAGCAGCTCAGAAAAAGGTCCATTCAGAAGGTGGGACTGTTACTGGCTTTCAGAAGGCAGGACAACATTATGCAGGTCTTTAGTGGTGAATTTACATGGGAGCAGGAAAAATGACTGTTCCTATTAGCAATTTGCCCTCCTCCAATTTAAATTATGATTCTTTTTTGAAGAGGCTGTTGAATAAATTTGAAATTACATCAACAGGTGCAATGTGTGGATATCATTTGACAATATTCAGATAAACACATAATTACAATGCAGGTGCAAGCCTATGAAAAACACCTATTCAAGTTTAACTACTTGCTGTGTAAAAAAATATGCAAAGATATGTACAGTATGCATGCTTACCTCCTTCTTGCATTGTAAGAAGGTGTGGTATTTATAATGGTGAAGGGAGTGGTAGAGACTGTAGATCCGATATGACTCAGATGAAAGTTTAAGGTCCTAAAAAAGGAAAATGAAGATTTTTTTTTTTTTATTAAAACAAAGCATCTAAGTTTTACAACACATATGAAACAAACTTAATGCACAAATTTAAACTTAACGTAATTAAAATTATTAGAGTTTTGTGAGTTTTAAGGTATCAGTAGTGGTGATCCAATTATTACAAATAAGATATAAAACGGAACAGATTGTGTAAACAAATGAGTTAAATCTGTTGTATTGTCACTGGTACTACAAGTACAAGTTCCCCGTTTAAAACAACTACTCTAGAATATCATTACTTTGTTAGAAGTTAAAACAACAATCTAGAAAAGATCATCATGGATAAGTAGCTTTGTTCAGCACAATGTGTAGGTATAATGTGGATTATACCAACACAAACAAATATAGGCATCCTTTTTTATTATGATCATCATTGTTTATTGCCCCATGTTAAGTCTGCACTGCCACCTACCTGTGGTTTAGGCAGGGTCTTCTTCACTCTGTTGAGCGTCTTGCGGTTGTATGAGTCTCCACTAAGCCGTACCCTCACTACACCAGTATCCAAAGGATCCACAATAATCTGTGGGTATGCGTGCAGGACCTCCTGTACAAGCACACAGACAAATAATAAAGTTTATTTACTTATAAACAACACTTTATTCTAAATAAACAGTAAAATGATGTTTGCACATCAAAAGCCAAACAGGCATTGGTTTCACAAACAACTCTCAGGGGGAATAGGTCTGTGACAATAAAACAATATCCAAATATTTTCTAGCATCTAGCATAATGACTTGAATGAAAGTTTAAGTGTTGCACAAAATGTGAATGGACTGTAAAAATGACTAAAGCACAAAAATATAAATAAATATACATTTTAATTAAAGAGTCTTTATGATAAACCATATGTAAAAATGGAAAATTGTTTGCAAAGTTCACATAATTTTGCAGCAACTGCAATATTTTTCATCTTTGCAAACATCTCCTACCTCTAACCCTGAATTGAACAGGCCTGAAGTCTAGTTATTCCACACATAAGTTTATTGACCATAAATTAAAAGGTACAGTAGAAGCCATTGCAAATTAGGTAAATAAAAGAAGCATTTTCGCCACAACAGTTTTACAATGGCCATGAAAAGGTTACGTCAGAGTATGCACTCACTAATTTATTGTGTCATTGTTTGTAACCTAATCACCACCACTACCACTACTACCACTACTGCCACTTCTACTACTATCAATAACTATTACTATTATTAATAAATAAATAAATCACTGCTCTAGTTTACAAAAATATATAACTCAAATCATCACACTTGATAAATAACTTGCAAATATTTATAATGTTTCACATGCCCTGTTGGCTAATCTAATCTCAACAACATTTACATTTGTGAAATTTAGACAGCAGCAGGAGACTTTTTACTCAGCAACTGACATTTGCAGTTATTGCATTAGCATGGTTAGCATGGTTTTAACTGCAATTACAAAACCAAGATAATGGTGTTGAAAAAATACTGCCAGTATTTTAATATTTTTAGAGCTTAAATTTCCTTCACAACAAAGTATCAACTGGTTTGTATCATGATAAAAGAGCTACATTTTAACATGCTCTATTCTGCTCTTCTCCATTCTACGCCTTCTCAAGCATTTTTTGCCATTGGAAAAAAGGGATCCAAAGAAAACGTCTCTACACTGATGTAAAAAAAACAAAAATATAGGGATGTGTTATAATGCAACTATTTAACATTTAAGCCATATTAAAACCAATATAATCTATATCAGAAGCAAAACAAAGAATTAGTGATTACCTGGTGCTGGGAACTCATGTTGACTCTCCTCAATAACCTCCGCTTCTGTTCACTGAGGATGCTGTCAATCTTCCTCATTGGGGGAAGGTACAGCTCATCTGGTAGCCAAACAGAGAAAGAGTGATGATTAAGAAATATATTAATGTGAATTTTCTGTATAGCATTGTTGGAAAAAATATTGTTAATAATTAAAGGGGATGATCAGAACAATGGTTAGAAATGAATAGTCAATTTGAAATAATTTAATTGCCCACATAACCAATGCACTAAAAGAATTCAGTGAGGCAGTTTTGGCAAAAACTGATGAAAAGACAGATTATGGGCTTCTGAAGAGCAGTGTATTGTTGTAGTCACTCCTGATTGTTTATATGACATTTTCTTCTATATGAAATAGTGTCTACTGTGGTCCTCACCATCTGTGTCCTCCAGAGCTTGGATCATGTCTGGGTCCAGGGCTGTGCTCACCAACATCTCCACATAGCTCCTAAACATTTCCCTCATGGCACGGTTATTGACACCACCCTTAACAGGCACTGTGAGGAAAAAATAATTAAGTCTTATATTGCACACTCAATATATACTCAAATTCCCTAAAAAGATGGCAATCTCAAAGAGCAGTCTTACTTTCATTTTCACTGGGTACATCGTCGGAGGATTCGGAGTCTGATGATGAAGCCACTTCTTTCAGCCACTTCTTCCTCTTCTTGGGCGGTGGCTCCGCTTTCACTTTGGCCATCTTGGTCTTAGGTGGACGCTCAGCCTTTTCCTTTCGTTCCACTGTTTTCCGCTCCTCCTTTACTCTTCCGCGGTCCACAGCACGTTTTTCAACCTTCTCCTGCTGTACTTGTACTCTCTTCTCCCTCTCCTTTTCACGCTCTCGCTCAGGCTCTCTCACTTTGTCTTTCTCCTTGGCTTTGGGCACAGCTTGTACAGGGGCTTCCTTTCTTTCCCTGGATTCTTTTGTTGTGGTGGTGGTGGTCGTCATAGTTGTTGGGGGGGTTGACGTGGGAGGGGTGGGTGTTTTGGCCTTTTCCGGTGCTTCACGTTGGACAGGTGGAGCTACTCTCTCCTCTTTCTCAGGGGCTCTAGCTGGTGGCTGTATTGTAGGAGGGGAAGCCATTCTAGGAAGGCTCTGTCGTCTGTGCACAAGAAGTTATGATAGCTTTTAAAGCTTGATACCAAATGGCCAACAGTCTACAATTATGGTACTCTTCTGAACATGAACTAAAATAGGAGCAAAGATTTCTGTACCTGAGTGGCGTAGTCCTGCGCCAAGGTCTGCGGGAGCAGACTCTGACATAGTCCTTCTTATTAACATTCTCCAAAAACTTGACATAAATTCGCTGGTACCGCCTCTTTGCATCACCAAAATAGCCAAGGTACTGAAAGGTAAAAAAAACAAAACAGTCAATTAACAAAGAGTTCAAAAGATCAATGTATTTCATTCTTCCTGTTATAATACTTAGACCAGCTTGTCATAAATTCTGTAATTTTTAATATATTTAAGCCATTCCCAGATATTGTAGTGGCTTTGAAATGATAAAAAAAATTGTAACTCACATTACTTGTGGCACAGAACTGCCTTTGTCCATCTTTGATCTCTGGACTGAACTTTTGTAGCAGAGCTTTCTGCACTCTCCATATAGGCGGGGGCTCACGGCCAGTCTGCAGGGCCAGCTAAAGACAAACCACTGTTAAACAAAATGTTTCCAGCTACTTGCTAAAGCAGCTCCCAAACTAAATATTTACCTTGAGTGTGCGAATGTCTTCAACTCGCACCACAAATTCATCTCGTTCCCTAAAGATGCCCTCTCCTCCACTTTCGCTCTCATCCTCTTCACTCTCTCCAGCAATGGCAGCATCTTCCTGCTTCTGTGCCAGGTGCAGTGAGGTGATCTTAGGTGGGGGGCGTTCTTCGGGGGAAGCCGGTGACTCTGGAGAAGGTGTGCGAGACTCCTTGTGAGCAGTGGGTGCAGGTGGGGGAGTTTGTGTAGGAGGAGCAGAAGGAGCAGGAAGGGCAGAGGGGGCAGGGGGTTGTGGAGGGGTAGAAGGAGGCTGAGGTAGGGAGGCTGGCGGTGATGGAGGAGCTGAAGTGGGAGGCTCAGAGCTCTGCTGTGGAACTTCTGCAACAGCAGGGGGTGAGGGCAGGGACAGGGGAGGCAGTGGGGAGTGAGAAGGGGAGGAGGATGACGTGGGGGAGGGAGGCGCAGAGGGACCCTCAGGACTTGCTGGGGCTGCGGAGACTTCAGGAAGAGATTCTGAAACATATACAAGATGATAACTAATCAGTCACTGGACTTTGAGTTCAAGTTGTATGTTTGCATTTCTATTAAAATCTGTCCCCAGAGATTTTTAAGCTTTCGGATGTGTACAGTGATGTGTAACAAATAAATGTCCTTTATATACAAAAATAAAAGTATGGTACAACTGAGCTGAGTGCCATCTATAATGCAAAGGGTGGAAAACATACTATACCTTCATTCTTTGGAGCACACAGAGTCTGTAGTTGAGGCTCCCTCTCCTCCGTCATGTCACTCTCTTCTTCCCTTCCCATGCTCCTCTGCTCATTCTCCTCTCTACTCTCCAATGTGTCCTGCTCCTCAGCTCGCAAGACATCTTGTTCTTCTGACTGTGGTTGCGTGTGAGGAGTATGTAGTGGCTGTGGGCTCAGGGCAGGTGGGGGCAAAGTGGGGGTCAGAGGAGCCTGTGTGGGCTGTGGCTGAGGAGGAGGAGGTGGCAATGGTGGCTGCAGACTGGTGGTCAGCTGTGGAGTGTCGTACAGAGCAGAAATAGCTGAGGAGATGCTCTTCTGCAGGTCCTGGTTCTTGCCGACAGAATCTTCCTCATCAGAGGAGAAGGATGGGAGTGTCTCCAAGTTCCTCTTCAACTCGTCCTCCAGACGCTTTGGGCTGGGGCAGCTGCCCAGAGCTAGGCCTCCATTGCCCTCACTGTCCCCAAAAGGAGGAGGAGGAGGTGGTGGAGGAGGAGCAGGGGAGAGGGGGCGCAGACCACCAGGTTTACATGGGGAACTTTCACCATTGTCATGTTCCATTCCAGGAGAAATATCCAGGCCAGGAGGTCTCTTCCCAGTTTTAAGAAAGTCCAAAAAGGAAGCAACAAAGCCTGCCTTTGAATCCTTGTCATCCCCCTGAAAATGGGTAAAAAAGTGCCATAAGTCAACACAATTGATGCAATGATATCACGCTGGGGTTAAGGTTAGGGTTAGTGTTCTGCCTGTATGCCCATGGCAGAATATTCCGACGTTAACATGGTTAAAAATTAAATTTAAAAAATGTAAAATTAATTTAAGCAACACATCTTCAGATGCTTGTGATCAATACAAGCATTCATGATCCTGTTTACGCGTTTGATTCAAAAAAAGGTGAGTGACAAACTGGAAAAAAATAAAATAAAATTAAGATGGATATGTTTAAAAGCACAAAAGAGCTGCCCTGTCATAGCTCCAAAGTTATTTATGGTCAGATTGTGTTAAAACAAAATTCAGATTCTAACAGATCTTCAGACAGAGTAGTGCCTTCAATCAGATTTACACCCCCAGTGAATGTTGATGACATCAGCTGCAAAGTACAGTTATAATAAAATTTCCTTACCCTGTCTCCCATGCCTTCCTCATCTACAGTTTCACTCATCAAGTGACCTTTATGTTTGTTCTTCTCGTGGTTTCTGGAGCCATCACCGCTGCACTGTGGTCCGGGGCTTAGACCCAGAGAGGGAGCCGAGCCCACTGAGCCATCGGACATACCAGGATCAGTACCAGACAAAGAGTCCGTCCTCAGCAGAGAATCCGATGAGGACATTGTACCAATTGGTAATTTAATCTGGAGAATTCAGAAAGAGAAAAAACGAAAATGTATATGTGAATGGTATAAGCAAACATTTTAATTTTTACTTCTGAATTAATACATATATATTTTAATTCACCTGCTATTATACACATTAAAAAAGGGAACGGACAAGACAGAAGTAATATTCATGTATTCAAGCATTTGTAAAAAATCTCATTGTTAAGTGTGACTGACCTTCAGAGGTGGGATCGGCTCATGCTGTGGTGGCTGTTGGTGCAGCTGTTGCTGTGACTGTTGTGGATGAAGGGGATGGTGGTGCAGGTGCTCCTGCTTTGAGCTCATTTCGATGTACATGTCCTCTCGTCGTCCTCCACGCCCTCTGCTCCCACGCCCACGACCCCTTCCTCGTCCTTCTACACTGAAACCTCCTCCAGTGCCCACTGACCCTCCCATCTCATTGAGCATTCCACGTGGCGTGTATGGCTCAGGCATTGGCCGGATACGAGGTCTGCCTCTTGGTCGTGGGGGGCCTTCTCGCTTGGGCCTGGTGGGCTTTCGACCTCTTTTCTTAGGGCCCTCTTGAGGCATGAGAGAATGTGAACCTATAGATGAGTAGCCAGATGAGTGATAGAAGTCAATATCCCCCATCAAAGGACTAAGAGAGCCACCTGCTCCTGCTTTTCTGCAGCTCGATACCAAGTCAGGCAGAAGGTCTGGAAGTCTTCTGCTATTCAACCGGATGTCAGCTGGTTGGTCAGCCTTGTCCTCATCATCCTCAAACTCATATTCCTGCGCATAACTCTTTTTAGGTAGTGTGTTAGGGTCACGCCGCTCCTTTAACAGGTGGAAAGAGCTAGACTTAAGAAGCTTCTTAGGACGAGAGGAGCAAAAAATTGGAGATTGGAGCCCCCCTGAGCCAGTACCAGAACTACTCCCTCCTGGTCCTGTGGTCAGCTTTGCACCAGTGTTGTTGGGTCCAGCACTATTTGCCCCCATACCCATAGCAGGTGGCTGAGACTGAATTAATCCAAGCTGCTCTGTGTTCACAGTAGAGGGGAGCTCATGGGTTTTCAGGGAGTCTAAGTCAAGGGTCATAGTGTTGTTGCTGGGTTCCTCTAGGCCATGACAGTAAGGTTCATATCCCTGGTTTCCATGGTGACTCATCATGTCATAGCTGCCAGTACTTCCTGCTCCCGGTGTTGCTGTACTTTGAGCTGCTTTCATAGATTCAATAGCCTCTGGACCCGCATGGCTTTCATTCATCTCCCCCTGCCCTGGTCCTGCTCCTCCGGCACAGCTTGACTTGTAGTCTTCAGCACAAAACATATCCTCCATCGCAGGGAAAAAGGAGCGGTCCTCATCCTGAAGGAGCGAGTCAGGAAAGCAGATGGATGTCAGCGGTACAAAACGATTACTTTGTTGATTTTGGTCAGCCTTTTCCACAGGGCTCACTGTGTCAAACTGATGCTGCTCCGAACGTTGTTGGTCTAACTGGCCCTGCTGAGGGGTGAGCTGGGTGGAGAGAGGTGGCTGCTCTGGTTGAGCATGGCCTGAGGCAGAGGAGGGAATGTGATGGGGATGTGGGGCCTGGGGATGGGAGTGATGGGGGTGTTGGTGCTGAGAGCTAGGGTGCTGCTGTGTTTGTGGATGATGCTGCGATAGGTGGTGCATGTGAGAAGGGGTGGACAGGCCAATGTCCGGCTCAGACAAAAACGAGTGCAACTCAGAGGTGGAGTGATGGTGAGGTGGATGCTGCCTCTGTTGCTGCTCCTGTTGTCTGTGTCGCTCACTATTACCACTGCTCCGCCCCCCACTCCCTCCTCCTCGTCTGTCCTCCACATCTGTGCTGGATGTCTGAGACAGCGAGCGTTCCAGCATGTCTAAAGATGACACAACAGAGCTCTGCTTCACTTGGCTCTGCTCGTGCTGATGAGGAGGCGGGCCGTGGTTGTAGTGAGCTGCTGCCACCTCCAAAGCCTGGGACTGGAGCTGAAGCTGGAGTTGAGTGGTCTGGGACTGGGATGGCGTCTGGTGTTTGGAAGAGCCCAGTCTCCCAGCAGCGCTCTCCAGTACAGCCTGGCTAATAGAGTGCTGCTGCTGGGAGTGAGAGTCCATCTTGTGATGCTGATGTTGATGTGGCTCCATCTTGGAGTGTGATTGGTGCTGAGAATGAGACTCTAACTTCGCATGCTGCTGATGCGACTGATGGGTGTCCATTTTATGGTGCTGTGGGTGCTGCCTATGAGAGTCCATTTTATGATGCTGCTGATGGGGTTCAAGCTTATTCCGAGTCGTGTGAGACAGCACTGACTGAAGAAGGTGGGGTGGCTGCCGTGACTGATCCGTGGGGGAATCAATGAGAGACCCTTGAGACTGAGAATGCTGCTGCTGGACTTCAGGTGTTTTTCTGGGATAAGGAATCTCAGCACGCTCCTGTGATTTCTTCTGGAGATCCATTTGAGTGTGAGGAAGCTGAGAGTGTGAGGAGACATGCTGATTATGTGAGGTGTGCTGGGGAGTGAGAGAGTGCTGGGAGTAGGGGTCGCCACGGCCATAGTGGACTACAGAGCTTAGACTCTCATGATGATGGAGGTGGGAGTGCACCTGCTCATTACTGCCTCTGCCTCCACTGCTCCGGCTGCTGCCCACAGATCTCTCGCTCCTCTGCGGCGGCTGCTGTTGGTGATGATGCTGTTGCTTCTTGAGTGACATCTCTAACTGTGTGTCCAGGCCTGAGATGGCTCCAGACCCTGCCCCACTGCTGGATGTAGCACTGTGTGTGCGGATGACGCTCTGAGGGTGGTACCTCTCTTCTGAGCTCTTACTCATGTCATAGCTCAGGCCTTTGCCCGACTCTGTCGTTGACGGAACTGCCTGGGGTGGGGGCTGGGTTTGTTGGGACGGCTGTGGCGGTTGTTGAGAATGGTGATGAGCTGTCTGGGGGGCTGGACTAGCTTCGGCTTGCAGCAAATGCTGAATCAAAAACTCCTCGTCATCATCAACTTCTTCTTGGGATCTCTGAGCCCCCACACCAAGCATGGAAGTGTCAGTCTTGGTCTTTGAGGAGGTGTTGTGATAGGACTGAGATTGGGAGCTGGGGCCTCTGGTGTCAGGGTATCCTTGAGGGGAAGACAAAAAGGTGGGAGATAGAACTGATGATATATATTTATTAGACCCAGGGCCTCCAGGAGATTGAGTGGGACAGGCAGGCACTGGAGAGTGCAAACCAGGTCGTATGATACTAGAGTTGCCTGATGGCGAGGGGCTTGAATCAGGAATATGGTAAGAACCAGTGCCACTACCTGTCCCTCCTCTGTCATTTGTCAGACTGCTTCCAGCAGCTCCAGAACCAGAGTTACCATTTCCTGTTCCACTGCTTCCACCACCTGATGCCCCACTTCCTGATGAGCCGCTTGACCGTAAAAGGGCAGGTGAGTGGCCTGTTGCGCCATAACCTAGTGATGGGCTTCCAGCTCCACCGAGAGAGGACGGGAGTGAACCATAAGCAGAATCTGTGCCATAAATGTCAGCAGAGTATGACTGGCTTCGACCACCTAGACTGCCGTAGCCCTTCCCCGCAGTACCTGAGCTCAGGTCTTGGGCTTGTGGGGAACTAAAGCCTCCATACGACTGAGTCAAATGTGAAGTGGGCGGCTGACTGGGGGAGTAGGACTGAGCCTGTTGTTGCGGCGGAGTCTGGCCTGTTAGTGCAGAGGTGGGGGTCTTCACAGGTGGCACAGGGGAACCGTAGCCTGACAGGCAAGATTTAGGAAGAGACTGAGGGGCTGAAGTGGAAGTAGAGGATGCTTGCGGTTGTGGTTGTTGAGGGGCTGGAGGTGGTGGAGCAGATTGAGGCGGGGGTTGTTGTCTGGATGGGGCAGCGCTGGAGCTGGAGGTGGGGATTGAGTTTGAGGGATGAGCCCCAGAGGTGGCAGAGGAGGATGATGAAGAGGAGGAGGTGGAGGAAGCAGAAGGAGGGGTGTGAGGAGTCCGTGAGGATGATGCTGAACTGGCAGAGGAGTAGCCACTGCTGGAACTGCTTTTAGAACCTTTCCCTGCTGATGATGAAGATGAGGAAGAGGAGGAGTATGGAGGCTGTATAATTGGCCGATACTGTTCAGTGCGAGAGGAGCTTTTGTGGTCTGATGAGGGGCTCTGATCACCCAGCGGGCTGCAAGAAAGGCCAGCATGTCTGTGGTGGGTGGCTATCTGCTGGTATCCTGCCCCTCCACAGCTGAGGTAGTGCTGCAGGGAATGAGCAGCAGAAGAGGAAAGCTGAGACTGTGAAGGTGTAGGCCTCTGGTAGTGCTTAATGACGCTGTCCTGGCGTGGTACGGCCCGCTCCTGAGCAGAGTTGGACTGGGACTGGGATTGTGGTTGAGCCTGGGCTGATGAGAATACTGATGCATTGTACAGCTGTGAGGACTGGTCTTGAAGCTGAGATGACAGCAAGTTGAACTGGTGTGACTGCAGGTGTCTGGCAGAAGATGCCTGGGCAGATGTAGCCCCCGTGGGATCTTGGCTGCCTCTGTAGGCAGCTGCAGCAGCACCCTGGGATGATAGGAGTCTGTCAAAACCCAAGCTGGACTGTGAAGGGGCCTTGATGTGAAGGAGAGGATCATGAGGGGAGAGCAGACCATTGGATGTGGGGCTAAATGTGGGCGTGTCTTGAAGGGAAAGAGATGCAGCAGGGAAGGAACGACTGGAAAATGATGCTGGGTGCTGATAGGCTGACAGTGCTGAGGAGGAGGGGAATGACCCAGAGCCAGGAAGGGCTCCAGAGATGAATAGTTCAGGAGGAGCAGGTGTGTGCATTGCTGTTTGAAAAAGAAAGACAAATAACAAATTACTTAAAATCTATGAAACATGCTGTTTAACAAAAAAAAATGCATTGAATTTGTTATTTTAGTTTAAAAGATTTCTAATAGTCTTAATTGTCAATGTGAATGTGGGAAGGTCTCACCAGTCTGCCAGGATGGTGTGCGAAATTGAGAAAGAAGAGAAGAAGCAGAGGGTGGAGGCTGGGGACCCCGTGACTCTAATGCTGAAATCAGGTTCATGACGGAGGCATCAGGTGTTGCAGGGCTTGCATGGTGCAGGCCAGTGTCAAAGAGCCCGGACAGACCTTTGTCAAGATAATGAAAAAATTATTAGTTTATATATTTGCTCATTTCATGTTTTCAGCAAAGTGCTGTGTTAAAAAATGTATATTAATTACATTGCATTTTAAACAAAACATGTCAAAAAAACAAAACAAAAATACATGCCTTAACAACAGAGTTTGTTTAGTAATGAAATGAGGTTCATATGGACAGACACAATAGAAGGTATGACATTTATCTTACCCAAACTCCGTCCAGCTGCTCCCCAAGCCCCGCCTTGTCCAGAACTCCCTGGGTGGTGATTGGTGGCATAGCCCTGCAGAGGGTGTGGGGTGGCGTAGGCTTGTCTGTGAAGAAGCTCAGACTCAGGATGGGATGATCTTGAACTCCCATATACAAGACTGTGAAGAAAGAGAAATTTGAGGAGTTGATAATACATAATTTTATGATTTTGTTTTTTTACCTGAATTAAAATAGACTTAATTGCTAAATGAATTAATTTCTAAAATATTCTACAAAAATTAATAATGTAGTCAATGTGAATAAGTACAATGGATATGAGGAAATTACATTTGGCACATTAGTCTTTATAACTAGTTAGATAATTATAGTATGCATTCTCTATTTTGTATACTAATTGACTTGTTACCAGCTAAAATCGTTAACCCCCCAAAGTACCATTGTATTTAATTGCACCCCATCATGCAAAACAATTAAGTCAATTTGCCATTATAATTTTAATCAATCATTTTAGACTCAATTTATTTTCATGCGACTTATCACACTGCTACATTGTGCACGTGCATGTCATTGCTCTTAGATAAAATGCCAGGCTGTTCATGTTAGCATTTATTCTGCTCATAGCACCACCTAGCCCCAAAATGGAAAAAAGGTGCACAGCGTAGGCCCAAAATGCATGATCGGACAATTAAGTGTAATGATTATATCTCATGAACGTTCAGACTTCAATTTTACCGTTTCTGTTTGTTTATGCAAACTGCCCAATTTTAATTTCAGTCCGTTTCCGCCACCAATCAATATGTTGATGCGGCTAACAGCTGGATGTGAGTCGACGCAAATGCAAGCTAAGCTGCAAACAAACACAGGCAGTCCGTGGAGTTTGTAGTCACAAATGGCCTTTACGTTGTTATTACTTTGTAAATTTTACCACTTCGTCAGTAGAATTCAAAGGATCCTGTATTGTAACAACATAGACGCAGTGATGCCTGGACAGGCCTCAAATCAGGACGCTAGCACTTAGGCTAACGTAACGTGAAGCTAAACCACAAGAGCCACCATGTACAGTCCATAAAATGTATTCATATTTTTCATGGCGGTGGAGTTCACAACTACATGCATTATAATGCCTTTGACACCAATATGTTATATTTTCTTCCTCAGCCGCAAAATGTCCCCCCAAGCATCTAAATGCCCAAATGACGTTGTAGCAAACAGGCATAAGAAATAGCCACTTTGTGTTGCGGAATTGTCAACCACAATTTTGAAATGTTAGATTGTCACCATTGAGAAATTATAGTGGAAATAGCTAGGTTTTACAGAACATGTGCGTCTATTTAGAACGGGAATACTGTGCGCGGTTTTATGCGCCTGAACTCCTTAGTTCCTATCAGTCCTATGAATTTATCTATGGGGCTATGTGTCCAGGCCTGCACACAGGGAACAATAATTCCTATGGATGCTCCAGACATCCCCCCACCTCCACCATCACCACCTCCTCCACCCCGCCAGGTCTACCTAACCCACGCCTGTCAATCACATTCAATTCTATCCCCAACCTTTCGTTTCTCCACCCCGCCCACCCCTGCTCCATTGCTGTTTAGAATATTATTACTATGCAAGTGTTTAGATGACAATGCACTGCACATTATGGCTGCCCATGCCTCCTTGAGAAGCCAGAGGCGACAATTTGTTTACATAGGTCACATCGTGCTCTGCAAAACACTAGTGATGCGTGCACATTGTCTGAATCCAATGCATACCTTGCTTTTGCCGATCTCTCGTAACTCCATCCTGCTCCTGCGCCCAAATCGCCAAATCCTGTTCCCGGGTAATTCCTATCCATTTATGTGTTGAACAATCAATGTGAGCGCGAGGACGAATGCAACGTCGCAGAACAGATTATTACGGAAAAATGTAGTCTTTCCCGTTCTCTGTTTCAGGCTATTTTCCCCGGTTTCATAAGCAAGTCGTCAGGAGTGGAAAACAGCATATTGAAAGAGAAATGGTGGGGAGGAGGAGAAAGCTAGATGAAAAGAGGGGGGTCTACGGGGTTATAATCCAACCACCTCCAAAAAACCCTCTCCGTATCCTTCGTCGTTCACGTTTATCATTTCCTCCAGCGCAGATATACTCCAAAATGGGTTATGTTCATGATGAAGATGAGGCCGATTACACCGGTGATAGACGAGGCGATGACAAACATTTGATTTGAATGCGTCCTCTTTCTCCGTTTCTCCTCCCCTTTCTTAAGGCTAGTTTTTGCTACACCGCTAGCGCCTAAAAGAACTAGAATAGACTGGCCACGTTGATATTAACCATTCACCACAGATGAGCAAAGAAATCCCCAGTTTCTAAAATCTTTTTTCTTCGCGTGCAAATGGTTCCCACCCCCTCCTCCGGTAGCAGAGCAGTAGTTAGCCTTAGCAGCAGATGCTAGCTGTCAGGAACGACGCATCCGAATAACACAGGGCTGCCTTTATTTTCCCAACTGACCGCTCTCCTTTTGGCTTTCTTTTGCTAATCCATTCAAAGACGGAGCAAGTTTACGCACACCGGGGAAAATGCAAACCAGGTGCAAAAAAGCCTTAAAAACCGACAAAAGAATTGCCAAGAAAGTAGGCCGCGTTTTTATATTTTTTACTCATTTTCCTCCGGAGACGCCATTTTTGAAGGCGGCTGGCCGCTGTCCGTCCTCCCTCTCCCCCTTTCTGTCTCACCGCAGAGACTCACACACTGTCTGCGCTGACCTCCATTCACCGGCCCTCAGTTTGAACCAGCCCAGCACGCCTATCCACATTTTAACCTTATTGTTTGTCTAAAAGCACTCATACACGGCCATTTACGCAAAAACGGCCAGATGCAGCTGCAGTGTCCATGTGCGGTTGGCACAGATGGAGCATTATATAGGCTACGCATAGGCTATACATTATATTTGGTAGTAATTGTTATAATTGGTTGTAACTGGAATATTGTAATTGTTAAATCAGCAATAATAATTCAAGCCTGAAACTATAATTAAAAGTAGCCTACAATTACACAATATATTGAAGTATCTCAAAACCTAAGGAGGCCCTACTCCATGGATCTACGTCCTATCAATGTCCCAAGAATATCTAAAGCATTCCCCTTTAGGTTTTCTGTATTCCCTCGCTGGGTTGAATTTTGAAATTGGAATTTCCTGTAGTATATTTTGACACCAGCAGATGGCACAGTGTCATGATAATTATTAAAATCAGATTGTTGAGGACAGCAGTATGTGAAATGCCTACTTTTGTTATAGTCTGTTTTTAATTGTCTATGGAGGCATTATCATTTTCACATTCTGCCTTGTAGCCTGCACAAATGATTAGGCCTATTCCAAACAATGACCTGTGCTTAATTATTCATCTAATGATGTCTAATTGGATGTTTAAAAATTGTAGGTAAGGACACCCCCTAGTGGTGAAATTTAATACTGGAAATGGGACACAAACTTTTCTTCACATTTATTACATTTACAAGTTACATTTGTTATTATTGTATTTAGCTTACAAATGTTTTTACAAAATTCTAAAATTTGAATAGCATTTACTTGATTTAGTCAATTTAAAGGTGACTATGGGAGATTCACTGTTTTTGAGAGAAATAATGAAAACTGTCAAATGTAGATTTTTCTTAATACTGAAAAAATATTTCACTGTATTATTTTTTGTAAGAGAAGACCTTGACATTTATTTAGTTCTGCTTCATGTGGCTATAGACACTCGGTAATTACTCCGATATTAAACATAAATCAGATAAAAAATGTATTTCTGACCTGCTGTCCAACTAAGTTTAAACATTCTAAAATATGGTGATGTCATATGATCACAACCAAACAATGTTTAGACCACTGCAAACATTTACTTAAGCTTGGATTTCCCCAGTTAGTGTCTTCAGGAAAATACACTCTGCCAACTCTCCTGTGGAGGGCATTTAAGGTGTCATTACAGGCTTTTGTAATGTAAAAGGTTCACTGGGAGACCCTGCATAATCACACAATAAAAACAAAGAAATAACTAAGCAAGTGTAGTTTATCAACATAAGTGCAATGGAGTAATCACAAAATGACCAAAGACCCAGCAAGGAGTAGGACAAAGGAGCAATTTTACATTTCATCTGAATG
The DNA here is from genome assembly GCF_026225935.1 of Boleophthalmus pectinirostris. Taxonomy (NCBI): domain Eukaryota; kingdom Metazoa; phylum Chordata; class Actinopteri; order Gobiiformes; family Gobiidae; genus Boleophthalmus; species Boleophthalmus pectinirostris. The sequence goes on along the minus strand of NW_026571047.1, from coordinate 13,372,747 downwards.
CTTTTAAACTTTGACGCCTATCATTCGTGGTCAGGTCTCGCCCTCCCTCACTCTTTCACTGTGCTGGTCGGTCTGAGCACTGCAACATAAAGCTTTTGCACCTCCAGAAACTCCAGCTCTTCTGCCAAAATGCCAGACTCAGTGGAAGGTGTGCCAGCATCATGCCAGGTCATTAAGGAGAATGTTGACAAATGGTGAGTCGAACAAAAGTTCATCTATAGATCACATCATTCTTCACAGCTGTCATTATATTTTAGCAAAAGTATACTTTGTATTAGCTCCTGAACATATGAGTGATGTAAATGTAAAAAGTTGTCATCTTATCAACAATTCTTCTTTACATGTCCATACTGTAAACACCATGTGACAAAATAATCCCACAAATATGTGTTCATATATAGCTCTGTGTTTTTAAATAGTAACATGTGAGTCACACCATGGCTCATGTTACGTGCTTGCAGCAAGCAGTATATTTGGTATATGTGCACATTATGTGCACATGGAGATTATAGATGGATCTGCAATAGATTTTCCCAACATCACTAAAAGCCACCACAATTCTGAGTGCATTGTAATCCTTCCGGCATGTCACAAAGACAATATTTTGATTTGAAGTCTACTGTCACAAAGTATGTCGCACTGATAGACTGTTGCTTTCCAGTGTCACAGAGAAGGGAGAGGTGCCTTGTAAAGACCTCATAGATGCTTTCCAGGCCTGTATCAAAACCCTGTCTGAAGGATCATGATATAAATCAGACAGTGTAAGTAGCCTATATTATAACTAATGACATTTATATTTTGTGTTGATATTACACTAGCTGATGACAGCATATTTGTGCTATAATGTAGGTTATGTAGTATTCCTATTCAACATTCATATTGTTCTATTAATAGCCTGCTTATGTTTTTGTTTTATTTCACAGATCCTCAATTACCCAGTTTTGCATTTGGTATTTGGTTAATGTATTTTTTCCAGGCTGTGTAAATTATAAGGTTTTATATTAAATTTTAAAAATGCCTTTTCTTCTAGCCTATTTGAACCTCTAGGTATCACAATGTTTTCCACCAATAGATTGTCGGCCTGTGTCTTCAACCTAGACAGGTTTGCAGAGGACACTCTTAATGGAGTTAAGGAAAGCTTGTTAATCTTTGCCTAATCTGTGCATTAGCCTATTGGTCACTTTCAGCCTGCAATGAGGAGGACAAGTGCAAACCATCAGCTACAAGCAAATCTTTTGAAAGGGTTTACAACAGAAATAAATCAACATTTATTAACATGCATGTACAGTTTATTTGCACCCTTCATTGTCCCATAGCTTGCCTGTTTGTTTGGATGAAGGATCTTAAATCTGTTCAATTCTATTTCTGTGCATGAATATAGTCTTTCTGGCTGAAAGCAAATCAACCAGCTTGGAACAGATAAATACAGACTTTGGGGAATTATCCACCCACAACACAATTGAAACTCAGACCTCAGAGGCTTTAAGATACTTTACAGATTGCAATTTACATCCACTAGTATCCATACTTAATTTTGCCATCTGCCACTCTCGAGTCTCGACATATTGCCATGCCTACATTTACTCAATGCAATGATGGTTTTGCGAGAATTTGCAGGATTTCTGCATTCTCATTTATTACAACAGATCCACACCATAAACAAACAGACTAAGGTTAGGCAAATTACTTGTCTGTCTTTAGCGACTGAGATTTGAACTAACCTGTAGCCTAAATGTCTCACGCTTTAATTATAATTAAGGCAACGAATTCATGGGTCTACTAGCCGGAGGTTTATTAACCGGACTCCCGTGACCGTGAAAGGCCGAGGGCGAGGCAGTTCTGCCCTGCTGCTCTCATTCCCTCCGGCCATATCTCCGGCCATATTTACACATGCCTGCGCCTGTAGGGATGGATCCCCCTGAGGGAGGTGTAGCAGACGCACATGCAATGGCACATGAGCCCCAGAGTGCGGCCAGTGGAGGTGAATGCAGAGATAGGCGTATTTTGAGAACCACAGCCAGGAGGAAGCGGGCGAGGGCGGGGGAGGGAGGCGAGAGGATGGAGAGGGACCCGGATGCTGATGCGAGAGAGGCGAAGGAAGAGCGGAGAGAAAATATCGATTTACGGCAAAGATTCAGAAGGGGAGCGTCATGCAGCGGGCCTTGACACTGCGTGAACTCAAATAATTACAAAGGACCAAAAGAGTTTGAGAGCGGCCCGCCATATCTGTGGATATTTGCGTTTTGTACCTGTGTGTGGAGCGGTGATGGGGAGGACACTCCAGAGGAGAGCGCAGAAGATGCTGTGATCCGCTACTTGAGGGAGAGACGGGGAGAGTCAGGGAGGGGGGGCGCTAGGCTACGCTAAAGATGCTTGTTTGGCAAAGAATAAGCAGTTCAACTCCAAATAATGTGACAATGTGGCGACAGGGCTTCAAAACGTATCGTTGGTCGATGTCCAGAAACTTGTGGAATTGTGAATTATTTTGACAGGCGGTGTTGGCCAAGGCGTCGAAGCTAAAGCTAGCCTCACAGTTCTAGGTGAGCTGAGGCTAATATAGCATGTTTTAAACCTAAAATACGACGCTGTTAAACTGTTTAACTAACGCATTTACGTTTATGTCATTCAAAGGGAAATCATTCTCGCTCCAAATGTGAATAAAGGCTTGTTTGGTGGCATTGTGATGTCATTAGGCCTATGTAAATATGTGGTAGGTAGGCATAAGATAAACAAGCTTCTAGACCTTAATCAATCTTACTCGTTTTGTTAAATTGTTAATAAATTACTTGTTCGACATTTAGAGCAGTGTTTCAGAATGTTTATTAGCTAAGTTTAGGCCTCATGTAGGAACTCAGTAATACACTCGATCAACCAGTATGTAAAAAGAGAATGTCAGAGTTGTAGTGTCAATGAAATTATTTGTGGTATAGCTTAAACTTCACAGCAATTTTCTGGCCCTCCATGATCAAATTTGCATTTGCAATAGCTACAGTGCTGTATCAGTCCTGGTAGTCGTCCAACAGCATCCTTTTAAGCATTATGAGTAAGGAACTGTCACTAAGTCAGTCTGCTCAATATGTTGGGCCCTATCGTCTTGAGAAAACACTGGGAAAGGGGCAGACAGGTAAGGGTTTTGTGTTTTGTTCCTTTAACCTTTAATTTATTACAATTACAGATGTCATATGAAACAAGTGCATTTCTTTTTAGGCCTGGTCAAGCTGGGGGTCCACTGTATTACGGGTCAAAAAGTAGCCATTAAAATAGTCAACAGAGAAAAACTCTCAGAGTCGGTACTTATGAAGGTATGAAGCAACTTGTCATTTTCAACAATAATAACACTATAATTATGTTAAGTCTGTGGGATTCTTCTTCACTTTGCTGCTTGATAACAACCCTAATTTCTCTGCTTTGCATCTTGCTTCTGTCTTCTTCTTTGATTAGGTGGAGAGAGAGATTGCCATTCTAAAACTGATTGAGCATCCGCATGTGTTAAAGCTGCATGATGTCTATGAAAATAACAAATATCTGTGAGTTCCTTTTCTTTTCATAACAATGTTACATCCTGCTCTTGCATTTTTTTAATCACTTCTTACTGCCTCAAACTGTACACATACATCAGGATTGTAATACCCGATTTTGGTTGTCAACAGGGTACATACTAAAAAAATCTTTTGTATTTATAGGTACTTGGTATTGGAGCATGTGTCTGGTGGAGAGTTGTTTGACTATCTGGTTAAAAAGGGCAGGCTGACTCCAAAAGAGGCCCGGAAGTTCTTCAGGCAGATCATTTCTGCTTTGGATTTTTGCCACAGTCACTCCATTTGGTTGGTTTTATAAAGATACAAAAAACATGATACTCTTTATTCTATGTTATAGTATTTTTTATTATATGTGTCCAGTCACAGAGATTTAAAGCCTGAAAACCTGCTCTTAGATGAGAAAAACAATATCAGGATTGCAGACTTTGGCATGGCGTCCCTACAGGTGGGAGACAGTCTGCTAGAAACCAGTTGTGGGTGAGTTGCATAAAATCATAAAGAATTATTTTGTTATTGTGGTGGACATAATTTCTTCCTTGAATATGAATACACTTCTTGTTTTCCTTTCAGATCACCTCATTATGCCTGCCCTGAAGTTATACGGGTAACCTGTCATTTTGAAATATTTAAATATTGTAGTGTTAATGTAGTTGTAATATAAATCCTCAGCTGTTACAAATGAACATTGTATGGTATAAAATTACTGTCCTCTTTATCTATAACACAATTTATATTGGTTGTTAACTGTTTCATAGGGTGAAAAATACGATGGTCGAAGAGCAGATGTGTGGAGCTGCGGAGTTATCCTTTTTGCTCTTCTAGTGGTAAGACACCCATTCATTAATCAATAATGCAGTGCATTTAATTTGACTTTCACTTTTGCAGGGCGCTTTGCCGTTTGACCATGACAATTTACGTCAACTGCTGGAGAAAGTGAAGAGTGGGGTGTTCCATATGCCACACTTTATTCCACCAGACTGTCAGTCTCTGCTCAAGGGCATGATCGAGGTCAACCCGGAAAAAAGGCTCACGGTAGGACTCTCCTGTGTTTTGTGTCGGTACAGGATACAAAGATCTTGGAGATTGATTTTATTTAAAATTTACTTGATGAAGATGCATCAGTTCACTAGAATCAAATAGAATACAACTTTATTTGTCTGTTGCATGATAAACAGAACATGGCTTATTCAGGCAAACATACACTATAACCACATGTTCAAGTTAAAGAGTGCTACTTGATACTAGTAGTGGGGATTAATCATTTCTTATAGATTATATCTTAAATAAATTGTTCAGGATTCAAAATTAATTTTTGTAATATTTGTAATATTTACAGCTTGAATGCATTCAAAAGCACCCTTGGTATCAGTAAGTATGATTTTGTTGTAATTGTTTTAATTATAAATACATTTTTATTACATGGTACATTGTACTCCCCATGCATTTGCACAGGGGTAGCCGTAGTGAGCCATGTCCTGAGCAGCCCCCTCCCAGACGAGTGTGTGTAAGACGAATCCTGTCCCTGACTGAGCTGGACCCAGATGTGTTGGACAGTATGCACTCACTGGGATGCTTCAGGGATAGAGTCAAGCTCACCCGGGACCTGCAATGTGAAGAGTAAGTCATTCAGTGTCTCATTCTTTACACAAACCCTTATGTTTTACTTAAACCTAGATTTATTCAGTACTAAATGACACTTTATATTATCTGCAGTAATTTGATTCAGAGAACCTTTACTTGTTGCACAGTGTGGGAAATTGTCAGTATTCATGTGTAAAGAGTGTTTGTTTATATGTACTTTCAGAGAAAACCAGGAGAAACTTATTTACTACCTACTGCTGGACAGAAAGGAGCGCTACCCTAGTTATGAGGATGAGGATTTGCCCCCACGCAATGACATAGGTCAGTCTGTAGGGGACAGGAGGAATACATAAATCATGTAAAGAGGGAGGTAAATAAAATTAATATTATTTGAATTTTCATTTTATTTATTTATTGCATTAAGCAAAATGCTTCATTTCAAATAATCTGTATAGCTGAATCTATTTTTAAGTTAATATTTGGTAAACTTCAAACTTTCAAAACAGATCCCAGAGGATAGGACATCTATGAGCCAGAAGTGGACACTTTGCCTTTGTAGGTTATGCTCCATCATCATATGACAGATCGTACAGTGAAAAAACATGGTAATACATAAGAAAGTTACAAAGTAGAAAATAAACTCAAAGTGGCAAAGTGATGAAAGGAAACTGTGGGGGTATATCATCTTATAGTTTCATGTCTCCATGGGTTGTACAAAAATACCTGCACATGTTAATGTGAAGTTGGTGTGCTGATGACTCTCAGCAGATCCCCCACGGAAGCGTGTTGACTCTCCGATGTTGACACGCCATGGGCGCTGTCGCCCTGAAAGGAAAAGTCTGGAGGTCCTGAGTGTGACTGAACAGGGGTCTCCCACCCCTCCTCGCAGGGCTTTAGATACAGCTGCTCACAGCCAGAGGTACTGTATACACTATATGCACAGATCATGCAGATTTAGGACACTATTTGTTTCCTTTTCACATTCTTTAGGTCTCGTTCAGTCAGTGGAGCATCGACTGGTCTCTCCTCAAGTCCTCTGAGCAGCCCTCGGGTAAGGCCTCCACCTGCCATTTAAAACTACGTGTACTGTGTATTTTATTTGTCTTGTATATGTTTTGTTTTACCGCATGGTAAATACCCTTATGTATTTATTTCTTATGCTATGAATATAAATCTGTATTTGCTAGTACTGTGCAGTATACACATCCTCTAACTATATTACTGTACGTGAAATAATTCATATAACATATTCAACATAATTCACCATCACTTTATCACAATCACAGCCACTGTCCTGTTTCACTTCATGTAAACATCTCTGCTTCCACTCAAATGACACACACAAATGTTACACACTTTGCACTCTTTTCATGGAGCATGATATTCATTTCCATCCTTCTCTTTCTTTCCCCATCTTCTATTTCCTCTTTTACTTTTCATTTCTTCAATCACCCCACCCTCCAAACCCATCCCAGTCCTATCAGAGCCCTGTGTTCACTTTCAGCCAATCAGATGTCACTTCAGCCTCTACCACCCCTCATAAAAAGGAGGCCAAACAGGGGAGCACCACCACTCCACGTCTGGCACGCGCTCATGAAAAGCCTAAACCTCCACAGACTCCAAAGACACAAACCTTACCCACCAAAGGACCCACTGAGCGCCCACATCTGCAGGCCATCAAATCCCTGCCACTCCACAACCCATCCTCACCCTCCCCGTCTCCCCTCCTCTCACCCATTCCTCGCTTCTTCTTCCCGTCGTCCTCTGTCCTAAAGTCTGTGACAAAGAGCTTCTACCCAAACTGTACCCACTCTGTGCCGCAGGTGACGCCTCAGGGCTCGCCACTACCCACACCGCTGGGCACCCCTGTCCATCACCCTCACCACCCTTCCTCCACCCCGCCCTCCTCTTCCTCGTCCTCATCCTCTTCGCGGGCCGACGGAGGGGGAGGCGTGGGTTCACTGTCACTCACCCCTCCCTCCAGTCCTGGGGGAGGGAGCGGCATGGCGGCGAGTAGCTCAGCCCACTGGAGAACCCGCCTTAACTCCTTTAAGAACAACCTGCTCGGGTCTCCACGCTTTCATCGCCGCAAATTGCAAGGTGAGTACACAACATATTACAAAATAACAAATGTTGTCTCAATCAGGTTATATGTCATGCAAATTTTCATATGGTGTTTTTGATGACTATAGCACATCCTATATAATCAATATCATTTTATTTGTTCTCAAGGGACAATTTATGCACATTGAGAAGCAAAATATAATAATAATAGGAAACCTTAAACAAAATTTGCATTGCAGCTCAATCTCATTAAATCCAGTGTTAGCCAGTCCCTTCATTTTGTTCATGTCCAGAAGGGTTTTTAATGATCCAACCACAGCCGCTACTTTGTAGCATGTGTCTCCCTTTTACCTGAAATAAGTATTAGTCTGGTGCTTTAGTTGTTGATTCTATAAAAATCAACACTGTTTCTCAGTCCTTTATGGATATTTTTTCTCCTTTTTTATGTGTAAGCAGCCATGTTTGTTTTTGACTCAAATAGAGCATGCTCTGATTGGTCAGTCCACCTGTCAATCATGCCCTCTGAAATCAGGGAGAAAGGATACAGCGCCATATCTACTCATCTTTGTAAAGTTTTGTCAAAGGGTGCTTTTCTGGCTGGCCAGACTATTATAAGCAGCCGTAACTACTGTACAAGTACTAAGTATTACAATATTTAAGTTATGAGGTAAGCCACAGGTTGCTGTGTTATCAACACCATGTATTTCAGACATTTGTGTCTTGGGCCTTTTAGACTGTGTACATCAATATAGATAGTTATAGAGTTTTTTGAATTTTATATATATATATATATATATATATATATATATATATATATATATATATATATATATATATAGTGTGTGTGTATATGAAATCAAACAGAATAACAAAGATACTCCTTGTGTTGTAGTTCCAACATCGGAGGACATGTCCAGTTTAACGCCAGAATCAAGCCCAGAGTAAGTTATCACATTTTGAGAGTTTTGCTTATTTAATATCTGTTGCATAATTTTAATTACACCCACAATTGCAGACTGGCTAAGAAGTCCTGGTTTGGGAATTTCATTGGCTTGGAAAAAGAGGAGCAGATCTTTGTGGTGATCCGAGATAAACCCTTGAGCTCTGTCAAAGCCGACATAGTCCATGCCTTTCTGTCTGTAAGTATTTCATATTTTCTGTCTCTCACGTCTGTTATTATCTTCTGCACTGGTTTGAAAAGGCATGGCTTACTGGCATAGCTGCAGGGGTGGACCCAATATTATGCTCACTTCATATTTGCCATCATTTCAGTTTTTTCTCTGTATTTGTGCTTTTCTGGCTTGCTGCACGTTTGAATCACACGGCTCACTCTCTCTCTCCTCTCCTCACCCTCCACCCTTTGTCTCCCCACACTCACGTCAAACCCCGTACCTCTCCTGCCTCGTAAGTCTGTTGGTCTCTCTGCTTCTCTGTCTCCCCACCGCGCAGATCCCGTCCCTCAGCCACAGCGTCCTCTCACAGACCAGCTTCAGAGCCGAGTACAAGTCCTCCGCCGGCCCCTCCGTCTTCCAGAAGCCCGTCAAGTTCCAGGTGGACATCGCGTTCTCCGAGAGCGAGAGAGAACGCGGGGACAGGGAGAGCAGGAGGGAGACGGGGATCTACAGCGTGACATTCACCCTCATATCAGGCAAATCAATATGAAACATGTTTAAGAAATTGTGATTATTCACAGTCATATCAGCAAAATCATAAAACAGATATTTAAGCAGAACTAAGTTTTAAACATTTTTGTCCCTGTAATGGTTAAATATGTATCTTCAGGGTGTTTGAAGTGTCTATCATCTCCACCTGTTGTCTCCAGGTGGAAAATGAGCCTTATAATATGCCCGAAATGACCCAAAGAGAGTTCTCCTGGGAAACCCTGGCTCTTTTTTAAATATTTGGCAACATTATATTTTTTTATGTGATTATATTGCTCTATTTCAATAAAAAGAGAAAAAAGAATGCTTTTGAGTCTCATCCCTCACACTCTCATAATGGAGCTGCAGGGGGAACTCTATTGCTGAAAGTAGCTTAGTTCTGCTTAAAAAAATGTGCAGAATTATTAATTATTATTAATCTTCTTATCATGCAAATCTGTATTACATTCTTAGTAAATATCAGCCAAATAAGACATGGTGCATGTTTTTTTTCAATATTCACAATAATTATATAATTAATTATTCAATAAACTCTGACCTAAACTCTTTCACTCTGTTTACTGAAGGTCCGAGTCGCAGGTTCAGACGAGTGGTGGAAACGATTCAAGCTCAACTTCTCAGCTCCCATGATCAACCATTGATGCAAGCCCTATGTGGTAATAGCCGCTCTACTCAGCTTTGTAATGCATGTTTTTTCTTGCCCTGGTTTGAGCCAGGTTTATTTCTGAAGTAGACTTGGTTTGACCGTGTTCCTGGTCTATTTCAGAATCAGTTCTGAGTTTTCTAAGTCTAGTCCCAATTTTGATGGATGTGGCGTGTGTAAACGTGGCGTGTATGTAAGTGTAAACCTCACCCTTTGCTCTTTGTGGACTACTTGAACCATTTTTATTACTTTAACATAAAGTTGTAAAGTACAGTGTACAGTGTTGTACCGTGCTCTGTTCAATTACTGGCACTAGGAAATATGAGCAAAGAAGAATGTGTCTCTTTAACTCAAAATATTAACAATAATTCACTGACTAAAAGGAAAACAAACAGTTAACACGATATACTTTTTATATTTCTATGTGCATAACATTTATTCCATCCATCCATTTTCTTCCACTTATCCGGGACTGGGTCGTGGGAGCAGCAGGTTAAAGCAGAGACTCCTAGACTTCATACACCCAGAACACTTCCTTCAGCTCCTTCTGGGAGACCCTGAGGCCAGCCAAGAGACATAGTCCATCCAGCGTGTCCCGTGTCTTCCCCAGGGCCTCCTTCCGGTGGGACAAGCCTGGAATACCTCCCCAGGGAGGCATCCAAGAGGCATCCAGAATAGATGCCCAAGCCACCTCAGCTGGCTCGTCTTGATGTGGAGGAGCAGTAGCTCTACTCTGAGCTCCTCCCATGTACCTGAGCTCCTCAACCTATCTCTAAGGGAGCACCCAGCCACCCTGTGAAGGATACTAATTTTGGCCGCTTGCATCCACAATCTTGCCCTTTTGGTCATTACCCAAAGCTCATGACCATAGGTCATCAAATGTATTCATACAAACAAAATATAATGTATGACTTATTTTCCTGTTTTCTGCTGTTGATCCCTTCCCAGATGAGAAGAACGGCCGGCCCCATGGGACCCCCACCCGCCAAAATTCCAGGCGCTCCGAGGGTGGGGGCGACCGGTGTGACTGGGGAGACCGTGCAGATGGCAGTGGAATCGGAGGCAGTGGAGGAGTCCTACAGCGGAGAGGCTCAGCCAAAGAGAGGACCCGACTGCTATCCTCAAATGGAACCCAGTCCCAGCCCTAAGGAATTGGACCAACGGATGTCTGGACCTCGGTAGAAAGAAGACCTATAACCTCTACTTTGTGTCCCTTCCACTCATCAGTAACTCCTATCCTTCCTTAAATAAGCTATAGAAAGTGCTTGTCTATAGCAAGGACGGAGCCATTTTCACAGTGCGCTTTTTTCCAATTCTTGGAATCACCAAAATTCCAGAAACAGTGTAGTCATCACTGTATTCAGTAATTACTCTCAAATAAACAGTTTAATAACATAAAGTCAGCTTCATAGATCACCTAGCAATTCTGAAGTGCAAATGTGCATGCCAGTTAACAAACCAGCCTGCTAATAGTCACACTTCTAAAGTATTTGATGCCAAAAAGAATTAAGAGTTCAACAAATTTACATCAAAAGAACAATTACCCTGCTGCAATCAGAAACAATAAGCGGACCATGTGGAGATAATCCATGAGTGGTCCTAGGTGTAGGAATAGACCTTTTCCAATAGTTCTCTCTTGTCAAAGTAACCTCTGTGAATGTTTATTTATTTATTCATTTTTTTGTATTTATTTATTTATCATGATGAAGATGTCTACAACAAAATCTCCAGCGTTGTAAAAAGGGACTTTTGTTTTTGATTTCATCAAAAACAACTTGAAGCAATGCTTCCATTTTAAAGTGGACCCTTCTTATTCTGAAGATTAAATATTTTTTATTTGAACAAGTATATTGACAGTTATGACATGGAAGATTACACTATTTGTGAATAGTGGTTTGTGACCAGAAAGATGAAGGAAAAATCTTTCTCATCATACTTTACTGCTAAAAGAGAAGAAAAGGAATCACATACAAAACCTTTCTCCCAACATCCATCTGACGAAATGTTCAGTCTCAGACTAAGACTTGCATTGTTCCTTGTGTATGAGACTCTCCAAGGATTGAATCTCCTAAGTCCTCCTCATCACCTACAAGCCAAGTAGCCCCCCCATCACAGACAGCCCACTCATCTCGCTCCAGAGCCGCATTGTACTTAAAGTTAAAACAACCTGAACCTGTTTTCATGCCATTGTCTGTCTGACTTGTTCATCACCAGTCTTCCATGCAGCACAATTATGCAAGAAGAGTACCCAAGGATTACAGAGAGATGCACAGTGCTACAGCTCACTTTCGTGTTTAGTTTTCATTCATATATTATTTCAAGTTACTCCCTGAAGCCACCATAATTGTACTGTTTGTCATTTGACATATCTAAAACACCATTCCCTTCGTCATTTGACATATCTAAAAACACAATTCCCTTCGTCATTTGACATCTCTAAAAACACAATTCCCTTCGTCATTTGACATCTCTAAAAACACAATTCCTTTTGTCATTTGACATACCTAAAAACACCATTCCCTTATAACCTTTGGAAAATGTGTCTCTTTAGATCATCATATTGGTGTTTTCTGTTAAGTTCTTATATTGGAATTTTATCTTTTGACATGGGGTTGAAGACTTGGAGAATACGGATTAATTGTGACATTTTTCACAGCAACAAAAGACCCAAAATATAAGGCAGTTTGTATGCTTAATTTCATTCCCCATTCTCATCCTCACTATTTCTGTATCCATTTTGAGTACAGGAGAACATTTTTGGACTTTTGTCGCACTTATTACCACTTTATAATTAATCTATTCACAGTCATTAGTTTCACAATTTCACTTTCATTAACCCAACTCTGGCTAAGATTGTAAACTATTCTCCATTCATAAGGGTCAGTAGAATAAGGTGTTTAAAAAGAAATGTCTGTAATATATATAAATATATATAATTTAAATATAAAAAGTGCACTATAACTATTGCCTGTGATAAAAATTAAAATTATGATTGAATTGATGATGAAATAAAGAGAGAACCACCTTATGAATCGAATTTATTGTGAGTGATTTCTTTAGCTGACTATGCTGCTTTTTATTGTCAAGAAAATGACTCTGGCCAGGTGAATATTTCACACGATTACTACCATAGTATATGTGTTCATTCTGTTAAAATGCTTAAAAGGATGTGCGCAGACTCTACTTACTGTGTTTGATGGTTTAAATGTTTTGCTCTGCGCATGTCCGTGCGGATGGAGAGGCGGTCCATCAGTCCCTCCCTCCGGCCTCTCCGCTCCTCCGGTGAGCTGTGCGCATACATCCACAGAGCGCAGCGGGAGGAGGGTACAGTACAGCCACACGGTTACGGGGGCTTGGTCGACGTCGGAAGTTCATGGTGTGCGGTTTTTGCTACGCTGTTTATTTTTTATCCCAAATCGCTTTAGAAGAGAAGGTAGGCCTTTTAACGCGCCGTGGTTTGCACACCATTCTGGTACAACATTGTCTTTGCTGTATTGTAGCTTTATGTTGACTGTTAACGTTAGCTTGCATAGGGTCGGCGTTAGCCGAGCTAATGTATTTCAGACTCAGACGTATTTCTTTTGTTAAGCGATTGCCAAATAACTGTAAGCGTGAATCCATTGACGGGCGATCCAAATCAACAGTATATTGCATGGTAAACAGACTGTACTGCAATGTGTGACTTATTATAAATGAACACCATATGGAAAGAATTGTACTAAACTGTACATGTACATTGAGATTCCACCGGTAGCTACAGTTGGCGGGTTCTCATAACTTCATCATCAGCTCAGCTCTAACTTCCCTTTTCATTTCATTTCATTTTCATTTTTTTCTCTCGTTGTCTTCCTACTGAAATTCAGCATAATGGTTTTATGTTGACATAACAATCCCCTAAGCACGCAACTCAGTCCTGTTCAGTCCTGTCCTTATGATTTGCTAAATTTTCCAAATTAGACAGCAATCATACAACCCTATCTTTACAGTAAATGAACAATAAGCATGTAACCAAATATTCCACTAGTTCAACCCAATCTCAAATGTAAAGAAAAACGGGTTTAGAAAAACTGGTTGTCTAATTGTGGGGGGTACCATAAGATGCCAGTGGACTGAAGGGAGGTTGTATGTCCTGTATCTCTAGTTATAAATTATATTGCACTTTAATGAATATTAAACTATTACAAAACTGTCTCACTTATTCACCATTCATTTTTTTTACTCTAGAGGTTCATACAGGTTTAGTCTATTTAAACTAGACTAATCCACGTTAACAAATAAGGAACTGTTTGTGTGTAAACCTCCCACATAAGAACAATAGCTAGTTTAAAATCATGTTGTATCCGGAAACGCTCCTCTCTGACCTGGACCAATGATGTGATCCATGATTATGTGCTTCACCGGCATAGCTGAATATAATGAGTACATGGGCTGTCCTCTGGGTTGCTATCTAGTGTAGAGGAATCTGACCTGAGGGCATTATCCATAGCCTATTTGAGGAGAAAAATCAATTCATTTTGTGGCAAGAGCCAGTAATAGCCCTAAACAAGAGTTCCACTCACACATCAGCCAGTCAGCACACTGCCATCAAACTCCATCAATCTTCGTTGTGTCCAGGAGTTTTGATTTAAAATGCATGGGACTTGCCCACACTTACATTTCATCATTATTATTTGATGAATTTGCAGCCATTTTATTTCAAAGCACTTTTTGTCGCTTTCTCTTTCGTTCTTGCCATAACTCTAGGTCCCAATTATCATCGCCCAGCCTGCATGCGTTCTTATTTTTGTAAGTGGGTCAGTCATGGTTAATAGTACAAATATGTAACATATTTGCCCCTGGGTGCAAAGGAATTCTGCAATGCTATGTTTTAGTTATTTTTGCTGTACTAGTCTAGAATATAGTAAGAAAAATTATTATTTGAACTATTCTTGTCTATTTATTATTTTTTTGTTGGTTACTGATAGCAGTAATTGAACCCTGAAGTTTGAAGTTTTTCCACATGTTTCACCTCTCCACAGGGCTAACTGACTATTCATGGCTAATCATGGTTATATTATACTCTATAATTAATAACTAACTTTGTTAGTGGCGAGGGCCAATGATGCATCAGTTTTATATAGCACTTTTCTTGAGACGCTTTACAGAGCATTATTCATTCATTCCACACTTGGTGATGGTAAGCTACTACTGTAGCCAAAGCTGCCGTGGGGCAGACTGACAGAATCAAGACTGCCAGTCTGAGCCATTGCCCCCTCCAACTGCTACCACTCACTCACGCACACTCCACTGTCATACTAAGCAATGTGTGTTAAGTGCCTCGCCTAAGAATACAACAACAGTTTTTGTGACTGGCACCCCACTGTGGCACCTGATTTTCGCAGTGGTCTCCCAACCAAGTAGTAACTAGGCCGGCCTAGCTTTGCTTCTGAGAACTGAAGGGACAAGGCTTTGACAAGCTAGTATGGCCACATTACAAAAAAAATAAATAAATTCTTACAGCATATTTTTTGCTCCTGCGTCTGTTCAGTTTTCACCTCTTTTCTGCAAATGATCACTTGAATGATCATTAGTATTTTTCTATTATTGAGCAGGCTTAACTCTTGCATTGCAACAATTTGCAACCATTTTCATAAACCATATATTGTGGTTCTGCTGTACATTTACTAACATGTTGACATCATTGCTGCTGTGCCTCCTCAGTTTGTCCCTGAGGGGGAGGAGCAGGGGCAATGAGGGCAGTGAGGGCGGGTCTAGATTTCCCTATTGATTGCATAGTACTCTGCTATGAAATGTCTAAAAGGTGAATTCACAAATGTGACTAGTCCCATTATATTCATGTATTACAAGAAAAAAGATGCATCTTGACCATATTCATTTTAGCTGTGCTCCCCATCTGTATGTAAAATGACTGGCATATAGAATGTTGTGGTGTCATTTGAAACCCAGCAGTAATCATAATCCTTGACTTGACTTGTGTCTCTGTGTGGTTGTAGACAGAATGGCGGAGGCGCACCAGGCCGTGGCGTTCCAGTTCACAGTCACTCCTGAGGGCATCGACCTGCAGCTGTCCCACCAGGCGCTCTCTGAAATCTACCTGTCCGGAGTACGGTCCTGGAAGAAGCGCATCATTAGACTCAAGGTCCTGCCATTACAACAAATTTGACCTGCCTCTTTCTTGGGGCTGTGCAATTTACCAAAACTATTGTCATTTCAAATACTGCACAATATGTCGCAATTTGATTTGGTACAATTGTCAAATCCCAGAGATTACAATTATTTGGATACAGTGTCATTTGTCATCAGAAAAAATATCCTGTCTAGAGAAAAATCTCACTGTACCTCTAGTTTAGACTAGGATAGTCAAAAGTATAGAAAAATCAGTTACTAATCAGTACTAAAATTTTGAGTAGGCATCAATACTAAAAGAGTCACATTCACTGGAGAGAAGTTAACCTGTCCTGAATACCTTTAGAGTTTTTGATCTGTAAGTATAAGACCACATAGACTCGTATACATCCATGGACCACTATGGAAAAAAAGACAGTGGTATAAGGCCACATGATGGTGATTTATGTTGAAAAATACATTCTATTGTCTAAAGAAATTGTATTTTAAAATTATCATCCTGATATCGGAATCAGTATTAAGTATCGAGTCTATTCCTTAGAATTTAAATCGAGTTGTAAATTTTAGTATCATGACACCACAGACCTCTATAAGCATACTGACATTCATGGCATTCTTGTATTAGTTCATATCACAGTGTTCTCTCTGCTAATGCTCCTGGAGTTGTTTACAATGTGCACTCTAAAAAGAATTGTACTCTCGTCTAATCACGGGAAAATCTGCTTTGTGTTTTCACAACGCACTCTTCTTCTTCTATTCATTTACAGAACAACGTTATAACAGGAGTTTACCCAGCCAGTCCGTCTTCATGGTTATTTGTGGTCATTGCAATTTTGGCTACAATGTACACCCGCTCTGATCCATCCATGGGACTCATAGCCAAAATACAAGAGCACCTACCAGTCAGGTATCACATGACTATTTCAAATGGTTACAGCTAATGTTCTTATGAAAAGTTTATCTTAATACAAATTATTCCAGTCCTACTTTGTCCTTGTGCATACTAATGAATAGTTGTGCATACTAATGCATAGTTGATATGGATTTTGTATCTCCCATCTCCTTTTTCAGTCAGTCGATGAGTTCTCAGTGTCAGGCTGTGGTGTCTGCAGTGCTCTTCAGTACTCTGCTGTGGCTACTGCTCATATTCACCATGAGACTCTGCCTTAAACAGCTCCTATCCTACCACCGCTGGATGTTTGAGCAGCATGGAAAGATGTCCAACACCACCAAAGTCTGGGTGGTCAGTGTCACCCTTCACACTTAACAAACCAAGCTCTAGTCACCTCTTTATTTTTTTAATGTAGGATAAAGTCTAAGAAGTTACTTGTGGTGCATAAAGCAGATATTGTATACTGTGTGTGAAATAATGTTTGTATCCTTGCCAGGCCCTGGTGCGCATCTTTTCTGGCAGGAAGCCTCTTCTCTACAGCTACCAGGGTTCACTGCCAAACCTGCCTGTGCCCACCATTAAAGACACTGTCAAAAGGGTGAGATATTCCATAAAGCTGTATGAATTACAGTATACAGGCCCTTTAGGTATAAAACAATTAATTATTTTAAACTTATT
This sequence comes from Boleophthalmus pectinirostris, assembly GCF_026225935.1. Lineage (NCBI taxonomy): Eukaryota > Metazoa > Chordata > Actinopteri > Gobiiformes > Gobiidae > Boleophthalmus > Boleophthalmus pectinirostris. Next base: position 13,355,563 of record NW_026571047.1, on the reverse strand, counting down.
AACATTATATTCAGCATTACTATTCCAATATCTTGGCTGGGTGTATTATTACTCACTTACTACTTAAGCTTAATCTGTATAAATCAAGATAAGGAATCCACAAAATCAGAAAAGATAGCAGTTTCTAAGTGGTAATCGAGTACTATAAGCAGGAGTGAGTTCATACTTGAATGCATGAATGGTTCTTTGATGTAAAAAACACATTCAGTGCCTAAAAGCACCATGTGGTGTCTCCATTTGTTGATTCAACAAAAAATTGCAGTTTCTCACTGCTTAATATTGTTTTTTTCCCCACCATGTTTGTTTTTGACACGACCAGACCATGCATCTCTCTGATTGGGTAATAGGCCTGTCAATCAGCTCCAGATCCACTTGTCTTTGTAAAGCTTTGTCAAAGCGTGTAGTTTTGGCTGGCCAGGTAACGAATGTGGTGAGCGCAAATTTTTCATATACTGTATCTTTTTTTCTTTGATCAGTACTTGGAGTCTGTGCGTCCTCTTATGGATGACAGTAAATATGAACGCACAACCAAACTAGCAGAAGAGTTTCAGGGCAGCCTGGGGAACCGCCTGCAGTGGTACCTCAAACTTAAATCACTCTGGGCTGCTAACTATGTAAGTAATGTTGCACATCATGTTATACTATTCTAAAGCACACTCACAATGCATTAATACTAGCACTAGCAAGTGTCCTAAATTATAGATGTCTGAAAATGGCAGAAAGTGAAGTTGACTAAAGCATTATTTTTCTCTCTAGGTCAGTGACTGGTGGGAAGAATATGTTTACCTTCGTGGAAGAAGCCCTATAATGGTCAACAGTAACTACTATGGCATGGTAGGACTTTATCTAATCACCTACATATTTAATAAAACATCTAATCTGACTAAATCCAGATTGATACATGTAGCAATCTGAATTGAGTGCTTACCATTATCAATCTGGAATGGTGTGGAGAGAATCTCAGTGGAGTTTAAAAAAAAAAGTCTGCTCTGCACCAAATGTTGTGTACCAGATCTGTAGATTCAAATGAATCAATAGGAGCCATAGAAGATGAATTCTTGTCTGAAATCTCAAACCTCATGACAATCCAACTTGTAGTGCATGGTTAGGATCCCTGTACACTGCTCTCTACTTTCTCTCCATCACAAATAAAATCAGGCAAATGAAAATTAGCTCATGTGTGCAGCATAGTTTAATAGTAAATACAAACATTAAACATAGCATGTTTTCTTTATTGATGATTCTTCATTTTTTGTGTAGGATTTTTTGTTTGTGACGCCCACACCGATCCAGGCAGCAAGAGCTGGCAACTCCATTCACGCATTCTTCCTTTATCGTCGCAAACTGAACAAAGAGGAGATTAAACCAGTGAGTTGTCTGCCACTTCACACACTTAGTTGCCCTCCACTGCACAGTACAGTATTTTGTATTTGTAGCTCTCCCTCTGCAAATACCGGTATTCTAGTATACTCAACCCAATAGTAAAGATGCTACAAGTGGACATGTCAAGATTTATCAGTTGATCAATAACCATTATTATACAGGTCACAATGTAAGTACTAAATATTTTTTAAGTTTAGCACTAAACTATTTCTGAAGCTAAAATAAGTAATTTCAATTCATTCTTTACTCCCAAAAAGTAAACCTAAATGTAAATGTAAAGTAGATTAAAGATTAACTTTAACTTTTAACATTTTTTATTCAGAAAGTTGTATTTCATAAAACCGGTGTTTAACATACTAGAGAAATTGTAATTTGTGAAATTGTGTGAAGACACTGTGAATGAAAGTAAGATAAGGATTTCACTGTTGTTTGGTCATAGTGAAAAATAAGGACAAATAGATACACAATTTACATTTAATAACTGTTCTAGATCTATGCCTTGGTTAAGAGTCATTTGATTATATTTGGTGATCTTACATGGTCATCTTCAAGCTTGCAATCATGCATCCATCATAGAGTGTATGCTGCACACGCAGAAGAATTAGCTTATGCAGTTCATACTACCAGTATTTTATATTTTTGTTCAAGACTTTAAGACTTGAATTTCAAATTTAACAGTCTTTCCACAGCTATCCTATGGCTGTGACCATTTTCTATTAAAATGGGTGGAACTGAATCATCATACCACACTCCATTGTCCCCTTTTTGTTTTCATTCTTTCATTTATTTCTGCTGGATTTCTTTGTTCTGTCTCCCCATTCCCCCCCTTCCCTCCATCTCCCAGAGTCGTATCCCCGGCACTGTCATTCCCCTGTGTGCAGCTCAGTGTGAGAGGATATTCAACACTACACGTACTCCAGGAGAGGAGACTGGTAAAGAGACACTCGTTTGCAACATTAAAGTTACAGTCATAGCAAACTTCAGACCCCAAAAGAAGACCACTTTCAAATGATAGGGTCCACTGAGGCGACTAATAAATTCACATTAGTCATGTGTGGTGATGTGCCCAAGTACAGTATCTGTGATTTGCTGCTCCATTGTAAGCCCATCTTCCCATCCTCCTCTTTGCATTTCTCTCTACTCTGGGATGTTATAAAGGCCTGTTTCTGACTAATGTTGACTCTTTTCTTCTGCCCACTCATTTAGTTTTCTTTAATTTCTTCGACTCTCACCTCTCTTCTCTTCTTTACATCCTTTCCTCTTTGGACTGGCCCTCTCTGTTTATCTTATTTAGTGGTTGTTGAGGTCTGCAGTTCCATGCTGTTCCTATCAGTTTGAGAGGATGTTTGACACTTGTCGAATCCCTGGAGAGCTAACAGGTAGTGTTCATGTTTCTACATGACTGGGCCCGCCCTCTCCTAAAGCTCTTGTTCACTTGCATTTATGAGTCAACAAACCCATCTCTCCATTCCTCACAAGTCTGGGCCACAGAAAAAGTTGTTTTTTATTGTTTACTTAAAAGGTTTTGTTGTGTGTCTTTTATTTGGGGTCGGCTCATAAAGGCAGATGCTTCATTGCATTCCGCCTTGTTTACATGGGCTTCAGTTCATTAGAATTTCAGACATTTATGTTTAGCCCCCAGATCATTGTTGCAATATTCCTTTGGGTTTGTACTGTAAAACTATATAAAACATTAATTATATTTGTCCCACTATACTTCTCTCTCTTGAAGACACGGTTCAGCACTGGCAAGACAGTGATTACATAGCCGTATACCACAGGGGGCGCTACTTCAGGCTCAGGGTGTACCAGGCTGGCCGCCTTCTGTCACCCAGAGAGATTGAGTTTCAAATCCAAAGGATTCTGGATGACCCCTCTCCTCCTTCAAAAGGAGAAGTCCACCTTGGGGCCCTGACAGCTGGTGACAGGTTAGTCTTATAGATGACATAAAACATTGTTTCTTTGAGCATTATAAATAATATTTTTTAACAATTCCACAGAATACCATGGGCCAAGGCCAGGGCAAAATTCTTTAGCACAGGGCTTAACAAACGGTCTCTGGACTGTATAGAAAAAGCTGCCTTTTTTGTCACACTGGATGATGATGAGCAAGGCATGATGGGTGATGACCCTGCTGCAAGTCTAGATAAATATGCTAAATCCCTTTTACATGGAAAATGTTATGACAGGTTTGACTATTTCCTTTTGAAATATGACTACTTATGTGTACATACATGTTTACTGTGTTCATGTCTGAATGCTGTGTCCATAGGTGGTTTGACAAGTCATTTTCTGTGGTTTTCTACAAAAATGGAAAATGTGGTATAAATGCAGAACATTCTTGGGCAGATGCACCAGTTTTAGCTCATGTATGGGAGGTAGGTATGAAGATGAGTACACACATTTGCTGTGTTTTCTTTGCAATTAGTTAATTGTTCTTTTTCAGTACGCCCTGGCTACTGACAGTTTCCAGCTTGGTTACAATACAGAAGGTCACTGCAAGGGAGAAGTGGATTCTTCACTTCCAAAACCACAGAAGCTGAACTGGGAAATCCCCCCGGAGGTATGACTTTCTACAGGCACCTTAATGTATAATCATAATTTGGTTTTGTATAAAGTGTACTTTGTTCAAGGACTTCACTGAAGCGTATTGTGTCTTTTTTTAGTGTGAGGAGCAGATCTCAAAGTCTTTGGAAGTGGCCCAGAAACTGGCAAACGATATCGATTTTCACGTTTTCTCATTCCAAGAGTTTGGAAAAGGAAAGGTTAAAAAGTGCAGAGTTAGCCCAGATGCCTTTATACAGATGACTCTTCAGTTGGCCTACTTCAGGGTGAGAAAATTTTGTAGCAATATTCTATAGATTTGTTGATCCTAAGAATCACATTCCTTATGTGAATATAATTCAGGAGCAAGGTAATTTCTGCTTGACGTATGAGGCCTCCATGACCCGTCTGTTCAGGGAGGGCAGGACTGAGACGGTGCGCTCCTGCTCCAATGAGAGCAGTGCCTTTGTCCGAGCGTTCGAAGGAGGAGAGGTGAGTCAAAGCTGAAGCCAGGATCCTGTTATTTCCCCAAATCTTGTATTCCCACTGAGCTCCAGTGATAATGTGTGTGCCACAGGCTCCAGAGGTGTGCAGACGTCTGTTTCGAGCAGCGTCCGAAAAGCACCAGCTTCTGTATCGCATGGCCATGACAGGAGCTGGCATTGACAGACATCTCTTCTGCCTCTATGTGGTCTCTAAATATCTGGGAATAGAGTCGCCTTTCTTGAAAGAGGTTAGAAAATAAACAAATTAAATGTTGCTCTTTTATTTTAATGAGGTTTAAAATACCTTATTAAATTATAAATAAAAAATAACTGTAATGCATCAATATTGTGGACCTAAATTGCTGGAGAGCTCTTTCCATATAACAATACAAAGTTCGAAAGGTCAACTCTCATGTAGGCCTATCTTATCTGCGGTTTCTTATTTATATATATGCCTCAGGTGCTGTCAGAGCCCTGGAGGCTCTCAACCAGTCAGACTGCTGTCCAGCAGGTGGAGCTGTTTGACCTGGTCAACTACCCAGAATACATCTCTTGTGGAGGAGGCTTTGGCCCAGTGAGTGGCTCCATTAACAACTTAAGAATTGCAGTCTGTAATGAACAAAATATCATTTTTATTGTGACCCTTATTTAAGACTGTATTTCTTTCTTAGGTTGCTGATGATGGTTATGGAGTGTCCTACAGCCTTGTTGGAGAGAACATTATCAACTTCCACATCTCCTGCAAGCACTCGTGTCCCCAAACTGTGAGTTTTAAAATATATTTAAAATACTTTTGATAATCAGTACAGGGGAATCTTTTCTGACATTGTTTTTCTTCTGTTTTTTTACTAGGATGCCCATAAATTTGGTTCTCAGATTAAAAGGGCACTGCATGATATACTTCATCTGCTCAGTGGTGCCCAACCAGAGCCCAAGAAAACTGAAGCCAGTCACCCTAATGTTAAGAAAGACCAGTAACTTAGACCTAGGGACCCTCAGGTCATATGTGCACACCTGACGTGGTGATTTTGGTGTTGCGGGAAAGAGCCTTAAACATTTCGAGAATAAATACTCAATGTGAAACTGCAGTGCTAAACGGGACATTTTAATAAATATATTTATATTTGTTTGTAGGTTACTTAAGTGGGGACCATTATTTTTACATATTTACAGTCATTTGGATTGTATAATGAGCTTAGTGTAGGTCTAGCTTGTCTTCGGAACATATTTGGAAATGCATTGTAAAGGGATTTTGTATTTTCTTAGTTAAATAGCATTAAATATGCATACAATTTGCACCACACGTCTATATACCACATAAGCTGTGCAGAGACTGATGGCAGTGGTGATTTTCTGCTTTTTTGCTTGAAAATATTTAGTTTAAAAGCCCACTGCTGAGTTTGGCCAGGTCCACAGTAGCTCAAGCCCATCACAGGGCAACCTGTGGTTTGGGTGAAGACAAAGGTGAAGCACTCAAGCAAGCCAAAACAAACATGGCACCACTGACTGATGAACTTCAGCCTATTTTAACAGAAACAGAGATAATTACACTAATGACAGATTTTACAATGAGGGAAGTGCTTTGGATATTTATGCATGGGAAATATGCTTTTTTTCATCCGCTGGATTTAGCAAAGGCTTGATTCGTCAGTTCATTCCACCGATGAGACACTTCCCCAATCAGCTGGAAGTATTTGTCTAAATGTTATGCCTTGTATTTATCTTTGCATTTAATGAGAGCCGCTTCTGGTTATGTGTAGTCAGGATTGCTACACATAGTCTAGCTGTTGCCAGGTTACCATAACCATTGGACATTTATTTGTATTAGCAGTAAACATAAACTACATGTAAAGGGACATATTCCTTCATAGTACTTTTTCTGTATTTTTTGTCTTTGGTTTTCTGTAGAAATACAGTATAATATGTGTAAAAATCCTTGGAAGGAGTATTTGCCATATCTTTGTAAGGAAAAAGGGATGATCCTACTGTCAATATTAAAGCAACAGGACACAAGTGTAAATGCAAGAATTCTGACCTCTCTTTATTTGGTACTTTATTTTACTGCCTTGGAAGTGCTATGACACCCAAATAAAAACAAAAGTATTTTAATGCTTGTTATTCTTCAACTGAAAATTTTAAAAATCCTTTGGTCAATTGAGTTTTCACTTCTTGTACTGATAAATGCAAAATATTTAAGGATTATCTTTATCTATTATCTTCAGTAGTTTTCTTCTATTTTGAGGAAAATCTTTCCATCCAGCTGGACGAGCCACTCAATCGTTACTCCAGGTGTTAATTCTTTAATCTGTTAGGAACACAATAACATTACTGATTATTTTGATTTTTAAATAGATTATGTATTTTGTTACATACTTATTCTAAGATCTTCTGGACTACAGCTGGATCAGTGGCACCCACGATTTCCCCTTGCACTTTTAATTAAAAGAAATATGCAAAAACAATCTATAACTTTATTTATTTTAGTAATAACTTTTGCACAGATGGTTTAATGCATTGCACTCTATCTAAATAGCAAAAGAAATAGGTCTCCTGGCTCACAAATCATTCTATCTTATGTTCAGTGCACAATCACCACCATTGTTGGGCTGATCAATCCAGTTTCAGAAAGAACGGTGGCTAATCTTATCTGGCCATGTCCACTTTGAATAGACTAAGCCAAGCCACACCACTGAGGTTACATTTGCATTTATAATGACTTCTGATTTTCACTCATGCTGCTTGCACTGGCCAAATCCTAAGGGTTCTGATGAAAGACATTTTAGGCTTGTCTCCAATTAACTGAGTCCGCCACAAAATGGAGCTCATCAGATCCTAAACAAGAAAAGATTTTACAATACAACATACTATGTGCAAAAACATCATAGGACTGCATGATACAGTAGAAAGCAAGTGTCCCCTGTGCAGCTGCTTAAATCCCCAGTTCAGGCTGAATGAAAGTTTTCGTTTGGCCCCAAAATCGCTGAGTGGAAAAAGTACACCCACTATCCACAATACACATCATATACTTACTTTCTCTGTTGTTGTGTCCTTGGCGCAGACACTTCTCTGGGCATGGCCTGGTGTGTGATGGAGTTTTCCCTGCAGTCTACCTGTGTATCACTCTTGTCATTTTTTTTTCTATTACAAAAAAATAATCTCACAGAGCAAATGAGTACAAAGTACATTAACTTTGAAAATACATGTATTTAAAATTAGAAATTGGTGTGTTTGGTGTGTCTATTTAAATTAGAAATACTTACCTAAACAGAGCTGTACATTTATCACAACAGTGTTTGATCTGATGGAAAACAAAAGATTCATTACTATTTGAATCAAATATCCAGTATATAACATCTAATGTCACTCACTCATAGACTCCTGTTTGTCTGCAGTCATCAAATCAACCTTCTTCTTCTGCTTGCGGCTTTGTGTCTATGGGAATGGCTGCTGTAAAGCCGGGGGCGAGTGGGGAAGGGTTCACATAAGCATAGGTTGGTGTGTATGTGAATGAGTGCAGATGTGTGAAATGATGCTCACATGGGACGCAGGGAGAGATACTGTAGGCTACAAATGTTTATACAAGTTAAATATGTATAAGTTACTGAAAGGTAACAGATTTAGTCACCTCACATGATGAAAATAGAAATGATGTTATAGCTGATTGGAGGATTGATGGATGAACTTCAATAAATTAAGTGGAAGTGTGGACAGAGGTTGGCTCTGTGACTGTTTATGCATCTGTTGCTTCTATTTGAGCAGTGAGGTCATGCGAGAACACTTCAGTCATTATCTTGTCTGTCAGACTTTAGCTCACCCTCTCCAAAGCTCAGGCTAATCCCATACAGTCTCTCATCTTTTCAGATTCAGCCCCCCAGCTCACCCCATATGACCCCCATATAAAGGCTGTCCCATCTTGGCCCTCACAAGTCTCCTGTCTGTCTTCACTCTGCATCAGGTAGGTACACACATCTCTAGCCTTGGCTAACAAAATCCATTATTCGTCATATTTAATTTCATTTCATTTCAAATTTTGCGTTCACCCTGAAGAAGTCCACTGTTACTCAAAATTAAAGTTCATATGGCAGGTTAGACTGCTTATTTCACTATAAATCACGTCTATTTATTATTTGGGTTTTTTTTTTTTTTGTTTTGTTTTTTTGTGGAGTTTATCATTTTACTTCTGGTAGGCAGCAGATATGACAAACACAGAAGTAATTCCATATCTATTACTTAGCAAGCATAATAACACCTTTATTACATTTCTTAAACTTTTTTCCACAAACTGCCACTTAACTGATCTAAAACTATGATAAATATTTACTACTGATACTATCCCATCAAACCAGGTAATAATTAGAAAAATATGAGTTATGCACTTTGTAACAATTCACCTGTTCTCGACAAGAGAAAAGCTACAACGCAAAATTAAGGTCGCGGGAGGATCCATTCATATCAGCGGGGGTGAAACAAAGACACGCAAAAAAGGAAATGCTGTTGGCCTATCCGGCTTTTATTGGCATTGCCGGACACACAAATACGGCCACACAACACACGATACCCACCACCCCGCGCTCGAGCGCCCCAATCCCCAAAAACCCAAACCCAAAACCCAAACTCCAGTGCAACAAAACAATAAAGAAACAGTCCGATAAATGCCCACCACCCTTCACCATAACAGTCCCGAGCAACTTTCCCCCAAAAGTTCCCAAAGTTTTTCCCCCCGCTGCGCGGCAGAAGCAACGTGAGTTGATGAAGCCTGCGGTTCTACTCACGCCACCCGCGCTCCGGTTTTGTCCCACAGTCCAGCAGCTCCCGTGGCGAGACGAGATCCAGCACGATTGGAAAAGCAATAATCCCAAAAAATGCAGCGATATATTCCAAAATTGCAAGCTCACGAGGTCCTGACAGCTCCTGGCATGTGTCCAAGTCGGCGTGTGACGTCACACATGTGCGCGCTCCCGCGCGTGCGTCCTTCTCCCCCTAAATCCCCGTGCGTCCGGGGAGGGCGCAATAAACAGATATGGCCTGAAACAATGGCATTTACCCACAAATAAATTACCATACACAACAGAATAATGTTAACAAATAAGAATTTCACCCAACTGAATGAATAGATAAAGGTGAAGACCTAAGTGGTCTTTACAACTTTAATGGTATTGCTCACCATGACATGAAGGACAAGTAAAAAAAAATGTTACTGACTAAAAGCTGACTTCAGTATTTCACTGTGAAGTATTATGTATATTTACACCACAAAACTTCCTGTGACTACAACACTATCTATCCTTATTAGTTACACAAGGTGAAAAAATCGGACCATCATCATAGGTTTTAACAATTGAAAACAAAATATATTATGTTTTTAATATTAAAATGTCAAAATGTTACCTATGACACAATGCTGAAACCCATAAATACTGAATTTGCCTACTAATGCGATTGGCGAGGGCACACTACCTCTCTGCTTCAGTGTTACAGATAATCACAAAATGAAGTTTGACAAATATAGCAAATTATACAGTTCTTTTGTGCTGTGAGATGGCGGTAAACTTGGTAAACTCATAATGGAGGACTTGGCTGGTGATAATGGAGAACAAAGCAGTGTAATCTTTCTAATCAAACTACATTCTTTCTTGTAAATCAAATTAAATGTGAGATTGTTCAGCTGATCTCCCCCTCTTATCCAGGGATGCAGACTCTATGACATTTCACCTCGTCTATTCCTAGAGCATTGTTTACAAATGACCATGGCCTAGGAACATATTTACAACAAAAACAGTGGCCTATCTGTTTTTTTTTTTTTTTTTTTTGTTTTTTTTTAATATGCTAACATCATCAATCATTACCCCAGTGACAAATATGCAAACAATTAAAACATATATTTTCTAAGTAATGTGGTATGATAAATTTGAGTTTCTGTTCCTGTTAAGAGTTGCAACATATTTTCTTTCACTCGCTATATGAACTCAGAAAGTACAAAACGGTCCAGAATTAAAAGCTAAAAAGAACAAAACTAGGACTGGCATTATGTTGTGAGTTTTGTTTTATTTTCAGGTTTATGAAAAGTTTCTGAAAATGTGCCAAAAAAGAAAAAAAAAAAAAAACTATTTCGAAGGTTCTGTGATTCTATTCTGTAATAAAGTTGTTTTTTTTTATGTTTAGTGCGAATAATGTCTGAATTTGAAGAACATGGGTGAGTCCACTGAATGTCACAATGTTAATATATTTACAATACACATATATTTTCATACTGTTAAAAAGCCTGTTACATTTTCCTCATTATTTTCAATTCAGTGTTCACCACGAAGGTACAGTGGCATGTTTTCATTCATTTATACCTATTCTTGACTATGTGCCCTGTCACTGTGGGATGTTTTTGTTTTGTTATGTTTTTCAGATTATGATGACGAGGGAGGTGAGACGTTGCTGGGAACTAAGTGATTTTGACACATGCAAATTCTGCATAATGTTTTCATAATTTGCTATGCACATTGTGAATGCAACACCAACTGTAACCTCAAGGAATAAACTGTAACCTCTTTCTCTTTTCTTTTTCAAATTTGAATTCACAAAGAACGGCCGAGATACAGGTAGCATAAAACATGGAAATATTGGAGTGTAAAAGACTATTTTAGTTTTGGGTGTTCCTTTTTCACAGGGCACATGTCACTCAACTCGCTGCCCCCAAAATACCTGAGGGAGAGAGGGTGGATTTTGATGTAAGTAGATAATGAAAACACTATCTAGTGTCTTAATACACACAGAATAGTATCACACCTCATTTCTACTGGTTCTGCAGGACATTCACCGCAAAAGGATGGAAAAGGACCTCCTCGAGCTGCAGACTTTGATTGATGTTCATTTTGAGCAGAGGAAGAAGGAGGAAGAGGAGCTGATTGGACTTAAAGAGAGAATTGTAAACAGTTACACATAATAGTGAATGAGTGGTTTATTAGATATAGTGTATGTGCTTGTTTGTGTTTTAAACAAAAATAACAGTCATAATTCTGTGTTTAGGAAACTCGCAGAGCAGAGAGAGCTGAGCAGCAGCGGGTCAGAGCCGAAAAAGAAAGATACCGACAAACAAGGATTGCGGTAAACTAAAAGTGTATTTTCAAATGTATACATATAAACAATACAAATACTGTTGTACGTTCAGGAAGAGAGGCAGAGGAAGGAGGAGGAAGAGGCGAAGAAGAGGGCAGATGATGAAGCCAAGAAGAAAAAGGTGCTCTCCAACATGGGCGCACATTTTGGTGGCTTCCTGGCAAAAGTCAGTGATAGAAAAATAGAAAAATCTTCTTGAGATAGTATTATATTAAACTAATACTAATGTTTAATGTCTGCTAGGCTGAGCAGAGACGAGGCAAAAAGCAAACAGCACGAGAAATCAAGAAGAAAACACTGGCTGAAAGACGCACCCCACTGGCCATTGAGCATCTGAGAGAGGATGGACTGAGGTGTCTCCATTATGAAAATATTACAATTACAATTTTGTGGATCATAACTGAAATCACAATTATTTGAAGTAATTATTTATTTTATGTATTGTCAGAGATCAACTTGAGGTGAAAGATTAACATATTTATTAAATTTATTTGGATTGTTTTGTGACAAATTATGCCACAAAACAAATATAATTCTTTATGTGTTCTTTACTACCCAATTCATTGGAGCAATATTTGTTAATATTTAAAACTTATGATTAATTTTAGCCCCATTTTTATTTGTAGCGTTTAACTCTTTGACCTTTCAGAGCCAGAGCCAAAGAGATGTGGGAGCGGATCTACCAACTGGAGTCAGAGAAGTTTGACTTGACAGAGAAAATGAAGAGACAGAAATATGAGGTTCACCTTTTCATTACAATTTTTCATTCATGACATGCTATAGGGATAATATATTGCATTTCTTATTTTTTCAGATAAACGTCCTTCTGAACCGAATCCAGCACGCTCAGAAATTGTGAGTCTGTCTATGCACACTGTCTTTAAATGCCAACATTTTATTGGACACAACACTGTTCTCATCTTTTTATGCTACAGCAAAAAATGCCATGGGAAGGGGAAGGTTGGAGGACGATGGAAGTAATCAAAAGCAAGAGGATGCTCTGTTTTTGAGACCTTTTGTTGGCATGTTGCAGTGTTCATATGTATTACCTAACATAGTAGATTTACTTGTGTCATGTTTTTTTTTTTTATTATTCAAATGACCTATTTTGTCTAATATATTGTATGATGCTCTCCAAATGGTATTGGTTACAACATATCATTTGTAAACTAACACCTCTGTGGAGTAAAAATTGCAAAAACATCATCAATGGTCTCTTCTTGTGAAGGCTCAAATCCAGATTCTTGTGCAATATCCTTCACTTTACTTGTAAAACCTCTTTCTTGTTCTTTGTTCAGATCCAGGATAAACCTAGGAGCAAAAATAAGAAAATTATACCTTTACTTACAACTAAATATGCTTCATGGTGACTGTCTCCATGGAAACAGGCAGTGCTACTATAAAAAAGTCTTCACTTGGCCAACTCCACGACAAGCACAGCGTCTGGTGCTGCAATCTGTCTCAGTGCTGGGCTCAACTGGTGTACGCAGCTTTAAGGAAGAGAGAAAACTACAATGAAATTGTGTATAATACATAATGGGTTAGGCATATCAATCTTAAAACGTACCCAACCGAAAAGAAAATTACATTAAAAAGATTTGAATATTTCTCTTTTTGTGGCATTTTTGTCAGTGCATCCATGGGCAGGAAGGTCACAGAGATGCCATCAAGATGCAGCAAATCTAGAAAAAACAAAACAATAAAATGATTAGATTTGAAATACATACTTTAAAGAATGATTTATTCCTGCTCTTCTAAAGATTTACCATTGACAGAGACACATTTTGAGTCATTGTCAGTGGATGGCATTTGTTTTTCTTCATCTGGTGTACTGGGCCTTTCCTGTCTATTATACATGGACTGGAACAATGCCTGGATATTAGCAACAGAGACGTCTTGTGCTGTCTGTATATGAGAGGAGTTCAATAAGATTAGATTACAACAAACACAAATCATGATCATTTAAATCATTGCTGTTACTTTGATATGTTGTCCATTCTGTGTCTTCAAAAGACTTTTATCATCAGTCTCAATGCCAAATGAGAGGTAAGGGCTGGATACGATGTCACCCCAGTAGCCCGTCACAGCAACCTTTGACCCTTTCTGTCAACAGTACAATAATCAAAATATGCACAAAGTTAGGCCTGTCATGATAAATACTTTATCAACTTCACTTGACTAGATGGAACAATGATTTTTGGGGGTCAATATTTATCGTGGAGACTTTTTATGTGTACTGATGGGACATGTTTGTTTTTTTTCAATACTACAAAGAATTTTGAGGGTTTAATTATGAACTTTTATGACTCATTATAGACACAAACTGACTATGTATGTGTTATATTCTGTTATTTATTTATTGCATTTCATATTTCTTTTCTACATGGAGAATACATTTTAGAGACAATTCTGCTTTATAGTTGGGTTACTGGTTATATCGGTTTCAATAATATTGTTTATTGTCTATTTTACTTCAGCAATATATCACACTTCAAAATGTGTTATTGTGACAGCTCTATGCAAAGTATTCATGCTTTTTGTCACGCCTAAATTGAGAAACTAACCTGACTGAAAACTCTTGAGGACAGAAAAGTTGGATTTAAAGTTTGGTAGACACCTTCTCTCAGTTCAAACGCCACGCCTCCTGCACGCCATTGAGAATATTGATGTTTATGGATTAGACGACCCTGAAAAAAATGCATGTTTATACAGAAACTGATAAATTATAGTTGTCCTAATGATTTCTCTACCCCTTTTTCATGTAGCTTCATGATGAGGTCCCAGTCAAAGCAACCTGTCCTGGAGTCATAGCGGGTCCCAAGGTGCTGGCGAACTCGATAATCCCAGGCTTTAGACATCACAATGGGAGTAGGACGTCCCGATACAGAATATTCCTGCTGTGTCCACTGTTTAAATATCCTTGCCAGCTCATCTCTCTCTTTGAACTTCAGAAGCAAAAAAAAAAAGTTTCTAATTTTCAAAACAAAATTTAAAGGCTTAGTCAAAGAGATCGTGTGGTACCTTGAGAAGTGAAGTATCCAAACAGGGATGTGTAGCTTCCTCCATTGTTTCTGTAACTGACACAATAAGATGCGATGCTGCATGTCTGAGCATCTCTGCTGTGTGGTTGCAGATTTCACTGTTTCCATAAATCTCAAGGAAAACTTCAGTCTTCTCTAAAACAGCAAGGAAAATAATATAGTTAAGAGTTGTTTGGGAATGTTTTTATTATTATTATTATTTATTTATTTTATTATTATTATTATTATTATTATTATTATTATTATTATTATTATTATTATTATTACTGGACCTACCACTAAATCCCATGCTGCCCTGGGGCATTAGAGCAAGATACAGCATCAGCATCTGTCTGGCTATTACCTCTATGTTGTTTTCAATCACCCACACCTACCATATAAAGACACAAGTTATTTTTTAATGTTTACACACATTCTGTAAAGGGACTGTGTGAATGCTGTTATTTACTTACATGAAGATTGTGTTTGTTTGGCAATCCAGCTATAGTTTTGAGAACATGGCGAGGATCTCCACTGCCCACCAGCAGAATGTTGGCCTTTTTTGCATTTTGTTCAGGGCCTGGCCAAATAATAGATGAGAGAATATGTTAAAAAATAAATACATTTTATATATATATATGTGTGTGTGTGTGTGTGTGTGTGTGTGTGTGTGTGTGTGTGTGTGTGTGTGTGTGTGTGTGTGTGTGTGTGTGTGTGTGTGTGTGTGTGTGTGTGTGTGTAACAGAATAAAAAGGTTATAAATAAACGTAAATACGGTTCTGTAAGAAGATTTAAATGCATGGTTTCTCACCTGTTGTCAGGAGGTTACGGGACGGACTGAACCCCCATAAAGAAATACAGCCTGCCCCTTCAGAAGCTCGCCCCGCACTCATTCTCCCAAAACTTCCACAAGACCCTAGACTGAAATATAGACTCGTGTAAATATATTATGAAAAAGTTAGAGTAGCTTTTGCGATTTAAATTAATTGGATTACAAGCTAATTTAAGTTAGCTAATTAGATCAACGCCACGAAAATGTAGCCTAACTACACATATAGAATGATTTTGTAATATTTTTGGAAGGTGAACAACTTTACAGACTCATCAAAAACATTATGCATTTCTCCAGAAAAAAAAGACATATTGTTGGCACTCACCTCAGCAAAACAAAAGCAGCCCGTCAGTAAACTCAAAGCTAAGAGGTAAAGTTTGACTCTGTTGCTATGGGTAACGCTTCCTCCACTGAATGCTGGGAGAAAGCGCCATCTTCTGGTCCTTCTTGAGGTTTGAGAAGTATACAACAATGTTGGCTGCTATTTTAGATCTTAATGCATAATATAACTGTGGTAGCTACTATGCTGAACACTGTACTAAGGGGAACCTTATATAAGGCATTAGTGATGTTTAATAGACTTGTTTAGACATCATGGAAGGTTTATTTGGAGATGTGCCATTAATACATTTACAACAGTAAAAACAACATGCCTTGGAAAAAAACATGAAACATACCTTTGTCAAGAGACCCTTTTAGTTTGCCATAAATACAAACACATATTTTGTTTCACATGTGGATGTAGGGAATGAAATACAAAATGGTGAAATACAAAACAAAAAGTAAAATATTCATTAACATGAATAAAATGTGAACACAAAGAAAACTGCACGCATAAACAAGTAAATGGTCATATGTGAAATGAACATGATTCTAGCGAGGTTTAGCCTTGAGCGCAGCTTCCACCTCCTCCTCTGGCATCAGGGTGTGCCATTGGGCCACAGGACGCCGAGGATTGGCCAGCATATCAGACCAGTGACGCAGGCCCACTCCAGTGGCTCCATACCCCATGAAGGTCCCACCAATTGGGTCATTGCTTCCCAGTTTATCATAGTCAAACACCATAATAACCACTTGCACTTTCTAGAAAAAAACAAACAAGCATGTATTTAACACTTGTCCACGTGTTTGTCATGATCACTGGTCAGTTGTCATGGATGTAACTTGCCTGAATCTGCTCAAATGGGATTTCAAAACTGAAACTCTCATTGAAATAAGGGTTGAGTGTGTTTTTCTTTACAGTTGTCTTCTTTTTCTTGATTCTTTTTCCATTTTGCTGCAGAACAATCTTCACATAAGGATCTTAGGGACAAAAAGAGTTGCAAATAAAGGCAAATACATGACTGTATAATTGACAGAAAGACAGACTGTATAATTGCCTCTCCAAAAGAACTATTTTCAGTTTTACCTGATAATCCACCAACATCCATTTTCTTCAGATTTTTTGCCTCCATAATATTTACAGTGAGCTTTCCAGCAGTGGGCACATACCGTAAAGAAATACAAATATCACCAAGCTTTTCTTGCTGGAATAGAAAAGAAATACATCATTTTAATCCTAAATTTTTTTTTGAGCAATCAGCATCAATAACAGAGATATCCTCATAAACTCACCTCTTCCTTTTCTCCACTTTCTAAGTCTCTCCACATTTGCATTGGCTGGCCCAGATCGACACTGTTCATGGGGATCTTTATCTCACCAATCATGTCATGCTTTGAAAACCTATCAAAGTCATAAACCTGCAACACCAAGGTCTTACCACCAAGCTCTGCATAAGGAATCTAAAGAAATTAGTGGAGGAAACATACATATAAGAAACAATTAGGAAAAAAACATAACTTAAAACAATTAGAACAACATTAAGTTAAACAATCATTAATATCTCATAATAACCTTAAAAATAAAGGTTTCATTGAAGACAGGACAAAGATTTTTGCGTTGAACTTTGGTCTCATATTTTTTCTTTTTATCTGGCAATAAAAAGACTTTGACATAGGGGTCTGACGTGCCCCCCATGTCCATGGCGGCAAGATCTTGAGCCTGAAGAATTCCCACGATGAGCTGAAAAGACAAATAGCTACTTTAAAGTTCATATAATACATCTTATATACAGTATACAGCCTATGGTTGGAACATACCTGTGCATCTGTGAAGTTGTAGTCTAAAGAATACTCCAATTTCCCCAACTTTTCATGCTCCTTATCCTCCTCTTCCCCTTTCTTCTCTTCTCCTTCCTACAAAAACACATATTTAATTATCATATTTTAATAAATGCCTGACATTCAAAACACACAATGACAAAATTAGGGCATACCTTATTCTCTTTCCCCTCCTCTTCACCTTCTTTAGCCTTTCTGCGACGCCCTGCTTTCCTCTCTCTGGCTTTCTTTGGCTTTTTCTTTTTTCCAAAACATTTCTTAAAAATACAGAAGAGGCAGGTGGCCACCAGTAACAGCACCACCACCACAATGGCCCCCACAGCCCACATGGGAACTAGAAAACATTAAAAATAATTGTAAGTAACATACCTAAAACACATAAAAGTACAGTTGACAGTTGACAATTTCCTGTATCTTGCTCTGTTTTTATATGCATATTAATTAATCACACAGAAAATTAAAATAACAAATGTGGAACTACGTAGAAGATGTATTGGTTTATTTAACAAAACTGCTCTTTTACTAATAACTGAATTCGTTCTAAAGTTATTGTGAAACTGGTCCGCTGACTTGTGGAGACAATTGGCAGTTGGCTGAGCTTGCATGAGTTGACAAAACCCACTTGTAAAATCAGATAATGACAGTGGTCTAGACAGAGCAGACTGGTCTAACCACTGCCCCCTTCAGGCCTGCCATTATAAGATCAGTCGCATTATAGCTGGAGATGACCAAATATTATGTAATTCATATTTAAGTCCTATAACTTGCCTATTACTGGGTTTCAGTTTACATCACAACACGCTATAGTCCAAAAATACTGAATACAAATTAGGGGCAGCTAACATTAATACTGTTAAAATGCAGATTCTATTGTAATACAGTTACTTCTTCTAGTCAGTAACAGAAAAGATGAGGTTAAACATTTGTAATTTATCTTTTGGATATTTCATGGAAAAGTACAATGTAATCAATATGAAAAACTGGCTCTTTGCCCCCCATCTGAGAATATGGCATCATCCATTTCTAGAATCTGAAAACCACCAACCCATGGGTTTAAGAATGATGAGAAATTAGGACAGTTGCTATAGTGTTTAACAATTTAAAACTAAATATTCAATCTTTTGAATGGGGAAATGTCGTCAAAATGTTGTATTAAGTAGGAAAGTAGTTTGTTAATAAGTAAAAACTCTAGTTGTGAGAAAAGTGTTGGTGAATTTGTTCTCTTACTCGGCAGATGGGTGATTTCGTTCATAAACTTGTTCTTCATGTGTGTGTAGTCATGTCCATGGCCGGGGTGGTGATGCTCTGGGTGGGTGTGTTCATGGCCCTCGTGGTGCTCTGGGTGGTGCTCTGTGTGGTGCTCTGGGTGGTGCTCATGGTGGACTGTCTCAGTTGTTTCTTCAGATTCCTCGGACGTCTCCACAGCCCGCCTGGCTCGAACCCCAGCACTCACCAGCCTCATGTTCACTGTCAAAACAAAGCAGTGATAAAGTTATGTGATGAAGGAATGTTAGATATTACAGGTCTGTATGGGCAGTGTAATCCCATGTCCATGCAGCACAGGGGAACAGCTCTAAGCCAGATGCTCAACATGGCTGACCCTAATCCCCCTGTTACTCTCCCTGTCATCTCCGCCTCACACGTACACATACCCCTCCATTTTTACCACAGCATATCCACATCACTAGATTTGATCACAATGCAAAAAATTATTATTATTATTATTTTTTTTCAATTTTAACAACACAAAAAATACATTGGAAGTTATAAAACAGTGTTGTGTTTGTTGTGTTTCAACTACATTTCAATGATTCAAATTACAACTATCACAGAATGTAAAAGTATAATATTTTGACTTTTGTGAATCAGTTTATTTTCTGAGCAGACTGGATTTGGTTCAAACTGGAATAACTAGTTGAATTCAATGAATTTTCAACTGTGAGGCTTTTGTTTTGAGTACGCATGTAGCCTATTTTTACATGGGAACACCTGCTATCCTTTTTTATATTATGTAGTATTATTGGTCACAGTCAAAGTTCTTAATTTGCCCATCAGTGAAAACAAACCTTATATTAACGCATCAAATACTGTGACATAAATATTCTGCAAATATGTGAATCATACCTGTTGATCTGTATTGTCCTTTATCCAGTAGCTTCATCTCAACAATCCTGGTATATTTCAGGTTTCTTCTTTCAAACCCTCAGAGGCTTCACAGTCCCATGGTCAACGGGACGAACTCGGACTCACTGGATCACCCTGGAACCCTTACTATCAAATCCGAAGCATCGGAGTGCTGTGTTGTGGTTTAATCCCCATACCCCTCCTCCTCCCATACTGTTATCACATCTGTTGCTTCTAACTCTCACTGACAAACAATAACTACTTTTTTACATTTATGTCACAAATAAATATTCTTCTAATGTTGGAAGGCCATTGTATAATGTCAAAGTGTTTCTCATTAGATTGATAAGGCATGGCAGCTGTGGTTAGTTGATGCAATAGGAGATTTCGTGCTCCCTGGCTAATCCCCTCGTCATAGCAGACCAGGGAGTCCATCGTCCATCTACTGACTACCAATGTGAGATGTCTCTCCTTAATAGCACAGCTTACCATTTCACTGTACAAGCCACACACAGTAGAGTCTTGTGAATGGTAATCCTCAGGCAGGCGAATACGTGCTTGTCCAGCTAAATTAACAGATATTAGGCGATAGTTATTTCAAATTATGTAGTTTTTCATAACTCCAACTATATTTCTGATGAGGTAACAGCATCATAATATTACTTAAAGCTCACAAGAATATTTATTTTCTGTAGAACAGCTGATAGCTAAGGTCAATTAAATACAATCAATCAATGAACCTGCCCAAGGCTACAGGTGGAAATTAGCACTGGTGCTACAACCTGGTACAATGCATCTCTCCAGTGAAGGTTAATGTAAATCGCGCACTGTTCCTGCCTCAATAAATAAATAAAAATTTTGAACCTTCAGTTAACAAATTATTTTTACAAACTTCATAGTTTCACTATGTCACTCCTTGCGCATGTTTTTTTTTTTCCAAGGTTGTATCATACTAGTTTATCATGTTGTTTCAGTAGCTCAGCATTGAACTATAATTCTGTTGACAGACGGGAAGTGACCAGGGATTTGCTGAAACCTACAATTTACCAAGTAGCATGTCCTTTGAAAACCTCTGTCTGGGGACCTACAGTTAAAGATTAAGCTCCAACCAAACAATGAGTAAGCAATGTACAGCAATAATCTTTACTGCGTCTATAGGAGAACAGAAAATGGGTCTCTGAAAGCTCAGCATATCTTGAGTCTACATGTCTTTAAAAAAATAGAAACAAAGGGTCATCTCAGTTCAAATTTTATTTTATCCAAATTTAACATAATCTTTGCATTTGAAAAAATCTGATTCACAGTTTTCCAACATAACGGAATGTTAACATGATACATCATTCTAATTTCAATCCAGCAGCAATGAAAGCATATTGTGACTTTTGAAATGTGTAACTACTAGCACCATAGTTGTTAGTACTGTAAAAATGAGGTATTTCTAATTAGCTTTTTGAGATTTGAGGGAGAGTGTATTGCTACATTGCCTTAAAGAGTGTGTTTATCAAAAAGGTATTCTCCCATTGAACCGGAGGTTTCATTTGTGGCAATACGGCCCAGACTGCCCACATAGTCACCCAGCTTCTTGATGGTTTCATGGCTGTTTTGAAGAAAATGTTCTTCCAGAAAATCACACAGCTGAAAAATATGTAAATTATAAATATTATGGATTTAATGTATACTTTGGACATAAAAATTAGAGTAACGCATGGTGGACATACATGAGGATCACCATTGTTGCCAGCTCGGCGATGGATGTCCAGAATGCAGCCATTGAGGGACTTCTGATAATCCAAAGAGAAGGACACTGCATCGAGTCCACCTCTCCAGTCCTCTCTAGTTGGTTTCTAAGACACAACATACCATTTAATAATGCAAAGAGGGAAAAAAACAAAAACAAAAAAACATTAATATGTACACTTACAGGTATGGTCTGGAGTAAAATGCGTCCTCCTCTCATGTTCTGATAGTCCAGCAGTTTCTCAGCCTGGTCCCTCTCCTTTACGGACTGCTCGAGGAAAAAGCTGGAGAAATTTGGCAGGGCAACATCATCCCTGTCAAAATACATTCCCTAGAATAAAAAATAATTATTATGAGTCATAATAGTGATCATGCATTTGTAATTCGATGGTAATGATTTACGTGACTTACTACAGCCAGATACGTGTAGGACGCCGTGAGCTTCAGGTTGATCAGTTTGTTGATGTCTGCCTCCGTCTCCACATGAAAGTTCTGCTTCACCACGGACTGCATTTCTGGAAAATACAATAAATAATAATCAATAACATAACAACTGTAAACACAGCAGCAGTATGTTTCACTCATATGTTAAAATGCCTTAGAGTTGTACTAACAAGTTGGTTTGCAGCTTTTACACCGTCTTTGCAAAGATGTTGTTACACGATAAAAAGCAGAACGGGTAACTTGGGTTGGAACATACTGTACATTCGGCCCATTTCGAGGCAAAATGGATGTAACTTAGAAAACAACACAGATGCTATTGCGGAGCATTACGTGCATCGCAATCATGTTAAATCATAACGCGTACCTGGTTTATTTGTGTAGGAGACGATGCTCCACTTCACCGTTGAAGTTCTGTCTTTATCTCCCCGTTCTGGCAGGCTTTTATCTGTCCTGTAGCACAAACTGTGACGCCCCTTGCACAGCGCTACTATGCTAACATCATGTGCTAACACGAGCGTCAGATATTTGTTGTGCTAAGGACTTCTTCTTGGTTTGTGTGAGGACGCAGCGTCACTCAAACGTAGTAGTGCGCCATCCAGTGGCTCTGAAATGAAATTAGCTCCCGCGATAGGTCCCGTTTAGTCCATCCAATGTGGAGCCCGTGGGTCAAACTCTTGGTCAGGAGTTAACTACTTTGAGGGTTTTACTTTTATGAAATAAGATACAAATGTTGTTTAGACTGAATTGATATCATAACTAAACATTACTTTTGTTTGGAGTAGGCTCAGAGAGTAGATGTATGACTAAATAGGCCAGTTAGCTTGCCCATTTAAGCAATGTCTTGACTGTTAAACCCAGAATGACTTCCCTCTATATTGTTTTCTGGATCGCAGGCAAAGTTATCTAAAAGATCATTGCCAAAAGTACTATATAACATTCCCTGCTATGAGTGGATAGGGTATCGAAAATTTTTTTGCAGCTTTCATTCATTGCCACATTAGCTACTGTGTACTTCCCCATCGACACCAGTAGATGACAGCCAATTGTGACTTTCTGCAAACTAAGCCATAAACCAACTATTGTTCTGTAATTGTGTTGTGGTCAAAATAATTACCTATAAATAGAGGTAGTGACTGAATTAAAATTAATATTTAGTCATACAAACAAAACAATATGTAACAACAATATGTTGATCTGCTCCAAACCCATCCTTCAGTGTGTGTGGCACCTGTTTGAAGGCCTGGCAGATCTGAGCCAGGTTCCTGGTAACTAGCTGTAGAACTGGTCTACTATACAATACATGTACATAGGTGTGAAATAATGAGTACTGAGACTGAAAATGACAGAAAAACACTTGGGAAAACATGTAAATAAATTACCTAATGCAGCTTTCAGTTTTAGTTGATTTTTCCATATATTACCCCGTCGGTTCTGCTGCATCACCAGGTAAACATCAGGGACACCATAAACTCTGTAATGCAACTAATTATTATCAGTGTTCACTTCTTCCTTTTATTTCCCTCTTTTATATTGTATTACCTCTATATAGTTCTAGAGTTCCTTACTACAAACACACACTCACTATTCAAAGCTTTTAAAAGTCAGTCACTTTTCTTTTGGTCTTGTCAACATTCAGGAGCAGATGGTTTGTCTGGGAACACTCCACAAAATTTGCAATCAGTGTCCTGTACTCCAGCTCCTGTCCATCCCCAATAGTATAGTACAGTATAGTGTTGTATTATCGTATACGGTTCATAGAGCATGGAACATCATAAATATGCAAATGACTTTGATTGGTCGTCCACAGATTATAACGGTTATAAGGAAGTGATAGGCGGGGCAAAGGTCTGTGTGGTTTCAAGGCTGAAAAAGAGAAGCAACTATTTACTTAGTTGCTTCCTAATAGGAGAGCTCAGAGGTTACATAGGGAGGATATGCTTGAGAATTAAAAGTCAACACATTGGGATCAGCCTACTGTCACCTGTACAAGACTGCCACCATCTTTAAACCAGATCTAGCTATGCTTTCAGGTTAATAGTCTACAATGGATTTTTTTACTTTTAGATTCAGTGCTTATGACTTGCTGTTGGTGTTCTGTCTGTGTCCATTTTGGGTAAGTCCTTGGCCTATCTTTACATAATTTTTTGTAGGCAAATAAATTATTATTTCATCAAATGGTACTTGGTGTGTATTGGTAGATTCAGTTGTGGTCTTGCGTCAGTAGAATTTAGTTCAGTAAAACATTATGGAGTTTGGAGTTTTTATGATGGCTGTATATGAAGCACGTTTATTCCCAGATGTAGTTATCAGGTTTTTTTTTTACTTCCTCCAAAGGAAAACAAATGAGGAAATGCTCAGAGTGGACAGTGGCTTTACAGGCAATATTTCTACTTTAAAGTTCTTTTTAGATGTTCTTATTTCTCAGTTCGTACAAAATTAATTTGCCTTTGGTCATGTTCTAATGTTGGACTGAACAATTTTGAGTAATAAATTCACGTTCTCATTTTCAGTTATTGTTATTTGCTTTTAAGTTGTCTTAAAAAGAGACTTAATATGCTTTCACACCTTGTATATAAGTAACAAAATCAAGTAATACAATAAATTGAAAGCATTTTTTAAACACACAAACACATTTTAAAGGGGCACTATGTAACTTTTTCTGCTTCTCTCCCTGAAGATGTTATTACCATACATTGCCTCAAATGTTTCACAGAGTGGTATTGTATTTAATGTATTTATATTATTATGGAAACAAGTGGATGATGCTACCAGGCCAACTTACAGGTCAGGTTGACAAACAATTAAATTACAAATGCAAATGGCAAAATGGTTCTTTCCTAGTGAAAAAGTCAAAAGTCCTTTTCCACCAATGCATTATAGCAGTCTGTTTTATGTCAGATGCCCTTTCACATATAGTTTAACCCTTTTAATTTATTTATACTTGGAATCTACCCTAAAATGTAATCTTTGTAACTACTTCTGGTAGTAGTATTGTTTACATATTAGTAATCTTTTCTAATGAATAAAGATGTCTCTAGGTGAATTCCTGTTGCTAAAGAGCTCACAGACTGACACAGTGGCCGGTGAATTTGATATATTTTCACAGCTTAACCATTGTGAAAACTTTTGGGTTTTTTTGTCACTAGAGGGCCACTGACTGCACGACTGTGACAGCAACAACAGAAACAACAGTAACCAACCCGCCAACCACAGCCTTATCATGTGAGAAGAATAGTGCTACTTGGTTGTAAATGGCTAAAAAAATCTAAAAGTCTAAAAAATATATATTATTCTATTTTGTATCTTTGCAGCACCTGCTGATGTGAACAATGTCACTGTTGTGCATCAAACAGAAAATTCTGTAACCATAAAATTTGATAAGGTTAATGGAATCAATGAGTATAATTTGACTTATATCAATGACACATTCCAGTCAAAAATCATTACATGGGATAATGACAATCCAGCTGTGTATACTGTGGAATACCTAATGCCTGCTCAGAAATATAACATGACTTTATATTCTCAGCAAGGGGGCTTTCAAAGCTCTGGATATCCATTTAATGCAAAAACAGGTAACAGACATTTCATATACATAACTGTTACTATTGTGGTCTGTTATACTATTGACATTATTGTCTCCATTTCAGCTCCTGAAAATGTTGTAGATTTTAGACCAGTTAATCAAAATGAAAGTAGCATAACCCTCATCTGGACAAAGACATCAGGCGATCCTCTGTTCATTTTTTACTTTAATGGAACAGAGGAAAACATCAGTGATGAGCCAAAGGTAGTGACAGATCTAAAAAGTGGCACTGAATACAGTTTCACTCTGTACAGTGTGTTTGAAGACATTCGAAGTACTGGGGCCAATCTGACTGCTAGCACTGGTAAGTTTGCTTTACTTAAAACCGTCACTATTGTGGTCTGTGGTACTATTGACACATTATTGTCTCCATTTCAGCTCCTAAAAATGTTGCAGATTTTAGGCAGGTTAATCAAAATGAAAGTAGCATAACCCTCAACTGGACAAAGACGTCAGATGATTCTCAGTTGATTTTTAACTTTAATGGAACAGAGAAAAACATCACTGATGAGCAAAAGGTAGTGACAGATCTAAAAAGTGGCACCGAATACAGTTTCACTCTATACAGTGTGTTTAATGACATTCGAAGTACTGGGGCCAATCTGACTGCTAGCACTGGTAAGTTTCCTTTACTTAAAAATATAAAACACAAAAAATATTTATAACATTTTCTTTTTTTTTCTATAGCTCCTTCCAAAGTGAACGGTTTTGATAGAGTCTCAGAAAATGAGACGAGTATAACTTTGAAATGGGAGAATGACCCAAAAATCAATTACATTTTAATGAAGTTTAATGAAACAGAGAAGAACTTCACTGCACTGGGCTTTGAAAATATAACCGAATACACAGTCACAAGCCTCAATGACACCACAATATACAACTTTACCCTTTTTACTGTTTTTCGAAACATATTAGGCGATGGAGTGACCATCAGTGCCGCCACACGTAAGACTGCACATTATTTTTAAGCCATGACAAATTTAAAATAAGAACAATATTCAGTTCTTTCTTTCATCTATGTGTCAAGGGTGCTGTGCTGTACTGTATGCTGTTTTGATCACATATATACTTGCTTTCTAGGTCCTCGTGATGCGACTGCCTTCAAAGTACAAAACCGAACAAACAGTAGTATAACTCTAGAGTGGAAAAAAGTGGGTGATATCCAGGACTATGAAATTGACTATGACTCAAAGAGAGAGTCAGTAAATCCATCCTCAGGAAATGTGGAAACATATATTGCTAAGAATCTTCAAAGTGGCACAATATACAGATTTCGTTTGTATACTAAACTTGCCAATATCTCAAGCAATGGAGTTTTATTGGAAGCACCCACAGGTACCACTAACTATGCTTGTTTTTAGTCAATGTTATATGCACTAAAAATCTAATACTTGCTCTTTTATTTTGTATCAGCTCCTTCTCCAGTGTCTTCAGTAAAAGCAGTACAACGAACTTTGAATACAATAACTCTGAAATTGGAGAGTGTAAAAGAAAATTGGAGCTGCCTTGTAGACTCTGATGGCACTGCTGGATGTTCAAATACCTCAGATGGAAATTCAGTTTACTGCACTGTAAAATCTCTGAAAGCTGGCACTCTCTATTCATTTAGTATTAAAACAGTATTCGAGAAAATAGAAAGTACACCTATTCAATATAACACAGTAACAGGTACGGTGATTCTTTCTGTAAATAATTTAAATACATTGAATTCATATTAAATAACTGTCTGTGCCTTTGTAGTTATAGACTGTTCCGTAGTTGACTGGCAGGTTAAAGGGACGTCGATCGTAGGATTGGTTGAGGGTGAGTTCACAAACGCAACTGTTTCCAATGGCTCACTGCATCTCAACTCTGGCTCCAATAAGCAAATAGAATTCACTGGCCTTTACCCTGGAGCAAACTATACCATGAAGCTGATGTATGAAGAGCTAGAGCAGTGCAATTACATATTCAATACCAGTAAGTACTACCTTGTACACAGACATTCATACACTCACTGGCTACTTTTATGGATACACCTTTGTTTGTCTATTCACAATTTCAACTGGACCAGTCTGAAACAGAACGTGTATGAACAAAAAGTGATTTCAAACACTCATGCCATTTCATTTCACCCCACAATGTTCCGTTCAAGGCCACTTCCTTTTTTTTTGTCACCTTCACCATTCTATTTTTACAAATGACATCTTTTTATATGATTTGTCTATGGTAGATACATGGTAATATATTACTAACTGTCAAAGCTCTTTTTCCCTATTAAATCCATGTTTTATATGTTTCATTCTATATGTAATTTATTGGTGACTTGGGAATTGTGATCATGTTATGTTATTTTAAATGGCATTTTCATAAAAGATATTTACAAAATCCAATGTTTTAATTTAAATTTGTATTATTAACAAACAAACTTGTTAAACATACTTGCCCACCATCTGTTAAGTAGAGCTTGGTATCATCTGAAACCCAGGAGTATGATGAATGCAGTACAAATTATTCAAAATAAGCACAATACAAAACATTAAAATAATAGGATGCTCTGTCTGAATGTGTGAAATTATTTAAAATACTTGCTTACATTTTTGTATATGTTGTACTGTGTAATTTAATAATTTATTCTTTAGTTCCCCCTAGATTGACTGCGAAGTGTAAGAACTGGAATGCTGGTTATTCAGTCTATATTGAATGGGACAGTCCAAGTGGTGTCTGGGATTCAGTTGAAATCATTGTCTCCAATAATGTGCATAACGTGAAAGAAAATAAGTCCTATGCTGTAATAAAAAATGTACAACCGGCCAAAAAATATCAAGTAAACATTTCCTCAATATCTGGACGACAGAGAAGCAGCCCTTTTATTTTTACATGTGCCACTGATGCCAGGGGTGAGTTTCATTGTCATACTATTCTTCTATATTTCGTACAATCATTGCCTGTATATCTGTACAACTGATGTGATGATGTGGTTTGATTATAGGAGTCATTGCAGGAGCTTTCTTTGGTGTATTTATTTTTGTTGTTCTGGTCTGCGTGGTTGCCTTCATTATGTTAAGAAGACCTGACATATTTAGGTTGGCAGAATGACTGCTATCATCTATCAATCATTTACTAAATCAGTAAATTACTCTTTATTTCTTCCCAGCAGTCATAAGAAGTTATCAAATGGTGGAGCCAAGACCATAGTAAAAAAGTGTGTTTAAACATTTATCTTAAAGTTAACCATTTATTTCATTTTATGCAAATGTTGTTAATAATATTTTAGGCGTATACCTTTGGAAAAGTTTCCTGGTCACTTCAATGAGTTAAGTGCAGATGAAAATAAAGGATTCAGCCTAGATTATGAGGTTTGTAATATTTATTATATTCTTTTTATTTATTTTGTCCTGACCGGGGTGAACTTTACAGAGCTCTTATTGTCCAGTGGTGATCTAAATTTCCTGTTACCTGCTACTGAAAATTACACTCAATACATGCTGTTTCATCTGTTAGGTAGTATTTATTTTTGACCTTCACATGTAATTTCTCATGCAGGAACTTGCTAGTGTTGGGACAGAGCAGACCCAGAATGCAGCAACAACACCAGAAAACAAACCAAAAAATCGCTTCATCAATGTTTTGCCATGTAAGTAGGCTATTTGTTAATAACTGTACAAAGCATAGATCTTCACTGGGTGGCAATACAGGTGTGAATCACTTTGCTCACAATCTAGATGACCGAAGCCGTGTAAAACTGACTTCATCTCCTCAAAGTGACTACATAAATGCCAACTACATGCCTGTACGTATTCAGATGTATACCAACAGATATGGCCATAACCTGCCGGTGAATAATTATGACTTTTTGATTGCTAGGGTTACAATAGCGATAGAGAATTCATCGCAGCCCAAGGCCCTTTGCCATCCACAGTCAATGACTTCTGGAGAATGATCTGGGAGCAGAAAGTGAGAGGCATTATCATGGTAACCAATTGCACTGAGGGAGGACGGGTAAGAGACAAATTTAAGAGAGCTTTAAAAACACGTTGACAACTGTTTTAATTGTATTTTATTTCTCTCCAGGTTAAATGTGAACAGTACTGGCCTGATAGCAACCCTCGTCAGTGTGGAGATTTCGAGGTGTTCACAACTTCTGAGAAGAAGTTGCCTGACTGGACACTCAGGGAATTTACAGTGAAACATGTAGGTTTAAATGTGTTTGTGGTGTTAAGCAGGCAAAGCAATAAGATCTCCATGGAGACAAACAGGTGCAGGCCTTCCACTAGAAAGCTACATATTGCCCCTTTATTATATTCTGCTATTACTGAACATGTAAAATTCTTCCCACAAGGTTTTATATAGGACATAGACTTACAAGCTCTGTTAGACTAGAAATAGACGGTGCCATCATCTCTCCTGTTGTTTTTGCAGAGTCGCACCTTGGAGGAGCGGACAGTGAAGCATTTCCACTTCACAGCCTGGCCAGACCACGGAGTCCCACAGGGAACACAAGTTCTGATTGAGTTCAGGGAGCTGGTTAGACAACACATGCAGACAGAAGCTGCAGGGACGCCTACAGTGGTCCACTGCAGGTACAGTTTGTCAGACACAAATATATTATCTCCTGTTTATGATGGAGAACAAACCTGGATTTTTGGGTGCATTATTGTTAACTAGGGATGGGCATGATTAGTCGATTAATCGATAATTGATCATTAAGAATTTCATCGATTACGTATATTTTTATCGACAAACCGAGTGTAGGTTGCTGTGCGTAGCGTGACCAAACAGGGGTCCGTACATGTGTCTCTCTGCACTCAGAAGGAGCGAGCAAACACAAACAGTCGGTCAGTCTGCAACGTACCGAAGTGCATATGCGTATTTAAAGATGACTTGTACAAGAAATTCCACACTTTCCGTTCCGGTCGGGACAAGTGTGAGTCCTTGTGCACAGTGTACAAAGCAGCACATATGTTTCGGTGTCCAGTGGGAAAAAGCTTTACCAGGTGAGAGTCGCGCAATGTCGATGACGAGTCCCCACCTCCCGTACGGTGTCCTGGTTTTGACAAACGCAAATATGGTCACACTAACCTGTATTCCACTGAGTCGTGTCTTTTAATCCGACAGAAATTGACTGCATCAACGCACAAGAGCTGGAGTTTTTTATCTTCGCTGAGTTTATGCAAATTAGCGATGCGGTTTTAAGTTTCGTTTCTGTGAGGGTTGCGCAAAACTGAACTAAACACATTATAATAAACGGGCTGATGTGGCTCTAGAGTGGTTACCGTTTATTTGTCGTAAAGTTGAATTTATTTATGCAGATTAGGAGTGCAGCTAGTAATAATAATGATGATCATTTTAATATAAAAACGTTAATGATTAATCGATAATCGATCGTTAATTCTCTCGACGATCGATTAAGAAAATTTCATCGAATGCCCATCCCTATTGTTAACATCATCAATGTATTTATTTGGTTAATAAACTAGGTGTGCTGATAAGAACAAGTGCCCTTTGAAACTAGATCTCAACTCTCTTTTTTGTGACAGTGCTGGAGTGGGGAGGACAGGTACTATAATAGCATTGGACGTGTTGCTGCAGCAGATGCAAAAAGAAAAAGCAGTTGACATTTACGGCTTTGTGCATAAGATGCGCCTAAACCGACCACACATGGTACAAACTGAGGTAAATTTTATTAACAAATGATGTTAATCTGTTGGTTTAAGGAAGTGTTTGCCATAAAAGAGTTCTACATATTAAAGCTTCCTCTTTTTATGCTTTTGCAGTCACAGTATGTGTTTCTACATCAGTGCATCCTGGACTGTCTGATGAAGAATGAAAAGCATGATGAAAATATCTATGAGAACGAACTGATCTATGCAAATGCCACTGCACTCAGGGAATTTCAGAACAACATGAATAAATCTTAATCTTATGTGAAAAGTGAAGCACTTTTTAAGCATTTAATTCATGCTGTTATTAAGTGGATTGTACTGTAGTATTAACTGGATGTTTCTCTGGACATTTACTTAAAAGAACAAAATCAACTACTGACAGAAAAATGAAGAAATATGGATTAACTGCAGAATACTACAATTAAAATATAAGCATTGTTATAATTCCTGGCATTTCACGGTTCATACTGCATAGGACCAATGAATGTCTTGTTTTAAGAACTGTTTTGTTTCTGTAACAAATATTATTTTATTTAACAATAATTACAAAACAATATTTTATGGTGTCTGAGAAACTTCTTTTGTGAAAACTTGTGATTGTGGATTGTGTCTGAGTAGCCATAATTAACATCTCCTTTGCTGCTTGTTCACATTGCTTACACTTCCTTCTCGGTTCTCAGTTCACTTTGTGCATCATCGGTGCATGAAGGAGTAGAAAACACTCTGTTGATGAGTTCTTGCCTTGCATTTAGAGCTGCACTGCTCACTTCTAAAGTCCCACAGTGCTGTTTACCTGGATACACAGGTTCAGAACCAACTGGTAGTGACGGCACTGAAAACTTCTTAGCAATGTTGTGAAGTACACAGCAGGCTCTGATAATATTGGCCTTTTGGTCTAGACAGTTTTCCTTTGCAAATCCGAGCTGCAGCAACACCTTGAAGCGCCTCATGAGGCAGCTGAGGGTGGCCCACATGATGCCCAGGATCTTTGCGTGAGCCTCGTTGAATCGGATCTCGCACTCATTGGACGGGTCTGTTACAGAAGTCAGTACATGTTTGCTCTGGACATAGCCTTTACCAGCTAAAACGAAAAAAAGAACACACATTACCCACAATTGTTTTTTTTTTTTTTTCACATTGCTGTTATCTCTGGGCCCATATAGGACGATAGTGTATCAGTTGTTATTACTAAGTATTTTATTTCAAATTGGGAGTCAAATAGGCATAACTGTGGTATATGACAGAAATTTTGAATATAAAAAATGTAGGGGAACTCGCCTATTAACCAATATGTTCCATAGTTGCCCTCCTCTATCTCTTTCCCTTTGACTGAAGACGTCCACATCTCCTGCTCAGGCGTGCTGCCCACTTCACACTTCTCAACACACAAGATATTTCCATCAGAATCGCATATGATTTGGCTCACCACCGCAGTGTAACCAAGCGGACTGAAAAAGGTCCGGTAGTCCTCCTTATCATAGGGAGACACTCGCACCCGAAAATGCGGCGATGCCAGGATGCCCAGAACGTTGGGAATGCCACATATTGCTTCTATATTAGATGCGACTGTAGCTTTAGCCTCCTCCGTTTCGGGTAAAGAGACAAACTTCTCTGTCATTTCAGAGATTTTCCCAGATACCAGACTGATGATGGCAGGGCAGTGTGTGTGAGTGAGTCCCAGTTTGGTCAGGAGAGATGCTGAGGATATACCGTGTGCGTAATAGTTCAATGTTACCATAACCAAAGCGTCAACCGAGAGCGGAGGATGCTTTGGCGAGACATCGTGCATACAGGCGCGGATAGAGTCCACAATAAACATGAGGCACGGTCTGGTGAGGTGAAACAGATTAAACAAAGCTTCATCATCAAATTCATCAAAGCAGCTTGAAACCTCGTCGTCTTCGTCGTCAATTAGCGCCTCGTACGCAGCCAACAACATCGGCAGAGGGTACGCCATCTTTGTCCGGTTTGTGGCTTCCCAGAGGATATTTAGATTTGCGGGCTGATAAGTCAATTAACGGGAATGAGTAGAGCTAAAATGTAAATATGCAGCTGTGAAAGAAATGCAGCGGAAGTCTTTAGTTCCTGTGCAGAAATTTTTTACCGCCCTCCAGTGGCAAGCGAATGTTCATTCAACAAAACAGCGCAGTACACATGACTTTTTCGTATCTTTTACTTCTCAACTTTATTTTCACTACACATTTGCGTTTATTAGAAAGATGAAGATTTTACTCTCTGGAATACATTCGTGTATTTTAATGCTTAAGGAAAACATAAAACCACTTTCTCATCCAAGGTCAAACATCCAAACAATCCATTCACAGTGTTAAGTCAAATTACCTTGACAAATCAAATCAGAATAAATGCTACAGCAGTTAACCATGTGTTAAAGAACACATATTAATACATCAGTTTCTGTTCCTCTTTTAGCCGTTCCTGTAGGTATGAATGAATGTGTAAACCAAATACAGGAACACACACTTCTGTATAAATAACAATTACTTTAATGAGATATATTAATTACATGTAGACTGCATACATTTTTCTGGTGAAGGTAAGACACCTGCTTGTCTCCAGGGAGATGTTTACCTGTAATGTTCCACCGTATGACATTAAATGTACCCAGCATTTGATTTTTTAAAGAAGTTTCACTGCTCGAAATTATACCGTAATATATCATAAAATAGGCATTCTTACTATGAGTGGGCTCACCTCTAAAGATCTGACCTGTAAATGGGCACTGGTGTTACCACCTGCTTTTGTTAACTGACATCAGTGTAATGTCATGCTGTGGAATGTTTCTGAAAAAGCAGCTGGAACCAATCAGGTTTTACATCTTCCATCTACTGGTAATAAAAAAAACAAATACATATACAGATGGGAGCATTAAGGGAGACAAAAGAATGCATGAAAATATAACAAAATCATCTTCCGCTTGCTGATGGTGGAGATAAATAAAACATATTATTTATATCACTTATGGAAACATCCTTTAGTCTTGGCACTCCTCCCTTCTCATATGCTTCTGGTTTCTGGCTTTGAGCATACACATCTGTAATGAATTGAATACAATACATGAATGCTTTTTATACAACTAATTTCTGCCATGTTTGTCTTTTTCTTTACCTGTGATGTTGTCCACTGCATCTAGTGGAGCTGTATTGTTCATGTTCACTCCAAAAAGAACAACTACAAAAACAACTAACCCAACCAGAAAATAGATAGGGGCAGCCAGGACCCAGTACCTTAACACAAAGCAATTAAGTTAGAAAAGCACATTTTCTAAATCCAGGGTGACAAACTACTTACTTTTGGGGCCAGTAAGTCAGGCCAATAAAATGAAGCCACTCTTCTGGCACAAAAGCCCACACACAATAGAGAACTGAGGAGAGAGAACATACAAAGTCAAAATTGATAGAATATTTTGTTAATTATTTTGTAATCACATAGCATCACAACATTCATGATTAATATCACAAGTGAAATTATATTTTTAACAATATAAAATGGTGCAATTTTATTCAGCTTCAAAGAAAACATGCTGGCTGCTTTAATATGGCGAGTGTGAAAACCCAACCTCAAACAGCGATTATGTGGATCATACATCAAATTCTAGATGCCATAATTTCAGATATGGTTATGAGCCTGTATAACTCTAGTTTAAGGCCGATAAACATACTTACAGAAAGCAAACTCTGAGCCTAGGAAAAGAACAAAGCCATAAATGCCCCTTTCAGGAACAGGAGAGGGAGAGTTTTCCACCATATTAATCTGGAATTATGAAAACAGGATGTTACTGCGTTAATAATGAGTGGACAGTACAACTACATGCATACAATGTAAATAATCCTCGAAAACACGTGTCTCTGTGTCGTAGCATTAAGGCTGAGGAGACATCTGGGTCAATAAATAAATGTAAATTAAGTGCTTAAATGATTTCTCCACTCACCAAACCCACGCAGCTCGTTGCAATACAGCGGCCGATGAGAAACATGTACCAAGAAAGGTTCCGTATCAGAAGTAACGTTATATTAAAGCACACAGGATGTAATTTGGACTGCTGCTAATATTGAATTCGGTTTAAATTTGATAGATGAAAATTTACAATAGAAAGTCACGACTATGTCTGTGGTTTAAACAAGGTAAACATTGAGCAAGTTAAAAGCGAATAGTTGCTCACACTCGGACACATGTCATTGTTACACGGTGGGAACGTACACATTTCAGCATGGCTTTAGAGATGATCAACTTTGTCTTCTAATTTGTTTTTCATAGCAATTTTTAAAATGCGCAGTCATTTATGTAGTTATTTTATCACTTTGGTTTGACCAAACATTATATTCGTTCGTTTGTTCAAGATTAGCGAAGAGTGCAGCTAAAGCATCGTGGAAATATAGCTTGCATCTGCTCTGTATCTTACCCAAATATAACAGATAATTTTGTTAGATATTTACAATGTCAGCGATTGTGTCAACAAGTAGCAGCCACGGACAGAAGCCCAAAGGTGACAAGAAAAATAAGACCGTTAAAAAGAAAAAGAAAGAACTCTGTATAAATTTTAAGAAGAAAAAATCTCAAGAAAAGCAACATCAGAAAAGCCATATAGCCTACCAGATATTACCACCAGCAGATGCTCAACAGTTTTCTGCCAACTGGAAAACATTACAAGAGGTAAAAATTTATATTTGTTTTCACTAAATCATCAGTTATTAGACAATTATGTAATTCTTTTATAAAGATGTTAAAGAAGCATCCAGAGAAACCACAGCGACAGAATGGTGCTCCTAAGGAGAAATCTACAAAAAATTCTACTATTAATGACAAGGGGATCCACCAGAAAAGGGACTTTGTGAAACCTGCAAAGAAGATTGTTAAGAGCAGTTCTGCTAAAGACCTAACTGTGAACAATGACCCTGTTCATGAGACCAGTAGAACTTCCATTGCTACAAAGAAAAGAAAATTGGACTTAAAGAATACACAGGGCAAAAAACAAGAATCAAAAAAACTTAAAACAGAGACCAAAACAAAGAAGCCCACAGAGTAAGTAAACCTCAATGTTGTTAGTGTAAAAAAAAAAAAAAAAAAAAGGGTAATCTAAGTTTCATTAATATTATTTTGATTGCAGAGAGGACATCTGGTTTGATGATGTTGACCCTGATGACATGGAGGCAACGGTAGGAGCAGAAGCAGCAGAAATCATGAGGAAGAAACTGGGAATTCACCAGAGTAAGGATGTGGAGAATGCACTGGTCAAAGAGAAGGCATTTGAAGGGTAAGAGAGTCAGTCTATTTCACAATCATGATAGCCGATGTCATGGTAAACAGTCAACCTCATAGCAAAGGAGATACTCAGTTCTTTTGGTGGACTCAAGCAATCTGACCAGAACTGAAGAGGCAACTTGGATGACTTGTGGATGAGCAAATTTTGTCCAGTTGACAGAACTGAATTTCTCCTTTGCTATTTATCCCACCTAGACGACTAAGCAATTACACAAACACTGAGCAACCTCAAGCTATATAATGTGTCACAACACTGATGAAAATTACATGTTTAGAAAGCAATATTAAAAGGGATTATTAATGAGCATGACTGTTATTGTTATTTTTTTCTCACTGTACATTTACCTCTAATATTAAAAAAATGTAACATACCAACTCATAAATGAGTGAAACATTATTAGTGTGTGTGTTTGTGTGTTTGTTTACTCACAGCCTGACAAAAGCTGTAGCCATTGACTGTGAGATGGTTGGAGTTGGTCCAGATGGAGAGGACAGCATCTTGGCTCGTGTTTCTCTCGTAAACCAGTTTGGGAAATGTATTTATGACAAGTATGTAAAACCAACGGAAAAGGTGACTGATTACAGAACGCATGTCAGTGGGATACGGCCAGAGGACATCAAAGATGGTAAGACCTAACCTCACTGTAAAATAATGGTTTTGTTCATATAAATATTATTCTATTATAACATTGATTGTGTGTTGTAGGTGAGGATATAGACACAGTGCGCAAAGAAGTTGCTGAAATCCTACGAGGCCGAATTGTGGTTGGCCATGCCATCCACAATGACTTGAAGGTAGCCAACTTGTTATATCTAAAGAAGTAGCATTCTTAAGGTTGAAGTAATAACAGAACATTCAATTTTCAGATTCTACTTTTGGATCATCCGAAAAAGAAAATCAGGGATACACAGAAGTATGAGGCTTTTAAGAAAATGGCAAAGGTAAATTTGACAAAAAATGTTTAGCAACATCTGTTTAACACGGTCATCTATATAATTATATAGATATTTAGCTTCTCCTTTTCGTGCCAATTTGATTAATCTTTGGTACAATCATATCTCTAGGGTCTCAGCAAATCCTGAATTGATTAGAGAATAATTTAGAAAATAATATAATAGTGGTAATACATACATGGAGCCAGGCCTGGGGTGGGTGCTCGCCAGCGAGCGCCTGGTGGCCGAGCCTCCCCCCACGGGGCTCGGCCGGGCTCAGCCCGAAGGAGCGACGTGGGGCCGTCCTCACGTGGGCCCACCACCCGCAGGAGGATCCATATGGGGCCGGTGCAGAGAGATCTGGGCAGCAGTCGACGGCGGGGGCCTCGGCGACCGGATCTCCGGACATGGAGACTAGCTCTGGGGACATGGAATGTCACCTCGCTGGGGGGTAAGGAGCCTGACCTTGTGCGGGAGGTTGAGCGTTACCGACTAGATATAGTCGGCCTCACCTCCACGCACAGTTTGGGCTCTGGAACCCAACTCCTTGAGAGGGGCTGGACTCTCCATTTCTCTGGCGTTGGCCGCGGGGAGCGGCGGCGGGCTGGTGTGGGCCTGCTCATTGCCCCACAGCTCAGTCGCTGTGTGTTGGAGTTCACCCCGGTGAACGAGAGGGTCGCGTCCCTGCGCCTTCGGGTCGGGGACAGGTCTCTCACTGTGGTGTCGGCCTACGGGCCGAACAGCAGTGCAGAGTACCCGGCCTTCTTGGAGTCCTTGGGAGGGGTACTAGACAGTGCACCGACCGGGGACTCCGTTGTTCTCCTGGGGGACTTCAACGCCCACGTGGGCAACGACAGTGACACTTGGAGAGGGGTGATTGGGAGGAACGGCCTCCCCGATCTGAACCCGAGTGGTGTTTTGTTATTGGACTTCTGTGCTAGTCACAGTTTGTCCATAACAAACACCATGTTCGAGCACAAGGGTGTCCATAAGTGCACGTGGCACCAGGACACCCTAGGCCGGAGGTCGATGATCGACTTTGTCGTCGTGTCATCTGATCTCCGGCCGCGTGTCTTGGACACTCGGGTGAAGAGAGGGGCTGAGCTGTCAACTGATCACCACCTGGTTGTGAGTTGGGTTCGCTGGCGGAGGAGGAAGCCGGAAAGACCTGGCAGGCCCAAGCGTGTAGTGAGGGTCTGTTGGGAACGTCTGGCGGAGCCCTCTGTCAGAGGGACCTTCAACTCGCACCTCCGGGAGGACTTCTCCCGGATTCCGGGGGAGGCTGGAGATATGGAGTCCGAGTGGGCTTCATTCTCGGCCTCTATTGTCAATGCAGCTGCTCGGAGCTGTGGGCGTAAGGTCTGTGGTGCCTGTCGCGGCGGCAACCCCAGAACCCGGTGGTGGACACCGGAAGTAAGGGATGCTGTCAAGCTGAAGAAGGAGTCCCATCGGGCCTTGCTGGCTCGGGGGGACTCCTGAGGCAGCTGACAGGTACCGGCGGGCCAAGCGTGCTGCAGCCCGTGTGGTCGCGGAGGCAAAAACTCGGAGCTGGGAGGAGTTCGGGGAGGCCATGGAGAAGGACTATCGGACGGCCTCAAAGAGATTCTGGCAAACCGTCCGGCGCCTCAGGAGGGGGAAGCAGTTCTTCACCAACACTGTTTACAGTGCGGGGGGAGAGCTGTTGACCTCGACTGGGGACGTTGTCCGGCGGTGGAAGGAATACTTTGAGGATCTCCCAATCCCACCGTCACGTCCTCCGAGGAGGAGGCCGAGGCTGGGGACTCGGAGGCGGACTCATCCATCACCCTGGCCGAAGTCACTGAGGTGGTTGGCAAGCTCCTTGGTGGCAAGGCTCCGGGGTTGGATGAGATCCGTCCTGAGTACCTGAAGTCTCTGGATGTTGTGGGGCTGTCTTGGCTGACACGCCTCTTCAACATCGCGTGGCGGTCGGGGACAGTACCTCTGGACTGGCAAACCGGGGTGGTGGTCCCTCTGTATAAGAAGGGGGACCGGAGGGTGTGTTCCAACTATAGGGGGATCACACTTCTCAGCCTTCCCGGTAAGGTCTATGCCAGGGTACTGGAGAGGAGAATCCGGCCGATAGTCGAACCTCGGATTCAGGAGGAGCAGTGTGGTTTTCGTCCTGGCCGTGGAACACTGGACCAGCTCTACACTCTCCATAGGGTGCTCGAGGGTTCATGGGAGTTTGCCCAACCAGTCCACATGTGTTTTGTGGATCTGGAGAAGGCATTCGACCGTGTCCCTCGTGGTGTCCTGTGGGGGGTGCTCTGGGAGTATGGGGTCCGGGGCCCTTTGCTAAGGGCTGTCCGGTCCCTGTATGACCGGAGCAGGAGCTGTGTTCGCATTGCCGGCAGTAAGTCAGACCTGTTCCCGGTGCATGTTGGACTCCGCCAGGGCTGCCCTTTGTCACCGGTTCTGTTCATTGTATTTATGGACAGAATTTCTAGGCGCAGTCAGGGGCCGGAGGGGGTCCGGTTTGGGGACCACAGGATTTCATCTCTGCTGTTTGCGGACGATGTTGTCCTGTTGGCTTCATCGAACCAGGACCTGCAATGTGCACTGGGGCGGTTTGCAGCCGAGTGTGAAGTGGCTGGGATGAGTATCAGCTCTTCCAAGTCCGAGGCCATGGTTCTCGACCGGAAAAAGGTGGCTTGCCCTCTCCGGGTGGGTGGGGAGTCTTTGCCTCAAGTGGAGGAGTTCAAGTATCTCGGGGTCTTGTTCACGAGTGAGGGAAGGACGGAACGTGAGATTGACAGGCGGATCGGTGCAGCTTCGGCAGTGATGCGGTCGCTGTATCGGACCGTTGTGGTGAAGAGGGAGCTGAGTCGAAAGGCGAAGCTCTCGATTTACCGGTCAGTCTTCGTTCCTACTCTCACCTATGGTCATGAGCTCTGGGTAGTGACCGAAAGGACGAGATCGCGGATACAAGCGCTCGAAATGAGTTTTCCTCCGCAGGGTGGCTGGGCGCTCCCTTAGAGATAGGGTGAGGAGCTCAGTCACACGGGAGGAGCTCGGAGTAGAGCCGCTGCTCCTCCACGTCGAGAGGAGCCAGTTGAGGTGGCTCGGGCATCTGTTCCGGATGCCTCCTGGGCGCCTCCCTCGGGAGGTGTTCCGGGCATGTCCCGCCGGGAGGAGGCCCCGGGGAAGACCCAGGACACGCTGGAGGGACTATGTCTCTCGGCTGGCCTGGGAACGCCTCGGGGTCCCCCTGGAGGAGCTGGAGGACGTGTCTGGGGTGAAGGAAGTCTGGGAGTCCCTGCTTAGGCTGCTCCCCCCGCGACCCGGCCCCGGATAAGCAGACGAAAATGGATGGATGGATGGATAATACATACAAAAATGTTAATTAGGTTGATAAAGTGGCTGCCATATTATATGCAGTGTCCCTCCATAATGGTCTAGTGTTTGATGTCTGATCTAATGTTTCTAGAGTGGTCGTCCAGCGCTGAGAGTGCTCTGTAGAGAAGTTCTAAATGTTAAAGTCCAACAAGGCGAACACTCATCTGTAAGTCAGTGCCAGCTACAAAAGATGATCATCTATTTTTCCCTCGAAATCTCAAGCTTGTCTTATGTTTACAGGTTCAAGATGCACAGGCCACTATGCGACTTTACACAACGGTGAAGAAGCAGTGGGAAGCACAGATTAAGGCAGGAATAAAGAACAAAGGCTCAGACAAAAAGAGGAGGAGAAAACCTGCTCTGAGCAAAACCACGACTGTGCAGACAGGCCTGCCCCCCTGACCGAAGGTGATGCTCGGACTCAAAAGTTTGCTTTCTTTAATAGAAACAACTAATGGCTCCCATAGATACATGCATAACTAACTGGATGAATTGGTTTGGTAATACCTTTACAATATACAGCATTTTTGTTATAAAAAGACATTGTTACGCCAAAAAGTACATTCGTCATTTTTATTTATAATCGCACCATAACATTTTATGTATATGTAACGTAACATGTTACATGTAATGCCACATACTTATTTGTTTTGTTCCAAACATTCAGCATTGGTTATGCAACAAATACATTCTTTACAAAAGTTTGTGATTTATTTCAGCCCATCTGTTTATTTATTTTAAAAAAACAAACTTATAATTGGCATTCACTCAAAAACAAAAAGTGGAGTATAAGGTGTGTGGGCAGAGACACAGGCTGTGACTATGAAAGTGCTGAAGATGCAGTGAGGTTATTGCTGCTGCAGCCACTGTGTGCCCAGGGAGTGTCCCTGTGATTTGTGCTTCATGAATGTGCCCTGCAGACTGTAAATAATGTTTCATTTCAAGGCACCAGGCAAACTAAAACTCTGTGGTCTGTGCAATGCAGCCATTAGGAATCAAATAATTTCATAATAAAACTAAAAATGTTTTAATCTTTTCTCTAAAGCTTTTTATTACTTTCAGCTGTGAGTTATGGTCTCCTTGAGTAAAACTTCTCTTTTTGAGACACTGTGTCAGAATGATTTAGTACTCAAAAGCAGATGTACTCTGTGCCCTACTTTGGAGAAAGGAAGCCCACTTGGTCTGAACTCCACCCAGGAATGAGACCATTCATAAGGAGCACTGTACCGTAGGACACCAACTGAAGGCAATCACTAGAGCTTAGCTTTCATAGACAATAATATCTATACATTTCAGGTTTTGGGCACTTTACAGTTTACAGAAAAGTTGCTGAAGTTTATCATTTGATCA
Source organism: Boleophthalmus pectinirostris (assembly GCF_026225935.1). Taxonomy (NCBI): domain Eukaryota; kingdom Metazoa; phylum Chordata; class Actinopteri; order Gobiiformes; family Gobiidae; genus Boleophthalmus; species Boleophthalmus pectinirostris. Next base: position 13,313,576 of record NW_026571047.1, on the reverse strand, counting down.
ACAACAGTTAACTCCCTAGTTGACTAGCTGGCTCCCTCTAGTGACCAAATGTGGTGCTCACAGTAGAATTATAATACGATATAAAATTAATAATCTATTCAACCAGAACGTGTCCATTTAATATTTTTTAACTAAGACATTCATATTTATTTTAGTAACTAAACTGATTACCTAGTAAATGTATTAAATTCAAAACATTTTACTGACTTTGGTCCCTCAGAACCTGTTGTGTGTCATTTTTTTGTCTGTAGTAGAATAGTCCACCCTATAACTGCAGCCACGATTCATCAACAATGGACAGCAAATCAATTTAGTGCCAAATCTTCTGTTTGATTTAATTTCTTAGGCCAAATGGACCTACATAATTTACCAAGATGAAACTTAAATTTATTTTCCAGCAGACAGCATGGTTTTGTGATAAATGCATAAGCTTGATTTTCTTTTACTTTGACTTCTCTATCAACCTGTCTATTTAATGTTGCAGGAAAGACATTCTACAGTTGTAGCAACAAATGATTTCTTTTCCTGAGCTGAAAAGCTTTCCTTGCTTTGACTGCCAGTGATCGGCCTAACATGGCCCTAAAAATTAAATTGCATCAATTCATTTCACAAAGCTTACAATGTAATTGGAGGCATTACCGCTGCTACTAAGCATAATACTTAGTAATTGAATAAAATGTAGCTCACAGTCTCCCATACCCCAGCTCACTGTCTGTCTGAATGATCAGAGTCAATATTGACATTTACTGCTTGATCTATGGCACACAGAACCTCTGCAGGGCTTGATTTGTGCACATGGACTCACTTATTTCATGTGTGCAGCCCAGCAGCTTGAAGCATCATAAAACACTCAGCTCAAGATCACGGTGCCCGTTTCATCTGTGAATGACGTTTTCATTCTTGAAATGTTAGGAGCAGATCATTTTACAGTGGTTTTCCATTAGTGATGGACAGCATCAATAAAGGCTATTGAACCATTGGTTTTCATTGTGGAGGTCCACCTTCTCAAGGCCAGAATCCACATAGAGACTGACATGACTGGACTGTGTATATATGCTTGTGTATGCTTCTGTCTTATGCATGAGCTCTACTCTGCTGCCGCCAGGAGACTCACCCAGGATGTGCCTATGCAGACTAATGCTCACTCTTAGTGAGAACAAAGTTGAACATTTATGGGGTTTAAGCATTAATCCACACGCCCTCTCCAGTATTTTAGGACTGTCCTTCTCAGCTTCAGGCACTTAAGTGACCCCTTCCCAAGTACTTAAAGGCAAATTGTTTGACCATGACACCATTTTATTTCTGACTCTGTATTACACACAAAACAACAAAAACATGTCATACAAGTGTTAAAAAGAATGATATGACTATAAAGCTAGAACACCATTTTAAAAATATTTGATATATACTGCTCACTCTCTCTCTCTCGAGATTGAGATTTTGACATATCTCTCTCTGTGTAGACCAATACTCCTGGATGTGACAGGCCTTAGAGACTTCTGAACAAGAGAAAACAGAAATTATGCCAAGTTAAACATAAAAAATTAAACAATATTATCAGCGTGGAGTAAGACTTAAGCCTTTCATGGTTAGATTTACTCCTTTTAAATACTATACTGACTGTAAGGAGAAAAGGACCACTTTACAATACATAAAAGATGGGTCTGTTAAAATATTAATAGTGCTTCTGTCCAGTACAACTTGAATATGTAAGCTCAGTACAATAGAAAACAAAGAATACAGTAGTTTGACCTGAGCTGTTCTGTCTACTTTTATCATGTCTACAGTTAACATTATTTTTCCTGTTCTATATTAAGTGCACTTGGGCAATATTTTGCAGTCAGCCACATGTCCGCACTGGGTTCTTGAGAAGTTTTCGTGGTCGGTGCGCCTCAGTGATAGGCCTTTGCCCTTTTACGACTGTTGTAATTTTCATGAGATGACGTTGGTTTAAGGAGTGTCCAGACGATAAGTGCATCCCTGAGACTGCTGATGGTCAGGCTTCGTAGTTTGTCTGACATGCTTAAAGCGCCCTAATCGGGAGTTACTTAGAGATCGAGAGAGCATTAGGTCAACTGCAAATTGTGTTTCAAAGTTCACCCATAATTTGCAGCCAAGTGTTAGTTCTTTAATAGGAATTTGGAGCTTGCAAAAAATGCACTACTTTACTTGTAGGGTTCTGCTTGTATTCATGAAGATGTTATTGCTTTCCCTGGAATGTTCCACAGAATGGCTTTAAATGGATCTACCTTGCATTTATTCAGTCGCAGTTGTAATTGCCCAAAAATACATGCAAGCATTGTTAAACAGGGTTGCCCCTCTACAGGGTCTACAGGGTTGCCCCTCTACGCAGCTGACCTGTAACTTTGCTTGGTGACATGACCTGCTTCTCTCCATGGAGAACACTGGAACATTCCAGACAAAGCAATAATGTCTCCATGGAGACGAGCAGGTGTCAGACCCTCCAATAGAAATGTTAGAGTGCACCTTTAAGTAATAACAGCAACTCTTATTAGTTCTGTTCAGTATTTCATTACCTCCACCAAGGAGGTTATGTTTTTGTTGGCGTTTGTTTGTTTGTTTGTTTGCAACATAACTGAAAAAGTTATGGACTGATTTTGATGAAATTTTCAGGATTTGTTGGAAATGTGAAAAGGAAGAACTGATTTCATTTTGGGGGTGATCCGGAAGAAATCCTGGATTCTGGATCACTTTGAAATTTTAGTTAATATTGTGGTAAATGTGGCCAAAAATTTTGTTTCTCAATATCTCGGTTAATTATTGACCAAACCCCATGAAATTTGACTCAGGGATGGACAATGGGATCCTCTTTCATATTCCAAAGGCTGATCCGGATCTGATCCAGAAGACTGATTTTATCGCAATTTATATAAAAAATGGGGGTAGTCCTTGGCGGAGGTCTGCGCTCTCTGAGTGCTTTTCTAGTTTTACATAACTTGATAGAAAGTTCCACCCTGAGTAGAGTATTTTAACCTGGCAGCAATCCTATTTAATATTAATGTGTAAAATCACAATGACATACTTCAATTGCTCTTGATCAAATATATATTTTAATTTTATTATAACAACACACTGGGTTGCCATTTAACTGATCTGACCATTAAATGTGCCATTAGGAGTATTTAAAAATACAGAAAATCAATAAAAATACGTTTGCAGAGATAATTCATTTCCGCTTTCTATTCCACTCAGGTGAAATAAACTTAGCGTGCCCTTGTGCCTTCATATTTATAAACCAAAACAATCAGATTGACATTTTAAGATGTATAACACAAGGCATTGATTATTAAACCAATACAAAGTCTTCTCTTTGTAATTGATCCATTGATCCGTTGCTAATCTGGATTACATTGATCTGTGCGCGTTACTATGACTGATGGCACATGAACACAATGATCCTAATGATTTGATTGGAAATTGAGTGTCTCTAAAGCATAGTCTGCTGCTCCATCAAATGTTGTTTTTTAATCATGTATGTCATTCATAATAATGTCGTTGAATAATATTGTCTGTTCTGGATTTGTTATGTGCACCACCTGCTCCTTCAATAGCTGTATGTCTGGGAACCTGTAGACAAAATGGTGTGCGTCCGTCCACCACAGTGCAACCTAAACGAGAGGAAACACAAGAGGAAAAAAAAAAAAAAAAAAAAAGACAAGCCATTAAAAAAAGACGTGACAGCAAATCACTACGGGGTGTGTGTTTGTTTTATAGCATATGTGTTTATTAAGTTCGGCGGCCGTGTGAGAAATTAGCCCGTGAATTCAGCGGGTCCTCCCACCGCTGTCTTGTGCCTTCTCTAATCCGCCCACATGTATCGTCTGAGGGGAGCGCAGAGGGGAAAAAATAGTGCAGAAGGTGACGCTCCTCCGAAGGAACAGAGCGAAGCAACAGAGGGATCCAAGCAAGGCAAAGAGAGAGAAGGGAGAGCGCGCTCGTTTACAGGCTGCGTCTCCACTGAAACATTTTGGAAGCGGGAGGAGACGAGAGGATGAATGGTAGCAACACCCTGCGCCGGGAAACGTAAAGAAGAGACACTATTACAAAGCCTGCCACTTCTTTTTTGGGCAATAACAAAAGAGGTGGGAGACAGAGAACCGTCAGGGAATAGCAACAATATTTTTATTACAAAAAAAGGGGGGACTTCTTGCTTCATCTCATCATTTTGCTTTTGCCATCATCTACAGCAGCAGCAGCAGCATGACCATAAGTAGCATTCGCCAATAACGAGATTTCCAGCGCGCTCGTCCTGTTTTTCCATTTCCATCATATTTATTCCGAGGGGAAAACACAGCAACTGAATGCCTCAAAGTGGATTACTCTGAAATCTTAAAAAAAGCGAGCTAACAAAGAAAACTACATTTTTGTGATTGAGCTCTATGTGCGTGTTTCTACGCACACTCGAAACGTACCAAGTGAGTATATAAACCGATGTTGTGTATGTTGTGTATGCATATAAATCCCAATCGCTCTTCCTAAACGTGTGACCGTATATTTGCTGTAAAGACAACAGGAATGCGGGACCTATCCTGCATTCAACAAGTCTCGTTTTTCACTCTTTTTCCCTTTGGCCTTATACAAATTGTGCCAAGATGGACTCGCACTTGATAGCTCCCCACTAGCTATTACTATAACGCTGTGTGTGCCAACAGATCCGTGCACTTTCTTCATTGTATTTTTTTATAGAAATAACAGAAATGGTGGGTGTTTCCTCGTCTTGAGCAGTAGTTCAGAGCATGCCTTGGAGAGAAGTCAATCCTTGGCATCAGCTCGTGTCTGCATGAGTAACTGTTATCACTGCTGTGTGTATTTTTTTGTTTTGCATGTGCATCCACTGTTCGTGTCTCTGTCAGTCTGTCTGTCAGTCTGTTTGTTTGTCTGCTGGAACATTTGAAGGCCTTGGGATGCAGGGGGCTTGGACACATACAGGAAGCAGAGATGCATTGGAGTGGAACAGCACGAGCCATACCAGCCAACAAGTCCATCTGAAGGTGTCTAGACCTCCATCACCTGGGTTGAATCGGCACACCCCCCCACTGCACACACAATGTCTCCAGTTTCATAATCCTGTCTTCACTTCCCAGATCTAATGGAAACTCTTCTCTTCTGTCTCCTCCATTTGCTGCTTCTTCTCACCCCTCTTCCCCTGACACCTCCTCTTCCTCCCTCCCCTCGCACTCAAATCCTGCATTATAAACTACGGCCGCTGCTATTTTTAGAACTTAGGGTAACCCAGAAAACACCCATTCCATTTTTTCCCAGCACAGAAAAAAGGAAAAGAAAATGTGGGGGGGATGAGCTAGTCCTTTGACATGAGTGGAGTAGGATGGGAAGGCTGTTTATGTGGTAGGGATGGGGTTGGGGAGGTTGGGAAATAAATCTATTTGGGGCCGAGATTGAATTACGTGTCTTGTTGTGTCGCGTTGGTGTGTTCGTGTGTGCGTGGCTGGCTCCCTGACCCTTGCGCGCCTCTTTACAGACAACTTTCCTCTGCGCTATCCTGTCCTTCAACTAATTTACGACCATCTCATGCTGCGCGTTTGATTTCGCCAAGCCTGGGCCGACCTTGAGCATCACCTCGAGCCAAGCCAAACTTCTAATTTTACTCTCCACACACCTCTCTCTGGAGTGTGTGTGTATATCTAAACTCGTAGGTTCTCAGGCCAGCCACCCTTGTAGTAGCTCTGTCATTCCTGTCTGCCCCTAGTGAGACATTACTACATCATAATAGACCTGATTGCACTGTAATAGCTGTTTCCTTAATTGGCAGCTTTAAATCACCAAAGAGAGCAAGGTCTATGGGTCCAGTTGAACCCTTCTGCCCTTAATACTTCTTATCTGTGACACTGTGCACATTCTTCTGATCACCGTACATCCAAACAGTAATGTAACCTCCCATTGATAATAAATCTCCCTCCATCCATAGGCCTTCTACTCCTGCCCCCGTTCGTTCTGACTTTGCAGGGCTCCATTACAAGCCTCACTCCTGCTGGCCTATTCCTGAAAATGGCCTTATGTATTAATCATCTCTTCGGTTGGCTAAAAGCTCTGGCAAGGCGTCACGGCTTTTCTCGGCCTGGTTTTTAAAAATAAGAGAGAAAAGGTGGCTGCAGGGGATGACAGTAGTGCGAGTAGCAGCACTGGCAGCAACCAACCACGGGAGGGGGGGGGGGGGTGATAGCCCAATATACACAAGGATCAGGACCCCCCAGGGACGTGTCACTGCCTGAGACCTCTGGGATGCTCCCTCTAGAGATGCTGGGGGAATGTATTGGCCATTGTGCTTGCTTAATTGATTGCTTATTTAATTCATGTTGTGGGAATTGGCTACAGGTCGAGCCTTATTATGATTAGAAATACCCCCTCCCCTTTCCACTGCCTCGTCTCTGTAACGTCTCAGTCCCTGCATTAGCCCTGATCCATTCATGCAGTTCCTTTCTGCTCTTGATTCATCCGCCCACTCACTTTGCTAGTACCTCACACCTTACCCACACCTTACCCGTGCTGTAATGTTGCCGTGAGGTGCGGTGACGGCCCTGCGCAGCGTGACTAAAGGAGGGGAGAAGGCAGAGGAGAGGGAGGGGAGGGGGTTGACCGCAGTGCTCCGTCCTGCCGCGTTGCAGTGCAGTGATTTGTCCTGCTGGGGTCTCTTTAACACAGGGGATGTGTCTGTATCTGAGGAGAAAGGGGAAGAGCAGAGAGATAAGGTGCTAGGGAGGAGGGTGGGAGGGGGCAGGAGGGGGAACAGCGTGAAGCCTTGTGGTTACATCTTTTGATGAGGAAGCTGGAGGGGAAAAGGCAAGTGTGTACCAGGAGCACATACGTAATTGTAGTGCTTGCTCTGTCTAGCGCACACAAACATTATCTCCACTTCTCTGCAGAGCCCCCCTCCTCCAAGTGCAACATTTACTATTCTGCTCAGCTGTACATCTCTGATACAGCTCTGCTCTTGTTTTCTGCTCCAGACCCACTTCCACTGCAGTATTTTCCAGTGTGCCCTGTCCATTTGTCCCTCCTCCTGTGATTGTTTTTTTGTCTTTGCTCTTCCTGCCAACAGCTTGCTCTGTTCCGCATAGTCAGCACTCCTCCAAATTCCTCCCTACTTTCCCTCTCCTCCTCCCCTCCCCCAGTCACTACTGCTGGTACCTCGCACCAGTCGATGCATCCCATAATCCCATGCTCTCCCCCCTCCTTCTTGCTGCAGTGTTTCTGCTAATATATATTAGCGTCATTGCAGCTTTGGAATTAAAATCATTTCTTATTCAAAACCCTGATCTGCAGCTGCCAGCACAGTTTTTCATTTAAGCTTTAGCAGCACTAAGCCTCATTTGCCTTTCAAATAATATGTTTGAGGGCTTTTGGTTCTGGCCAGGTGAGTGTGCGTTACAGCTCTCTGGTGTGCAGAGCTAGTACCAGTGTGGCGCAGGACATGGTGAACAAGGAAATGCTGCATCTTTTTACCTCCACTTTCTATCCCCTCATCTTCACCTCCAGTCTGTTATTATAGAGCAACTACACTGCTGCAGCTAGACAGCAAAGTGCTGAGGCTAAAGGAAATATGTTTACTTTCTCTTAAATAAAGACACAACAAATGATATCCTATTTATTAACTTCTTATGTTTACTCAGAGTTTAGGAGGCACCCTAACAAACAAAGCTACAATTAATTTTCAATCAAAAGACACTCGTGTGGACAGATATAATCAATAAACAGCAGGCTCTTGGGCGGAACAAAACGCATTTAACCATGTTTACAGACTTGTGGCTGTCAGTATCTATTAAATATTTAACAGACTGCCTGAAAAGACTATTGTCCAGTGCAGTTGGAATATGAGTAAGTAAAAAAATAATTAGAGTAAAAAATAGCACAATAAAAAAAGTGTGAAATGGCTGAGAAAAGTTTGAATGGAGGAGGGAGTGAGTGGTACTGTCCGTGGTGCTGAAACTTTAGCTGTCCCACCACTAAAGCAGCGCTGCACGAAAGCACAGCTTTCAGTGTGAATGAGTCACAGCACTTTCTCAGAGTTGGGCTAACTTACTCTTGATGTTGTCATGCCTGTACTTTTAAATTTAGATTAGTTTAGATTTCACTGTAAAACACATGCTCTTTGTAACTGTCAAGTAAAAAAAAAAAATTAAAATCAGGCAAGCAGATATCCAGTAAGAAGTTAACAATTGAGATTGAGTTGTGAAATGTTAAATGTCAGTTTTTGTTGCATTACTCATGCAGTTTTAATGTCTTACCTCAGTGCAGTATGGCTTTCCCTGAAAGATCCACACAAAAGTGTCAACATAATGCTGAAAAAATAAAAATAAAAAATAAATAAATAAAATGAACACAGGAAAAATTATAAACTTTTAAACAAAAATAGTTCCCTGAGTAATAAACACCACAAAAGTCCAAACACAAAAGAGAAATACTGCAGTGTCCTAGATGGCACAAGGGGAAAACCACAAGTGCAGAGAAGGGAGAGTTGGTAAAAGTGAGTTGGGATGGGGCAGTATGGAGAAACAAAAAACAGATGGCACTAGAAGTGAAGGGAGAAGGGAGAAGGAAGAACTAAAGAAGAATGTAGTTTATGATAAGGCTAACACAGTGTTATGAGATGAGGAGGAGGAGGAAAGGAAGGAGTGAAGCTTCGGTTCTCCCCCTTTCAATGAAATGTGAGTCCTTTATGCGGATGAGAAGAGCGCTGGGAGGGGGAGAGAAAGTCAAGGGGGGAGGAGGGGACCAGAGTGGAAGTGGTGCAGTTCACTGTCAGGAGAAAAACGGGTTAACAACAACATACATAGAGAGAGCCCTGTGGCGCACTGGGTAGTATAAAGGAATGTTGTTTTGTGTTTCCAAAGCAGAGATGCTGTTGAAGGAGAAGAAAGCTAAGAGACAGAAGGACGGAGCAGAGACTGGGGCTTTTTACTGCAGCAGAATTCATTCACTTTTATAGCGCACTCTCGTTTTCGTTGCCTACCCCCTCTCACACTCTCATTGTGTGCTTCCTCCCCCCTCTTCCTCCTTTGCTCCATTACCAGACAGTATTATACAGCCTTTACTCACCAGCCAACATGGTGCAAACACATAACACCTCCTCTTTTCCACCATCTCCTCTCCTGCTTAGTTTTACCCACTACATCCCATGTTCCCTCTTCCTGTTTGCATGCCTCCACTGTGGCACATTGCAGAGGCAGGGTCTGCAGCAGTGTCGGCTGATTGAGGAGGTCTAACATTAGTACGGACACTGCACTCTCGGGAGGCAATTAACACACACGGTGAGCTGCACCACCTTACGTCAGAGCCCCGTTCTGGAGGGAGAGAAAAAGATACTTTAGTCATACACTGTAGGTAAAAACAGAATGAGCAGAAAAGGCTCTGAGCAGGTGAGGAACAGGGGAGAGGAGGTCGAACAATGGCCTAATTAGGCGGAGGATTTGAGGATCAACTGGATCAATTTAGAGATTGTTGGCTGAAGGACTGTGCTCGGGCTAATGAGAGAAAGGGAGATGAAAATGGAGACTCATTCAGAAGTCCATGCGTTTTACACAAGGCCGCAGTCATCCACTTAACACTGAGGGGGTTCATGTGAAGTGTGTCCTTTCAAGCCAATAGCATGTATTGTTTGAGAGGATGAGACAATGTCCTACTTAAAAGAAATTGGCATTACATCTATTGCCTACTATAGACTGCATACTGTTTGGTCACAAGTAGTGGTTTCAGTTCTATTAGCAGTATCAAAATGTAATTTAATAAGATTCAATACCCTATCTATTGTGAAACTCTCCCAGGGACAAGTCCCAGGTATTTTCATTACTGGAGAAAGTCTGCACCCTCCTCATATTGTTAATGTGTGGGACCAGCGTGGTTATGCACAGTTCCCTTGTGTGTTGTATGTTCAAGCCCAGTGCTCCTGGCCAACTTTATGGCACCTCATGCCAAATGTTATCAGTGTTTTATGGAGATGCTGAGTCATGAGCCATGCACCTGTTCTGTTTGTGATGCGTGCTTTTCAACTTTTCCTCTGCAACATTTGACGACATCAGTGTTCCTTACGGGCTAATCCTGTATGTAACCAAACTGTATTTGTTATAATTGTTGATAAAATTCACTATTTCTCCAGCTGAAAACATTTCTATCCCTTCTCTCTCCCGCAGACTCCTCAGACTCCTCCCTCCTCCCTCCGTTTTCTCGCATCCTCTCTCCCTCCCCCCTCGGTCCTCTATGCTCAGTTCGGTGTGTGTATCCTCTTTCAAAGGGCGCAAGGGTGGGAACAAGTCGTCCAACAAAGCATGTTACAGCGCAGACATGACTTGTCCGTCGGAAAGCGAGAAAATTGTCATAAACTGCGGCGGGGTTCGCCATGAGACTTACCGGAGCACCCTAAAGACGTTGCCCGGGACTCGCTTGTCGTGGCTCACGGAACCGGACGCATTCAGCAACTTCGACTACGACCCTAAATTGGACGAGTTTTTCTTTGACCGTCATCCGTCTGTCTTCTCGTTCATCCTCAACTATTACCGCACAGGAAAGTTGCACTGTCCCAACGATGTGTGCGGTCCGCTGTTCGAGGAGGAGCTCGCCTTTTGGGGTATCGACGAGACGGACGTGGAGGCGTGTTGCTGGATGAACTACCGCCAACATCGGGACGCGGAGGAGGCATTGGACAGCTTTGAGACACCAGAACCGGAGGCGCCGGATGACGACCCTGCACTTGGAGGCGCAGATGGAGACTTGAAAAGACTATGTATGCAGGAGGACGCCAGAAAAGCAGGATGGTGGAAGACCTGGCAACCTAAAATATGGGCACTTTTTGAAGACCCTTACTCCTCCAAGTATGCCCGGGTGAGTACTTTTTTCAGTGTCTTGTCCATCTACTTTCCTAACATGACAACTTGTAAACTTTAGCTTACGGATGGTGTACCAGCAGGTTACTGCAGTGAAAGTGCTACTTAGCACCCCACAGCTTACATGTGTGTCATCTATGCCTCACAGCCAACCAATAGACTTACTCATATTAAATAATTAATGCTGATGGCACAAGAAAATGGAAAATGGCACAAAAGTCTGTATCTGTAGCTAACCCTTTTTTGTCTCACACATCATGTCTTGTACTTGATATAGTGTCCTCTACAATCCAGTACTGAATACATTTTTATAGCTGCCATAATTCCTTTGCTTGGCTTTACCACACATCTGGCTCCAAACGCGCCAAACGCGTGCCTGCGTCGCGTGCATCCAAACGCATTCATTAGCTCATATTTGCCCGTTTACGACGTGTCGTATCTCACGTTATTTATTAGTACATCTCTGCACTGAAGCAAACCCCTGTCTTTTTCTCCATTCGACCTTGTTGGTTACAGCCACATGCCCCATATGTCCCATTAGAAAGAGTACCGCTGTGTAACTTTCCCCAGCGGTTGTTAGGACCCCTTCTTATTGTTATGGCCCTAAATAGTTGACGATTTCACTCTTAAAAGAGAACATGGACGTTTGATAGCATTTGATCACACAGGTGTATGAGTAACAAGTATCCTCCGAGAGGTTGTGTTTGATGAGACATGAAAACATCTACACTGGGCTGTTCTGTTTTTGCCCAAATCCAGCTGCTTGATCACTCCAGCTTTGTTGTCGCATCCACTTATTTAGCCTGTTGTTAGCACACACTTCTCATGTGAAATAAAGATGCACAAGATTCCACATGTAAACCAGACAGTGAGCAGACACCTGCAGTGGCCATTCATGACATTGCACTCAAGTAAACGTAAAATGAATGAAGTACATTGAGGGGCTGCCTTTCAGAAGGGTCCAGCTCCAGATATTCCTTTAAAGGGGAGGAACAAAATATCAAGACTATGATGGATGGACAGTTCAGATTCTTGCCATCTGATCCTCTGTATTGGGCTTAGGAGAAAGCAGGAAGAGATTGTCTTAGTGTCACTCTCATTCCAATCACATTGATTTCCTGCAATAATCCACCTCTGCATCTGTACCCCCACCTCACAGGCAAAAACACAGTAAGCCAATCAAGTAGATACATATGAAAAGGTATGCAATAGATGCTTTTGTTTGAGCAGATTCTCAGACCAAAAGGAGGTTTGCAGTCGTGCCATACCTTGAATACTAACTACAGTACCTGCTGCCGCTCTGCCTGGATGCTGTAAATTATGTAATGTACAGTTTAACACCACAGCTGCTGGTTCTAGTGGCTTCATGAATCACACACTATATAAGAGCTATTCACTTTAAGCATTGGGGAGACCGTGGCATATTGGGGCTATGTAGAGCAGGTATAGGACTGGTTTAACATGTAGGAGCCCTATTTTCAAACCAACATGACCTAGATGGTCATGTTGATGATCCTACCCTGTTCTCGCTTAGGGTACCACATCTTTGTGAAAGTGAAAAGCACATTAGTCTGATTAGGAATGGAGTGGCCATGTAATGTATATAGGGAGACACAAGATAACTAATGCTTTGGAGGTCTTTTGTTTGCATAGTTGTTCCTATGCTATTCAAGATTTGATCTTCTTGTTCTAAATGAACTCCTGAGTGCGGCCATCCTTGGACGTGTTGTAGTGGGGTAAGAAACGCACACATACGGCTGTCTGTTGCTGGCGTTTCTGCTGCAGTAGACACGGGAGAAGAGAGGAGGGAGGGGGAGTGCTGGAGAGGAGCGATAGATACAGGCAAGAGCAAAGGGGGAAGGAGGAGGAAAAAGGGGAGAAATCGCAAAATGAAAAAAATGGAGCAATTGGAAAAGGGAGAAATGAGGAAAAAGAAGTGGATAGTCGGCGAGAAGGTGGCACACAGAGAAAGACAACACAATGGGGGTGGGGACCCTTGTCTTAGCATCTTCGATTATCTGAGGGGGCTTGAGCCATCCAATCTACAGAGCCTGCTCCCCTGCCTGCCTATTGATTGATATAATATTGATTATCTTCTCTTTGTCTGTCTTTTTTTAAGTCATTCCCCTTCCCCATTACCTCCCTCATTGCCAAATAACAGAGGCTGCTTTAAGTCTTAGGTTAATATGCAAAAATCTATACACAAAAAACATAACGTCACAAGATGTTGACGTTGATAAAGACTTTTTTTTAATATATAAAACTCAATATGTTTTAAGTAAAATTATTTTTTTCAAAAACAAAAACTGCATATTCCAGTAATAATTTTAGTAATGCAAGAGTAGTGCCACAGCTTAATTTATGGATATAAGTGTTTTTCTTGGTGATTTGTTATACAATACATTTTGTAGCTGATTTCCTCATTGATCCATGTTTGCTTTGACATATATCTTTTCCTGCACCAAAGGTCTGGAGTATATCACATGTGACAGCTTTTGATGGAGGCAGGTTTCATCACATTTGCATTTGAGTGTTCTCAACATTTTGTTTTGAATAGTTGCTTTTAAAGACCACTCAGTTGGTGATCATAATTGGATTAGAAAGGATTTACCTATATCATTTACATTTCCCAGTGTTTGCAGCTGAATAAGGGTCATTTAACAGCACTTAACACAATCACAGTGAAGATTTGGTGTTAAACTGAGATGAATAGGATAACATTTGCTAGTAACTGGAATCTATGGTGTCAGACAAGCAGGCATTATAACCAATAGTATTATTATTACAAAAGACTTTTTCTTGCATTGAAATTCTCAAATATAAAAAATTATGCTTGATTTACAAATATATATTATTATTACGCACTTCAGATGGTGAAGTAGTAGTCATGTATTACATTTCCTTTGGGGACATAATGCTTACTTCATATTTAATACAAAATTGCTTTGGAGTGCTATCTTTTGGTCACTTTCACAACAGAAGGGCACAGTTGTCTTCGTCAGCAATCTCCTGACAAAGCACCATTTGTAGCTCAGCATGTACAAGATGCCCCGGTGCCCCCTCCAAATCCAATGTGCCCGTTGGCAACCCGCACTTTTTGGGGGCAGCACAACTTCCCCTCTCCTCTGCCTGAAAACCTAACTTTTCCCCCTGAAGGTCATGTATTGTGGTTCATTGTTTACTGTCCCTTTTACCTCAGTGTTCATTTGTGGCATAAACACAACTATGACCTACCACTGCACTGGACCATTCAGAACATTTTGTCTCTGGATAGAAAATCACTGTGCTTGACGGAAAATTGTTTTATATATGGAACAATTTGCACTGTTATAGATAATAGATTTAATACAATTTCATGATATAGGTCAGGTCTAATTCTGCATGGTCTTGTGAGATTTTTTGTGCACCAGTTTGGTTTGCTCCAAAGCTGTACAATATACCACAGTTTAATGGAAGAATGTGGTGAAGGTGATTGTGGCAATGTACAATTACAGCCAACCATTAACACTGTTTTTATGGGGCAGTTAAAACACAAATTACTGTCTTAGTAATTATTTATAGTCAAGCATGCCTGATTCTAGAATACGATTTCAGACAGATGGGAAGCCAATATTCCTGTCAAAAGCTGAAAAGCTGAAAAGGTATAATACAAAGATAGACTACTAGACAATATTAAAGTGAGTCTATTGATATTAGTAGTAGAGATAATGTGTTCCATTAACAAAATTGGCTACGCGTTTATATGGGTATCAAAGAGTACCCAGAACTAAGCATTTGGCCTGGTTAATGAATTATTTTAAAGTGAATGAAAATGCATGAGGCAGGGTTCTATGTTACAATGTATTTTTCCAACCCACCCATGGCCCATCTGAAAGGCCTATTTCCCACTTCCATTCTCGTGTCCCTCCCTGTGGACTGCATCTGAAAATAGCAGAGAGGGACGAAGACCTTATTTGATTGTCGGGTAGTGAAGCTACATTTCTTGTGCTAGAGTAAGATAGCAGGGGTATGCGCAGTATATAAGCTAGGCTGCAGACGTCTTCTCACACCCGCAGGCAGACCAAATAGATGGTGGCAGATATTCCTAGATGCTCAGGTTCATTAAGGTAAACAGTTCTCCCTCTGGCAGGCATTGTGATAATTGCTCCACTATCCTACATTGGCAATAGGCAAATACATCTAGTTTGGTTTTGGTTTTCCCTGACAGTGTTTTGTACTGGGCTTCTCATGTTTTGTTTGCATTCTTGGAAGTCAAGGATGCACACCGCTGTAATTGGAGAGCTGTATGTTGGTGGGATCTAACTGCACAAAGCTTGATGTCTCATAACAAGGACAGAGACATCAGAGACATGTTAAATAAGTAAGACAAAGCACTTTCAGAACGGAAAAAGCAGGAAAGGAATTTTATTGATTTGCTGCCGACTTAGACAATACTTGATGACTTTACTGGTTGTCCGTAATACTCCAGCCAGAGGCATTTAGCACATTTTATGATTATGTTGCAAAATGGCCTTCTTATCTCTCTAGAAACCTTTCTGCCTGGCCAAGTCCTTCTCAACTATCTTTCTCCTCCTCTGCCTTAGTCCATTTGGTGGTTAAGTGCTGAATCAGCTCCCCACACCGCTGTACAGACAGTCAATTATGGATGCTCGGACACTGTGGTAAAACTCTTGATGTTTTGTCTACATATTAGAATTCTGGAAAATGGCATCAACATAGCTCTCTTCCAACTGTGCCAGAGCGATTACAGTAGTGGGAGTTGTAATTCTCTATACGGGGCAAATCTCATTGTATCACACAAGGGGGTCTGGTATTGTTAAATGCAATGACGCAGCTCTCTACTTGTAAAAAATACAAGCATCAAAAAACAAACTAAACTACAACTACAACTACGGACCCCTTAATGTAAAAGAATAAAGGTAATACCAACATAATGCTAAAATGCCACTAAAAATAATTCCTAGGCCTGTCATTGTTCAGTATATGAAAGCTGGAACAGTATTTATCATGTGTACATTTTCTTTGCACTGCTGGGAAATTTGTGGTTATTTTTTGGCTGCATAAGATTTAAGATGTAAAAGTTTGAATGAGTAACATCTATGACTCATTAGAGATGCAAACTAAGTAGTAAAGTACTTCATTCTGGTGTTTATTTATTCTAGCTCATGTTTTTTTGACAATATTGTGCTAGATTTTGTGGTTTGTGTCATTTATTGTCTATACAGACTTCAAAATTTGTTATTGTGACATCAGCCTATTCACTTCTAAATGTCCAGACTAAAGCTGCATCCTGTTTGACATGTGTGACCTGTCCATACACCTACCGCAGTATAAATCACCCGCACACTCACCTTTGTGCATTGGCCTGTAGCTTGGTAAGTGTAGTTGTCCATAAAACATTCTGCCAAGCATTCACACTAACAGCACACACATATATCACTTTATATGACACGCCTCCATGCATAACCCCGCAGATCACTCTCTCTCTTACCCACACACCTCGAGATGTGCCATGTTAATTAGCTGATGGCTTGAACACCAAACATGCATTACAAGTAGAGTGCTTTAGAGTCATCAGTTCCCTGTTGCACATTGTAGTGTTGCTTTTTAACCATGTTCTTGCCCATTCCCTGGAAAATGACATTGGAAAGCGTCATTGGTACCATCCTTATTGTCATGATCACGACCATGTCTATACTAAGAAGTAGAAACAAAGGCGTTTACAACAAAAAGCATGTCACAAAGCAATGCACTAGGAAAGAACGGATCTTTAGGAGATTAGAAATTGTTTACAGATTTTGGTTTTTAATCAAGAACTTTAATCAGTATCAGAAAACATTGATAGACGACATAAAACTCTGAATTTATCCCTATATACCATGCCACGGAACTATTCAGTTGATAAGTGGAACTCGTCATCCTACATGATTAGTCTTATTGAGATGATAAAAAATGATTAGTCTTATTGAGATGATAAAAACTGAATTTCCAGTTTATGCCAACATATTACCTGCAATCCTTACTATGTGACCATCTCCTTCCTGGCTATCCCTCTTGTTCAAAAGGCAACTGGATGAAGCACAGAGCAAGGACCACTATTAAACAGAAACGTGATCTACTTTACAAAGAAATATCACACAATATGATACAACTGTAGTGTACTTTGGTATGTACTCTTAAAGGGAAGCCAGTTTGTTTAAAAAATGGCAAAAAAAAGCAATTATGTTTTTTTTTATTTTCTTGACATAAAATGGCCCAATCACAGGACAGTGAAGGCAGAAAGCTTAAGAGCAGTCTGTCTTTGCAGCTGATGGAACAGGGACAGTCAGGCCACATCTTCATCTCGGACATTAAAAAGGACCGAACGGGGAGGGGGGGGATGTAGAGTGGAAGAGGGTTTAGAAAAACTAGTATCGGGCGTTATAAAGGGGGGCATCATCACAAGGACGAAGCATGCTGCAGTACTCTGGTCCGAATACAAAGCAGATGAAAGGACATGTGTGTAGTCAACTTCCCGCACTCAAACACTAGACAGCGTAGTGACAAGAAAAAAATGCTGCAGGATACGTGTGTGCGGTGGGAGAGAGGTGGGAGTGGGGAGAGTTGAGTCATTCAGGGAATCTCTAACACACAAAACTGTGATGTGATTGAAATGTGCCAGGATACCTTCTGAGATCACTGACCTCTGAGTCTGTCTCTGGCATCAAATGTAAAAACAGAAGGATTACCCAGAGAGCAGTAGCTAATTATATCATCTGCCTCCCTTCATTCAGAGCCTTATGCAGGAAGGTGTTGCACATTAAGGAAATTGCACTAGATGCTGGCACATTCGATCCATATATTAATGTGCCTCCTTTCTTATCCATAACTCACTCGCATTTGATTTGATCTTTGGTCCTCTGCCCCTCACTGGGTTTGCTTTGGGTATCTCCAGTGTCCTCTACATGTGTTGATGGCTTTTCCCCTGAGTATGTGGTGGCTGTTGGTCCTTAGGGAAGAATACATGCTTACCAGGACACTGATGACTTTATTGCTTGTTGGCATCTTATGTTAAACACTACTCATAAAAAGTTACATTCTTATATATAGGCTAAGCTTTTTGATTTAAAATAGTCTTTTCCTAAGATTTGAACTCACCCAACATTCAAATATAATAGATTATTCACCTGATTCTATTTGCTTTTGCCCTTCAAAGAAATAATCAGCATTTCACATTGTTTCTGTCTTCACGCCTCATTCATGTCCTAATTCCAGATCATCCTTCAATGTCTCCTTATCTTTGCTGACATTGCAGGAGTGGTCACCCATTCACTTTGCCCTCTGGGAAACACTAGCCCCTCTAAGTGCATTTAAGTAGCTGCCGCTCATCACCATCAGTAGAATAAAGGAGCGGACTATGTATAACGAGTGAAGGTCACCTTATGCTGACTTGACACATACACAGTCAAATCTCTTGTTTGTTAATGAGAAGTCAGAGCAATTGTTCATAATTTTGTGAGTGCTTCTCTCTATGCAGCCATTTGCGCCAGCTGTAGCAGTATTTGGTTTAGTCCTGTCCTTGGTGCCTGAAAGCAGAGGCTAACGCAGTGGTTGTCATGGTGACAGAGAGCCAGGCAGGGCTGTGGTAATACTGTAATGATAAAGCTCTTCTGGATGGTGCCGCAGTAAACACAGCACCACTAGGGTCCCGTTAAAAGAGAGCACAACACGTTGCTATGCATGCCAAACGCCTGCAGGGCTAATATTGGCTCTTACAAGCTCTAAGTCATAACACTTATAACTATGCTCCCCTTACACCTCCTCCTCTAATGCTTTATTCCACTCTCGTGCTGGTGCCCTCTGCGGCACTTCCTCTCTTTGATTGGTGAGATTCACATCAGCGTTCTGTCATTCCTTTACTGTCTCTTATTCATCTGTCCATCGAAACGCAATCAGCGCTCTCCACATCCTCTTTCTTTTACACCAGCTCATCCTCTCTCAGCCCTGTAGTATTCTATTGTCTATCTTTCCATGCTGTTCCATCTCTTTCAAATTTATGTTGATGATCTTTCCAAATCTAATTTGAGAGTCTGGTGAGGCAAGGAGACTCTATTGGGCCTTGAAGGTCACTGGGCTGCAGGTGTCGCATGCTGTAGCTCCACTATATGGACTTCAGGCCTGCATATTTCTGAGCTGTCGAACACGGACACGCATATATCTTTATGATACAGGGGACGGACAATTTACTGTATAGGAGATGGATAAGTATGAAGTGACAGATTGCTTCTCCTCCTTTTATTCTCTTCCTCCTCCTCTTTACTTCCTCTCTCCATCGATCTCCTTCACACCAATGCAGTGCTCATGTAGCCACCAATGCTTTGTGAGGTGCTTCTGCTAACATCATGCCATGTCCATAAAGAGTACACACCATCCCCGTGTGGTCTGTGTGATACGGAGGCACCGGGGGGCCTGGAATCTCAGCCTGACATGCTGTTGCATTTTTAAAAAGGCTTCAATTGGGATTGATTGATTCTTATTGATTTGATGTTCAGATCTACAATGTAATCCACTGTTCTCTCCCATGCTCTAATAGTGATGCATTTAATTACTAAACCATGAATGAACTAATGTGGGATCAGTGGCCAAGAGCTGCAGCACAAATGGACAGGCTGAATAGACTGTGTTTATGAGAGCGTTTAAGAATGAAAAAAATAATTGACAATTATTGACTGATAAATATTGTCCAGAGTCTAAATTAAAACATGCCATGTGCTATACAGTTTTGCATTGTGTTTTGTCATCTAATTGTTCAGACTATATCAGTAAATCTGCAGGAAAAAAAGTTTAAAATCTCATGTTAATTTTTGGTAGTCCATTAACAATTTCTGAATTCATCAGTTTACTATTGTGCATATCAAGAATAATCAATATGTTTTAAGACACTTATTCTACAAGAAGAGGCATTAAGGAAAGATTTTACATAAAACAAATTTAACAGAAGATTCACCAGCTCAAAAATCCTGACAGGGCATTTTAAAAGAGCAGACCCTCACAGCTTAATATTATCTTTTGTTGAATGTATTGTCAATGTACATTTTTAATTCAGAGAGTGGTGCATATTGACATGCTGGCAGCCCTCCCACACAGGGTTCCTCCTGTCTCTTTAGTTGACACAAGCCACTGTTGTAGTTGAGGCCTGTCATTTCCTGTTAGTCTGCAATGCCCTAAGCTTTGCCTCGGTTTTTCTTCCTCGTCTCTGTGTCTGTGCTGTCATGCTTTGACTTCTTTCTGTTTTTAAGTCCTCTCTGCAGGACTCACATCACGTTTAGTTCATCTGAACCATGAGATATGTCAGCTTAGCTCAGGATACTTTGTGATGAGACTCATACTTTCACTTTTGGTATTCGCTGTGCAGGGCACCCCCCAAAAAATTTGGATTTTCTTTCTTTTTAAATTTTTTTGTGCACACTTTGGGTGATTCTGAATTTAATTAAAGTCAGCTCTACTGGTCTTTAAAAATATTATCTGGAAGCCCATAATATTGTCGTCTTCATACTTTATACTCATTTACAATTAAAATCTAATTGTGTTTACTGAAGATTCAACCTGTTTTTTTTTTTTTCTTTACCAATTATTTTTAGTATGTATTTCAGTTTCTTTTGTGCCATAATTTCAATTCATTTTTATAGCTTCTCGCTCTACAGCCCTGATATTCATCTTCATTTATTCCATACTCAAGTGTTACTGTTCTGCACTATAACTCTGCCCTGTCAGGAGTAAACTTGTTTCATAATAAACCTTAATTTGACAGCTTTTTAATTATTCACATTGTTGATGGTTAAAACCTCAAGTTAATCAAAATAATTTGATTTATTGCCCCGATCTATTACTGTGTCCTTTCTTTTGGACTGCTGCAATTTGTTCTTATATGTTCTTCCACGCCTGGATCTTCACGGTCTGGACAGCCTCCCACCTGTCCGTCCCCCACAGTGCCTCCACCTGTGTAGCCTACTTAGAATATAACCCTGGGCTGCAGTCTGTTTGGTATTTTTAGGAAGTCAACTTAATAAGGCTATCACTTAGGTTATCAGAACATTAGAGTACTTTCTTATTTGATGCCTCTTACATTTCTTCAGAACAAAAATTCTTTCTTCATTAATGGAATGCCAGGCAAATCCAGAATGATATTTCTGTCTTTTTTGTACAGATTGATATCAGTCTGGTCCCCACTTCCTATGTCGTGTCTGAAGTCCGGCCAAACGAGATCATGCAGTCAGAATTGTTTTTTTTTAGTGACACATGTGAAATGAAGGAGCTCACTGGTCACCTGTCATTTACAAATAAAATCAAATTTATCTCATCTCAGATTAACAGTGTAGTGCTTCACTCATTGATTCTACAGAAATCTGAAATATTTTTTAGCCCCATGTGATTTTTTAAAATGAATTAAAAAAATGTCATGTGTCCCTGGTTGGCTAATCCACATGTTAATCACCTCCTTCTGAACTTGAGGAGATTCACTGGTGACCAGACTCACATCTTTGTAAGGTATTGAAGAAGTGTGTATTCTGGATCCCACGCAAGGACCTAATACTACCATTGTAGAAGTGATTGATTCTTTAAAGAGAGATGATGTAAAATTGTCTTTTAAGAGCTTTTAACCATGCCATAATTGTTTTCTTTCTCATTTACCCACCTAAGGTGCATTTAGAGTCCCCTATCCCCATACATGACCACTGCTCTGTTCTTCTTCTTGCTTCGTTCTCTGATATCATTTTTCTTAAATGGTGTTACCAATCCATTGCATTCTACCTTGAACTGTACCTATCCATTGGCATGGCTGACAGCATCGCCCAGCAACATGCACTTTGTTGTGATAATGTTTACAATGATGTACTGTCCACAACTTTCCTAAAGTCAGATTACCTGTTTCTTGTATGAAGTTGGTTTATCTCAATATTCCAGCTCAGGTTCAAATGAAAAAAAATCATAATCTGTGGGTGTCATATTATTATATACAGTTACTACAATATATCAGTGGTTCTCTTCACATGAAATACCACCAGCATTAAGAAAATATTTTGCGTTTTCAGTAGGCCTACCACCAGGTCTAAACTTATATTCTATAAGAAGACTATACTGTATTATACTGTAGGTCTAAACTAGGACTACGCAACAGGAGAATTGCCACAGTTTGAGAACTACTGCACTATATATCATAAAGAAGCAAATTAATCTTCTTTTAGGACATTTTTCATTTGTGTTTCTGCTGCCAAGCCAATTATATTTGGATCAGTCCCACTGTTGCTGGAGCTTGGTTGGGACAAGAGGACTAGTGTGGGGCTCAGGCAAGAGGGTGATTGAGAACCTCACTGTGTGTTTTCAAGTCACAGAAGCAGAGAGCACTGCCGCAATCTGAAAAAGTAGGTCAGACACAGACTAGCAAGAAATAGAAGAGGAGAAAAAAGGTGGAGGAGCAATGGAGTAGTTGGGATGAGTATAAGAAAGTGATGGAGAAGTTCTCTGCTCTGGCTAAGAGAGCCAAGAAATGCAAGCAGATCATAGGCTTATAGGAGAAATTAGAATAGACATTTAATTTGATTTGATGATCCCTCTTGGAAGATTACTTACTAAGAGTTTTTGCTTGTCAGTGAATATACATACAGTTGCTAAAAGTGTTAAGTTGTTACTTCCTGCCATAAAGGCACTCAGGCAATAATTATATGCTCTCATTCAATTGTCAAACGTCAACAAAATATGGGAAACCTTTTAAGGAAAAAATAACCGGGAATTGCTTCATTATGTTTCTACTTTATTATTACATAAGGGCATAATGCTTAAGATGCAGAGTGACACGCACAACACGGAAGGCACTTAGGCCCCTCATACTATATGGGATCCACTCAAGTATGAATTACCTTTCTCTGTGGCTCTTCAGGCCATGTCTGTGTTTTATTATTTATTTGATAAAGCACAAAGTATACTACATCTATAAATACACTGTAGGCAGGGCAGGAATGGACCGCACTGAGAGACAGTGCTAAAGCCACACTTAGTGTTAGCACGCCACTGTCATTCACTTTGGAGTCTAGCCCTGCCTTGGTGTATATGAACAGGGAGGTCTAAAGGAAAGGTTTGTAAAATAATATTAATGTTGGGAAATCCTGTGAAGGCTTTTTTCTGCACTGCGTCCTCCGGTGTGGACACAGAGCAAACACGCATTAAGCTACAGAACAATGAAATAATACCACCTGCAAAAAGGCAACAATACAATCCCTTCAAGGGGCAAAAACACCTTTAGATTATTTTTTTTTTCATAAATTGTAAGATAAACAGCAGCACGTGTAAAACAAAGACAAAAATGCACGGTACAATTTAGGCAACACAAAAGACTGAGGGCTCTGTGTTGTTCAGTCTTTGCAAACCTGTGAATACTTGTTCAACAACACCAGCACAAGAAACCGCTGTTGTGACAAGGAGTCCGTCAGTCCTGTCCAATGTCCCATGTCACTTTAAAGCTCTAAGCTATGTTGACACCAAGTGCTGCCTTACATGGTAAACATTACTTTAGACATCCTGGCAGCATTGTTTATTTCACAGACTTGACCATTCTCAAACACTTGGACTTGCTTGCTTTCAGGAAATTGCTGACTTGTGTGACTGACTTTTCTATTTCTCTTTATTTAAACTTTTTTCTACTAAAACAAATGTGTATGAAAAATAATGTGCATGAACAAACTTTTGAATTTCTACAACTTTATAAAACTAACAACTCTGTATGTTTCTCCCCCTCTCTGCTTTTTTCTATCTTTCTTTCCTCAGTATGTGGCGTTTGGCTCCCTATTCTTCATTCTCATTTCGATCTCCACTTTTTGCATGGAGACGCATGAGGCCTTCAACAGGATTCTCAACAAGACTGAGAATGTCACAGTGGGAAACATCACCCGAGAAGAGATGGTATATGAGGTGGTGACTGACAGTTGGTTGACATATGTAGAGGGGGTCTGTGTGATCTGGTTCACCATTGAAGTGCTGCTACGAGTCACTTTCTGCCCAGACAAATTGGAATTTTTCAAAAGCACCCTAAACATTATTGACTTTGTTGCTATTCTTCCATTCTATTTGGAGGTAGGCCTGAGTGGTCTGTCCTCTAAAGCTGCCAAGGATGTCCTAGGATTCCTGCGTGTTGTCCGGTTTGTCCGTATCCTCCGAATCTTCAAGCTTACTCGCCATTTTGTAGGTCTGCGCGTCCTTGGCCACACCCTTCGAGCCAGCACCAATGAATTCCTTCTGCTCATTATCTTCTTAGCGCTTGGTGTCCTCATTTTTGCCACTATGATTTACTATGCCGAAAGAATTGGTGCCGACCCAGATGACCCGACTGCCAGTCGCCACACTAACTTCAAGAACATTCCCATTGGATTCTGGTGGGCCGTTGTGACCATGACCACACTGGGATATGGAGATATGTACCCAGAGACGTGGTCGGGAATGCTGGTGGGCGCGCTTTGTGCCTTGGCTGGTGTGCTGACCATTGCTATGCCCGTACCTGTTATTGTCAACAACTTCGGCATGTACTACTCTCTGGCAATGGCCAAACAAAAGCTGCCCAAAAAGAAGAACAAACATATCCCTCGAGCTCCCCAACCAGGGTCACCCAACTACTGCAAGCCTGATGCGTTGGCAATGGCTACTGCATCACCACAAAGACTTTTGGGAAATGTTCTTGGTGGGGTAATGGGGTCTGGGGGAATAGGGGGTGACTGTCCTCTCGCCCAAGAAGAAATTATAGAGATAAATAGAGGTGAGACGTTTTACATACTGTAATTCTGGGCATACATTATATACAAATTTGCCGCAAAACATACAAACCAAATAAGTGATCTTGTAGGAATAATTTCTGCTTCAGTACTGTATGTCAATGATCAATATGTTTATCTTTGCCTGCCAACTTCCAAATGTTTAGTGGCAGCCCTCCATAGCATCAATTTGGAAAAGAATTACTTGTTTATTTCTTGCAACAACAAAAAAAATGTGATGAAGTGCAGGGTTTGGCGATGTGCTAGTGTCAAGAGAAAGAAGTGGGAGGACTGCCGAGTTTATTGTAAATCCACCCCAGAGAAATGACTGGCCTATTGGATCTCATGAGTAATTTATGATCAAGTGGTGGGTCCACACTTGCCTAGAGGCGTCCATCTGTTAGTGCAAAACAAACTGCACAGGAGTAAAATGGGCTCAATTATCTACTAAATTTAACCTCAAATATTTTCTTTCTGGAAGCACTAGTAATCCCTTATTACTGTCACCTTCACTATACCTTCAGTACAGCTCAGTATTGAAAGCTAACACTTCTACTTCCTAATACCAATAATTTACTTCCAATAAATTCTTGTACAAAAATGATTTAGTCTTTCTTATCTTTTTAATCTGTGATCTGTCCCCATTGTAGATTCGAAGCAGAATGGTGATGCGGCCTCAGCTGCTTTGGCAAATGAGGACTGCCCCACCATCGACCAAGTGCTGAGTCCAGACGAGAGGAGTCCCATTGGGCGGGGGCCTACACGGGAACGCTACCAGCAGGACCGTGCCTGCTTCCTGCTCAACACCAGGGAATTCCGTGCCACAGATGGGAATGTGCGGAAAGGTATGTTTCGCACCAGGCACCGGATTTCTTTTGCATACCTTATATAACACACAGTGACGCCAATAGTTACGATGTTGTAGGCATATGTTAGGTAAGTGGGTAAGTACTGATGATGTGTTTGGTGTGAAATGAAGAAGACATAATTTTTGGATGCCTTGACGACAACTAAAATGGCTCCAAATACAAGTTAGCCAACACTAACAAATTATATACACATACTCAGCTCTGCTATATTTGTTTCCACCTCACATTCATCTTGTCTTTGTCTCATCTCTGCTTTGTGTAGTTTTGTGTCTTTTAAAATGTTCTGTCCCTCTAGTTTTTTTGTCTTTTTTTATGTGGCTTATTGCGTTGTGTCATCTGTTCCATCACGTGTGTATGTCAGAACTTGGTTGCCTGTCCCATAATGCTACATTCATTCATGATCAGAAACAGATCTGTCTTTCTCTGTCTTCTAGACTCAGACAGTTGACCATGCATTAATTTTCTTCTCGTCACCTCTCCTCTGTTTCTCTCTCTCTCTCCTATCCTGCCTGGCCTGGCCCTGTTCATTTTTGCTTGTCTCCCCCCTTGTGGCGACCCCTAAATCCTCCCGTTCTTCCCCACATTGGTCCCCCTTCCCTCTATCCTACCCATTCTCCCCGTCCCCATTCTCCTTTGTGCTACATGTTGCCTTTATTTATTATCCCATATGCATCATGTTTTGCTCATAAAAACCTGACACCTTAATCCATTTACTACTTTAACCAACTCCAACCACCACTATCGCCAAACCTGCACCAAAACACTCCCTCACACTCCCTCCAAACAACCCCCTGTTGACACCAAACTAGAGGCAGCAGCCCTGGCGGCCAGCCCAGACTCCCCTCTGACTGAGGATTGGTATAAGATGGAAGGGTCTCTGTTACAGCAGGACCTCAATGCAAACTCCACCTCCTCCTGGATCAAACCATAGCGCATAGAGGTAACACGGAAAACAAGTCAAAAACAAGGAGCCTGTAGCCTAGTTATTTTTATTTTATTTATTATTTTGCAACTGAAACATTGATCTGGCTCTGTCACACAGCATGCTCTTAAAAGCACTTAACACCACTACATTTCCTTCACACTACAGTATGCTGTCTTGTGTTTGGAGTGAACCCTCCATATGTCTGATTATACTGAAGGCATACTATGTTAAACACATGAAAACATAAGTACTTAAAACACAAGTAACATAGAAAACTACATCTCTACATTCCACATTGTGAAAAACAGGAAAGTACCCCATGCATTTTTGTCACATGCAAAGATGTGAGAATTTATTGGCACTAGGATTTCCACTGACTCATATTAAAACAGTGGAAAACCTGCATAGTATGCCTGTAACATTGGTAGCAATAAAAGTAAGCTCTTGGTTTGGAAGTTGTCAAGAATAAATGTTGTTTATTAATTTTTCATTGAGTTAACATAATTTCAGGAAAAGTGTGTGTTAAAAGTGGAGTTACATTTAACTATAATATTAAATACATAATAATACTGTTACAGAAATTCAATTTCTCTGCTGTACTGAGAGCACTCACTGCCAGCTCAGTACAGCACAGATATGAATGAGTTTAAATCATGTGCAATATGTTTAAAATGGGATTTTATTGTGAGACACACAAATGATCACTTTGTAACTGTGTATGTGTACAGCAATCTTAAGAATGAGTGCGTCTGTGTGGGCGTTCACACATGCAGGCATTTCCAGTAGAACTCTCCCAGTTGTCATGTCCTATGTCAATAACCAATAAAAGACAGAGTGAAGATTGAGTGGGAGCAGGGGTACCGTGTTGTCTGATGTGCTTGTGTTGTTGTGTCTCTCTCTTCAGGTTGTGTCATATCACGCGTGTGTATGTGGGCTCCTTCATTCTTATATGTCTACACTGTGTCTCTGTCTAGCCGTCTGAGTGCTGTGATTGTGTTGTCGTGTGTTGCTTATTTTGGTTTTCCCTTCTAGTGTGTTTACTCGTGTTGCTCCTTACCCCAAAGACCTTCACCTTGGACCAGTATGTCACTAGTATATGTCACTAGCATATGTCTAAATGATCTAATCCTTGAATATGTTTATGTCTCTATGCCTCAATTATAAGCACTTGTCCTGAAGACATAAATGAGTCACGACAGGTGCAGTTTTCCATGTGTATGTTTTATGTAGAAATCAATTGGCGAACCTTGATCAATTCAATTCTGACAGTGAGTGCAGTGGTGTAGAACAAACATAATTTTTCCAAGGCCAAAGGTCACTTGGGTTAATGGAGCTATGAAGGTCAAGGGATAGTAGCTCTTGAAACATGCCACGCTGAAAACAAGTAAATATTGTACACATCTTGACTTTCAAATCAGTTATCACCAAACTGATTTACAAAAGTGTTGTACTGTCCTGTCAGCGTGTAATGGATCTGAAATACTATTCCCTGGACCATGAACTGGGCTTTCAGTACCTAGTGTAGTCCAGAGCTCAGGGCTTTTGTGTTTTCACTGAGGAGACCTGGATAAAAAGGATTACAAGCTGCACTTGGTGACTGAAATACTCAAAAGTTAGAAAAACAGACAAATGCAATGACAGACTTGATTGAAAGGGGCCACACACAGTCTAAGGTAAGCAGTTTCTGCTCAAGTGCCTCATTCAGAGGACCTTGACATTGCCTCAGTTTTAACTGTTGATATAAAGCTATTTAAATGCTGCATAATCCCTCTTTAAAGCGGCAGTATCACTACCAGCACAGAGACCTGTACAGATACATTTACAGTCTTATTGAGCTTCACACTGTTAGCTGACACCAGATCATTTAAGTTTTAGGGCATTGGGGCATTGTAAATGGGAAAGACTGTATTTGCTACTATTAATATAATTGTTTTTAAAGAGGGATTCTCATGCTTTAAGTATTTGTTTTGTGTGCTTCACTTTTTCTGTACATGCATAAGATGTTTTAGCCAACTTTTGTTAGCTACATTTTAGTGTTGACTTCACTAAATGCAATATGCATGGCTCACTAAGGTCCAACTGTTTTTATTACCCTTTTTTTTTAATCTGTGTCTTTTGTCATCATTTATCCTTTTTTAAAAAAATAATACTGTGTGAATTAAAATCCTTTTGTTATTATAATTTCTTGTTGATGTGTGTTTTTGTGCACTTATAATTGTGACATTTTGTGAGTGCTTATTTTTAATGTTTGTACTACCAGGTTACAGGTTATTTTTATAATTTCCCTGTATCTGTGGTTTTATGTATTTTTATTTATTTATTTATTTATTTTTCATTATTGTGTATTATGCCCAAGTTTGACTCTTCCCTATGTCCCTCCTGTATTTCTATCTTCATTTGTTTTGCCTTTTTAATCAATTGGAAACTAAAAGAAAAACAATCAAAAGGAAATGACCACTTCCACCACTCTAAAACTTCAGTATTTGCTTAAAATAATGCTTTTGCTTATGAGTACGTCGGCTACAGTGAATTGAAATAGTGTAAAGTTCCAAGTTAACCAGAGTAATGTTTGAAGTTATAACACTTCATTGTCTTTTTATTCTGTTCATAGTCTTTAACACTGTAATGCATGCTATAGTTTCTCTGTCAGTACATTATGTTTGTCCTATTCATCAAATCTGCAAATATTTTCAGATTTATACCCTTATCCCATATACTTATCATGCTGTGTACTGCATGTACATGCTAGCTATAAAGAATTTACTGATTTGGCCTCAGTGATGACAGCCCACATGACATATGCAGTTACCGGCAGTCACATGTTTTCCCAAAAGACACCAAGGTATTAGAAATTAATAGATTTTGTGGCTTTGTAATATAATAATGGCTTACTGTTTGACGAAACCTAGATGTCAATACATCTAATTATTGGTAACAGGAGATAACGCCATCTGAAACGGCCATTGATCCAATGAAGGAATGATATAATATGAGCCAGAGCCAAGTATAGTTTTTATTGAGTCAGCACATCCTGTGGTGATAAAGAAGCCCATACTTACAGTACATAGGGAGTAAAGATGTATGTAATAAATATGGTGGTAAACAGTTTCTCTGAATATTTGCAGTATCTCTCCCTGTTCCTGTGTGTCCCTCTCATAATCCCATTCCTCTGTGATTAACACTCATTCTCCATCCCATCCCCAGGCCGCCACTGCAGTGCAAGTGTAACTAAAGTCTGACAGTAGGTAGGTATGCTCACTCTCCCTTTGTGCAAATTAAGTGTGACTTTGTCAGAAAGATGTCATTACAGAGCCTAGCTGCACACATACACTGGGTGGACTTTGACTGACTGCAGTGGCACACTTTACTTCACACTTCTTTGCAAAACATTGCTTTTGTTCATAAATATTTCATCCATGTCAAAGCATTCTCTTCACCTGACTAATCTTCACCAAGGTGACATTTGGAATATTAATCAGAGTTACACATTAATCATCAGAAGTGTTTGTTTCAGCAATATTTGGAATATGGATATGTGGAACAAATATGGAATTAGCTGTTTAAGACTACTGAACAAACCTGTACTGTTGAATCTGTATCTTTGGATTTGTTGTTACACTACACCTCAACACCTCGATAATCTACAATGAATTTATCAGATGTTTAATGGTACATGAAATTTATTTTTAAATTTTTTAAATATTTTTTTTTACTAATTTGCCATTTGACTTGGAATTTTTCTGGTGGTTTCAAATGATGTACATCTTAGAGTGGTGGAGTTGGCAAATAAAGCAGTGCTTTTTATCAGGAAGGTACAAAGGGCTTCATACCGTTACAGTGGGTGTTACGACTAACTGACCTATAATGGCTGGATATTAGCACTGTCTAATTAACATGAACTAATTCAGTAGGTTTTCTTGGATGATAGTGGAGAGACTTTGCTAAGCTTTATCCATTTTTGGTCAGTTGTCCATTGTTATGGAAGAAAACAGCTACGTAACAATGTTTTAATTCACTTGATACAACAACACTGTCAGCACAACAGCTTCTCTTTGGTCATTTCTAACAGGGTCTGCATGAAACACCAGGAATGCACTGTGGGAAAAGATGCACTGTGATAAATAGATCAAGTGAATCGTTGCAACTAACATACAAATGCAGTGTCTCATTTTCCATTGTACATAAACTGGTCCCAACAGTGTGATTTATGGAAAATGTTGGCCATTTGAAGTTTGGAGGACACAAGTGAACCTATTCTCATTGTTTCAATCAGTGTAATTTCTATAAACTTGATTATGAGCCCAAAACTTCAGTGGTCAGCATCATCTCAGTATCTGAAGATCGTCATAATACTGTACTTTGTCTAAAACACTCATCCAGTGTTAGCCTGGCACTGCCTCGCTCTATCTGTCAATAGTATCAATAAATGTACCTCTTTATCTGTTCATTTTAATTGTGAGCAGAAGTTAACTAATTTATGTTATCCCCATGCACAATCTTTATTTTTTATTTTGAAAATAGGACCTCAACCAATAGTTTCGTCCATTTTAAGGTGATGTAAAGCATGTGTCACTGCAAATACACAGTGACTTTTCCACAGGTTTGTTTTTCCTGACAGCAAGGAGCAGGAAGGCAGATGTCCAGACACAGTTCCTCTGTATCAAATACAGAGAACCTGAATCCGGCTAGCCACGCTAATGTAATGTGGGGTGTTTTATTCAACAGAGCTACTAAGTGTAAAGAGTTCTATCTAAACTATTTGGGAGGGTGGGGGTTCTGTGATGTAAAAGGCATATCATAACTCTCATTTTCTTGTTTTGTCTTGTCCTGTCTGTCTTGTCTGTGTCTGTCCTTGTGTTTCTTCTTTATTTGACCTTTATCTTATCCTTATTCTCCACACCTATGTGCTTTTTTAATTTTTATTTTGAACATCTTTAATGCCAATGTTTGTTTCAATGCTTTACTTTTTATTTAAAACACTGCAACACTTAATTTTTGCTATTTTTATTGTTTGATTAAATAAATGAACGGCAATTCATGTAGCATCAGGCGATGAAAAATCTCGAAGCCTCAGTAATATTTCAGGAATGGCCGGGTCATCCCTGCGACTCGCTCCCATTGCTAGTCCACATTTTGAAACATATGAAACCCCAGGCCCACTGCGCCGCTGCCGTTCTCCCATCCCATCCATTTTGTAGCTCAATGATGCCCATGAAAACAAGTTGAGGTTAACTAACAAATGGCACAAGCTCAACTGTGCAAACATGATAGCAATACCAGCAAAAATAGAATCATGAATAAACAAAATATGACCACTTGTGACTAGTAATGCATGCGTTTAGTGATATTATAGTACCAACTTTAGCTTTAATAAGAAAGTGTTGCGTTAAATTATCGAATTGAATGTAAATATGAGTTAGCAAACATTTATGTATTAACTGATATTAAGAGAGACAAGCATTTGGGGGAAAAAATGACCTGCATAGATGAAAAAAATAAATACTAAGTCAACTGATGCCATTGTCACATCATTTTAGGAAAATATCTTCAAAGCAAACTTCATTTAAACAAAAAATGCATCTACTAGGTATAAGATTATAGTATGTAGAAATATGTACAAGTCGTTTGGCACTGTTAATGTTCATGCCTTCTAGTTGCACTTCACTGAAAGGTACACAAACTACAAATTAAAACTAAAATTAAAAATGAAGAAGAACAGTTAATCAAAACATTTTAGTGTATTACTATATATAAACTGCAAAAAAGTGTAGTCATTCATATTGATTCATATTGATTGATTGATTGAAGATAAAAAAAAAATTTAACAAATTAGCAAGAAACTGAAAAAGACATGTTACTACTCTTAAATATTAGATGAATTTCATGAAAATACATATATTTCATTTTATGTATTTTTTATTTTATTATGATTAAAATAAAATAAAAGTGCAAGATAGCAATTGTTTTCTTATTACTTACTCAGTAATACAGATTACATTATGCAATAATATTAGTACAATGCTGGAAACATGTTGTATACATACATGTGTAAATATACTTCTCTTTTTGATCACAATGATCTGTTAATGAACTAACTCAGTGTGTACAGTACAAATACATGAGCCATTTGTCTACTAGACCCTTTGGTGTTGGTGTTTATGGGACTGTTAAGTGTGACATCATCACAGCTTGTTTGGGTCCAAATGCTCCGAGTTCCATTTTTATTTAAGTTTTTAATAAGTCCTTTGAGATAAAAATCTCTTTTTCGAGGGAGACCTGGGATCCATAAACACAAACCACAGAAATAGGGGCTTAAGGAGCCTCTGGATGAATTAAAGACAAAGCAGGGGACAGAAATGACTTCACATTAAATAACGTGAGAGGATGTAACTATTTTTGACATACAGTTGTTTGCTTTAACATTTTTATTTGTTGGCCCAGATTATAATGGGGAAATTAATTTGAGAATTCACAGGAATTCTTTTGGATTCTATTGGACCCGGAAGTATCTGAAGCCAGAGTGCTGACATCATCACCTGACAGTCCCATTCTTTTTGTACTGTTCTTGTTTGTGTTGTCCTTTCTTTTATATGTCGAGTTGAGTAGATTTAGAGTACATTTCAAGGTATGAATAAACAGATTATAAGAGAATATTTTGTTTTAGGACAGACTTTGTGACAAAGTCTCATCAGGGAATTGTTTAGAATTACTCCAGCACTTACTGTCTTTGTCCATAGTCCTGATTACAATGATTTTTGTTTATATTAATGTCCTAACTTAACAACAAAGTTGAGATTGAGATCTAGAGGCTTAGTTAAAACAAGGCCTTATTTGGCTGAATCTAAAAGATTTAAAACCTTTCTGGAATGAAATATGTTTTAATAACCTGTGTGTGATTTTAATTTGATCAAAAAAGTCAACATATCAAGAGCATTGTGTTGATTGAGTTATATTTTTTGCAAGTTTATTTTTATTTTATAAGGTCTGGAACATGTGTATACATTGATTCTATCCTCTGAAAAATGTTTTGGACATGACTTTGACTGGATGTACAGTAAGCAAGACACCCTGTGAGTCTTCAACCATCCAAAGAAGGACAAATCAACCACGCACAGAAAGGCATTTGATGGACGTTTTCAGATATATCAATATATACAGGCCTATGGCTTCTTTTGGTACTGTAAAATGTAACCACAGAAAGGCATTACTACATTTGTAATTTATCAGATAATCTGACTGAAATGTGTAAATTATCAAGGATCTTCTCTAATGTAAACACTGTTTAAATAATCAGAATGAACTCTGTAAGTGCCTCTATGAGGACTACGTAGGCTCCGATGTCATTTAGAATTCATGCAAACAGCTAGATTTAACTAGCTCCTCCTGTAAGTAATGCTGTTTTTGTTCATGTGTAAATGTATATACACTGTCACATTAAATCCATATGAACCAGTAATTTACAACATTTTTTATATTACCTGATCATCTGATCACCAATAGATAAAAATGACAAAAAAAAGAACTGGTCCAACCATCCCACTCTAGACGTTTTCTTTTCCAAATCAGCTATTGCTGTTTTAGTAAGAGGCTATTTGGAATTTACACTGGTAATATTTCCTTTATGAACATTATGGTTAAATGATGATGTTTTGTCTCACAAATGTGAATGTGAAATATGAGTTTTATATATTACAGACAAATGATAAACTATAGCTGTGCTAACTGTTAGTAAGTAAATATTGTAATTGTGCGCTTTATTTTGGCAAGCTATAAGCTGCAGTGCAGGTAATGGTGATCCCTTTTGTATACACTACTCAACACATGGATTATACACTGTGACACTTATTGATTTTAGTATCATCACACAAATGTGCATTCTTCCTCTCCTGACCACTAGTAATGGCTTTCTGTTCTTGTCTTTGCAGTGTTAAGTTTCTAGCATTCGCCTTTTCTCTTACGAGGAGTCAGTAACCAGTAAACACACATTTGCAACGGGAGCCCTGTAAGCAACACACGTGACATGGATGGATCTCTGGGTGACGTGAGAAAGACCAGAGGTCAATGGTGAATATAAATGGTCTGCTCCTCACATTGTTACCAAAGCAGCCTCTTGGAACTCCAACCACACTTGGACCACAGTCCATTTGACTTTTATTTTTCCTGCAAAATGACTGAGCACTGCACTGACTGACTTTGGGAGACAAGAGACTCCTGTTTACACATTCCAGACGACACAGCCGACAACATCATACCCACCGTCTTGTATAATGATCAACTCAGAACCATCACCTGAGCAACACAACTACAACTACTTCACAAAGGACTGACTGTACAATGTAGCATCTCTGCTAACATACTGTAGCATTTGTAGGCTGGGACCTAACTTGACTAAACTCATTATTAGTTTGAGGAGAGAAAAAAATTATGCATTCAAGAGATCTTTTCGATGTCATTTAACTCTTACGTTCCTTTCCAATGAAAAGAAATGAAAGGTACATGAGAGACAAAGTACTAGTCTAATAAATTATACATTCCAAAAATGAAAAAACAAAAAAAAACAAACGTAGATGCACTAAATTTAAAGGCGTGTGATCCTTTAGATCCCCTAAGCACTAAGGTATGCTGTAATTTCTGCCATTAATCATGTCTTCCATTCACCTTTATCAGTATAACACTGCCCTGCACCATTACCAAATCAAAAGAAGCACTAGTGGTCCGGCTAAACCAATCAAGCACATGTAGCATTGGCTCAAACTGCTCATTTAGTCTTCACCAAGTGGAATTGGTACTAGGCCTATAAAGGACTTCTTTATCTCTCATGTACTGAGTTTTTCTGAAATCCACTTGGACTTTCTTAGTCCTGTGGCATGCACTTGTTGAATGACCTGTAATGTATAATAGACTGGGGAGTAGTGGGGTTTATCACATTTTGGTGAACATCCTTCCTCTAATAAAACAAAATGGTTAGTCCTTTAAACTGCCACTAGCATCTTCTCCCATGTGCACAATGAAGCAAGTATGTTTTTCCTTGTTTGACTGGAGTCACAAGGAGGACAAACGGACATCTCTTTTTCCAAAATGGGGGAGATACAAAGTATATGAAAAAGGACAACCCAACCACAAGGATTTTCACATGTTTGCTAGCTGGAAATAATCATTCTCCAAGGGACCAATAATATAACCCCACGCCCCCAACAGGAAGGCCAACACTGCCAATTAGGCACAAGAATTCCCAGATGCATACTGCCCCAGCTCTTGCTAGCCCATCTTGCTGCCAACAACTGCTTCATGGGCAAGTTGGTGTCAAGATAACGGCGGTCCGTCAGAGGAGCCCAAGAAAAAAGGGAGAAATTAGCCCAAGGGATGTAAGGATGGACGTGTACAAAGAACAAATCTATATTTTGATAAACAAATCAACTATATGTGGCTATGGAGCAAGTTTGCAATCAGAAAGAAAAGTCTGCAGTGGAAGATACGGTAAAATATGATGCAAATATATTGCAATGTGAAATGGAGTCATAGTCCAGGAAAATGTTATCGGTGAAAAAGAAGAAAGGTTTTGCCCACATTCAAAGGAGAAATCTATTTTAAAAGACTGAGCAAAGAGAGACTCAAGCCTAATGTGTGGATGAAAAGGATGGCCGCTGAGATAAACAAAAGAGAAAAGAAAAAAGATAATGCATTTTTGTAACTTTGTTTACCAGCATGACTACTTTGCATGACTGTCTTTTCTGCAAGCCCTTAGTTGAAGACAAGGGTGCTAGAGAAACAAAAAAGTATATATAAAATGAATTTAAAAAAAGTTATATGCAATTAATGTTTAAAAAAGATTATAATGAGAGAGAAGAGCTATATTTTGTTTTGAAAAGTGAAAATGTGAATATTGAAATATGTATGTTTGCGAAGTACACCCTGAAATATGTTTTTAAAAAATCTCTCTGCTAATACTGCCCCACATGCAATCTCACTTTAGTCTTTTTAGCTGCTGCCATATTTTTTTTAATGACATGAGCTGTATATTTACATTTCTGAGCACTCTTTGGAGGCTTGGCAAACATTTCTAGGAAGGACAATTGTTTCATTTTAGTATGTATTTTCTCTAGTTTATTTGCACAGCTACTGTAGCAACGAAACAAAAGGCTCTCCATTATTTGCTTTATTATGTTCATTTTTATGATATGTTTTCTTTTTTGGCAATAATTCAAGTTATTTCAAGGTTGTAGCAGGGCAAATGGAGAACCTTTGGATTTCATATCATCAATGCCTCACTGTTAAGTAATGTATACAGGTTTAGAATGTCCCAGTGAAGGAGCTTGCTTTATAGGCTGTTCTGATTCACTCTTCAGTTTGAAAATGGGAAAATAAACCTCAAAAACATTGATTGCAGATATGGTGTTGAAAAGCTGAGAGGTTTTGCATGAAAACAACTGCCATTCCAAAGTAAGTCTACATGTGGGATAAAGGACTCAGGTGTGCAGACAGTATGCGTGTATGTAGGTGTTTCGCTATTTTATTTCTAACATATTAAATCCTAGTATATAACAACAATAATGTGAACACCTCACAGTGATGTGTAAACGCATGCTTTATGACTTGATAATCTCTCAAGAGGGGAACAGAGTCTTGACATATCCCCTTAGGCTCCTACCATTGTATGTCATGAACCCAGTCCTGATAACTTTGAAACACTGTGCCGTGGTGTAGAGCAATGTCTTCCTTTGAGAGGCAACTGAAAACTACTCACACTTGCAGTGTCAGCATGAGTGCGTAGCGATAGCTTGTCTTTGTTTTTAGATGGTCAGGTCTTGCATCATAACTCATGGCGTCATCCAGTTGGTTTGTAGGCAGCTCATAACAGCACATGACTCATAGCACCAATCAAAGAAACCCAGAGCTTCCAAAATGATGTCAGTTTAGTCTTTCAAGTGCGAGGATGAGATGCCAGTGTCCACACAGAAAGATCAAGAAGAAAATCACATCTTATATATCTCCTTGTTGAGCGCTCCTCTGCATCTAGTCCACAGTTGGGTTTCCCATGAGTTTCGGCCCTGCTGGTCCAGGGTTCAGCTCAGGCAGCTGAATGGTTGTCCATTCCTCTTACTTTGCAAATGGAATCTCATTTGTTTGAGACCTAACAGGGCAACATAGATCACAGATGTTACAGTTTCAGTCTAAACTGGTAGAACAGGGTCTAGAACTTTCACAATTTACAAAAAGTCAGTGGAAATTTCAAGTGTAGGTCACATTTAAGGCATTTAGTGGGTTTTATTTGGATAGCCACAAAGACGCTCATAAATATTGTGTGCACACTTGCAGAGGTATTTTTGTCACTCACTTTTTACAGTTCATTTTCTAATTTCTTGTCTCATTGTAAGGCAAAATAGATGTCTTAAGTTTATTTCAAATAATACTGCCTCATTTTGTCATGTTGATTAGGAGGAGTTACAATGTTTGGATCGCTAAGTCTGTTTTTGTAAAACACTACCAATCTTTCTAATGTTACATAACCAAAAGAAGCAATTCTTTACATGTTAAATACTGCCAATGCAACATAATGGTATGACAAGTGTATAAAAGATGTGGCACTGCCCTGGGATAATGCTTATTCATATGCATTTTATTTATGTTTATTTATGTTGTCCTTTTGTTTTGTTCAAGCGGACACTGTATGCAATCTGCACCACAATGCCACTGATGGACACTCACTGTATGCTCCCTGAGACACAGACGCTCTGTCATCAGTTACAAATGTTTAGTGGCTTTATGGCTTACCATAGAGTAATTTAGCAATCAGAAATAACTTTATTTTAAAGTGATAAGAGCAGAATTGTTTTAAAGGAAATGCTATTATTCTAAATAGATTTTAATACTGTATATTAAACCTACTTAAATGATAATGTGATATATAATGCGACATGTCTCTAGTAGTACACATAATATT
This sequence comes from Boleophthalmus pectinirostris, assembly GCF_026225935.1. NCBI lineage: Eukaryota > Metazoa > Chordata > Actinopteri > Gobiiformes > Gobiidae > Boleophthalmus > Boleophthalmus pectinirostris. The sequence continues at coordinate 13,275,207 of NW_026571047.1, read as the reverse complement.
CACCTTCTGTAGCCATTCCAAAGATTAATTTTACTGCCCAGACAGGATTTAAAACAGACTTAGGAACTAGTCTATTGTATGTCAATCTTAGTAGGACAGTAAATGGGAAGAGGAGGTGGTCACTGGAGTATCTGGTTGTATTTTCTGCCGGATTTTGTTTTTGAAATGTTGGACAACACAAAGAACAAACTTAGAACTGTATAAAGTATATTTCAATGGAATGTTCATAATTTATCTTTTTATATTTTGAAGATAAAATAGAAACATATCAATAAAGTGTCATAATTGAACATATTTCTACTACTGAGACTTAAAAATGTATGAATGTCAATGCGATCTAATGTGAACCAATCTCCATAGCAGCTTGAATGAAACACTGATTAACAGTTGTGAGATGCTTTTTCAGAGACCTTAAAATTGCTTAAAATCATTGAAATGAACGTTAAAAAATAAATGAAAAAGTGACATCTATTGTGTTGGTAATTCCTTTTTTGTTTGAGTTAAGGTTTTATTTGACGTGCTGCCTCCGCCTGTCAGACCGCCGCAGTAAAGACATTGATCTCATTAGACATGAAAATAGAATGACAATCACGTCTTCCTCTAAATTGAAAGTTAACACAAGTAAGGGGCTCTGTATTTCTGAGAAGTTCTGTGCCTCAAATGTGCATATGGATAATCTATATTTTCCAAAGTCAAATGTAACTGAGTCATGATATCTGAGAATAATGAGTTCACATTTTCCCCATACTGCTCAATATCAAGTGACTGCAATATGATATTTGTGAAACCAGAAACTCACTGTATGTTCCCATACAGATCTGTCACACTGAAAAAGGCAACCCATCAAAAAAGAAAGTTGGTTAAATATTCATTGTAGGCTTGGCACCATTATTACTATATCGACTTATCATTCAAGATATGAAATATATGATGAGACAATAGATTTTGGGGATCAGTATTTATCATGTGTGCATTTTCTTAGCGGTAATGGAGAGATTTTTGTTATTTTAGTTACAATATGAAATATTTGAACTGCAGAGGGTTGAAAAAGTGACTACTATGGCTGATTACTGGATCATTCTAGTATTTATTAACTCAGGCCTTTTTAAAGATACTGTTTATTTCAAAATGTTTTAGGAGGAATATCTTGCATTATTGTTATTATACCAGCAGCATAAAGTACTTTCAATATTATCATTTATCTCTGTAGCGATATTGTACATAATAAGATTTTATAGTGACAGGCCTAATTTAGTGTACCATTAACAATTAAATGTGATCCCTTGTAATTCTCCAGTACATGTAGTAGGACAATCAAATTTTGCATGATATCAAATGATCTAACCCAGACCAGTAATTAGACCTGCAGTATATTTAGGCCTCAAGTTCACTTTATTTGCGTCTTGGGAGTAATTCATAACATCATTCAGTTATCTGTGGGAAAACAGTATGACTCCACCATGCAAGACGAGAAGGTTGCACATTTGCAGAGTGCAGTGGTTGATGAACATTATCTGAGAGGCATAATCAGTTCTCACAATATTTGCAAATTAGCTGGAGCTGCTCTCACAGTACAGCAGAGAGTCAGAGAGAGGAATAGTAATATAATATGAGGTGATGATTCATATTCCTCGACTTATGGCTGCCAACAATCTCGAGGTGTTCAACATGGTAATGAAACAGGCTGCCATCTCCAGGGAGTCACATCTCATGATTACTGCACATAGCTGCTTAAGAGATTTAGAGCCCTATCACACCACCACAATCACCTATAGCTACATGTGCTGTACGATGCATCATGCTCATCATATAACTGCATTTGTATAGGTATCACGTGGCTGATTTATACACTGGACTGAAAGATTGGTCCAATAAATACTGCGGCTGAATGTTCTCTCTGTCTCATCTGACCATAATATGAATATGGCCCTAAAGTTGTTGGGCTGACGTACAGTAAACTGCGTTGTCTTGGCGTGCTGAATTGATAATTGGAGCGGTGCAGATGAGATAGTTGTGAGAGCCGCTATGGAAATGTCGGCTGAGCCCTCTTGTCAGTTTATCTGCAGTGTGTCAAAACATCCACTCCCCCTGGTGGTGGTACACAGTAATGACTGTGCATGTTCAAACTAAGGGAACAGCTGATCTAATCAATAATCTAAATTAAATTTAAATATCAATATATACTATATATAGGAAAAAATATTTTTATTGATCAGTGTAACAGGATGAATGTACATTAGTTTTGTTTTATTTTTCATATAATGTATAAGTGCTATATTTATCATTTGGAATCAGTTAGGGGCATTGGAAAGACTGGGACTTTGGCTTTGAGCCATCAAATGTAGCACATTTGGTTCCTGGGTTGTTTTGATGTAGCTTTACGTGACCTTTCAGGACCAAAGGGGATATCAATGTAACCATTTACCATTGTTATAATAGACCAGGAAGGCTGTAGCACAGTACAATTTGAAACTACTTCTTCAGTTTACACATAATCTGCATGTTCTGAATGCGATCTAAAATTTTAAAATGTATTTCCTTTTTTGGTCAGTCTGATAGTACCAGTACTACTAAGTTTTGAGTAAAACAGAAAACAAAAACAAATATCAATATTTACACATTTGTTTTGGTTGCCATGCAGGCAGCACAAATGTGACAAATCATCTCCTTGATCTCTCTTTATCTGATTCTAATCTGAATGAAGTGAACAGTGATGCTTCAGCCATATGCCAAAGCTCCAGACTTATTAGAGAGGGTAACACCAGTGCCAGGCAAAGGTGACATTTGAGAGGGAGGCTGAAGGTTGTCTCGCCCTATAGAAGTGGAGGGGAAAGGACCGGGAGGGGTTTGCGCTTGGGGTCCAGCTGAGATTAAATTTCAACAGGACAGCATTCCCAAAAAAAAATTCAAGACAGCCAATGTGAGGCAGCAAGTGAACGAACAAGCCTCTGTATGTTCCTTGAGAAAACAACTGGTCGCAAATTTAGTACGCAGCTTTCGGGGACTTTCACCCAATTGGCAAAGGAAGAGTGTGCCTCAGTTTGGACAACCGGAAAATCACAAGTGAGGGGCAAGATGACAGATAGACAGCCAAGCAACCCGAGGTGCTACGAGACACAAACAATGTAATTTCTCAACCCGTCCTTGTGCTCTGTCAACAACTTTTTCAAAGTGAGTAAATAGGCACATCTGTGAATCTACTCTATATTTTTATCACAACTGGTGCACGTCTTACTCATAGATAAGACACATGGTTTGACAGCAACAGCAAATAAAAAATGGGGTTTATTGGTTTGGTGTTTAGATACACTTCAGTGTATTTATTACGTACAGTAGTTTAAATCACTAACAAACAACTGTCATTTCAGGTACGGATTTAAGTCCATCTTGAAATTACTGTGGCCAAAAAAATTGAATTACTGTTGGGTAGCATTTGGTGCCAACAGTGATGGAAAGCAGTGATGATGAAAGAGGAGGGGGATGGAAGGACTGTGATGGAGAGAAAGACAAACAGCTGAAAGAGCAGCTCAACTGTGAAGAAAAGGGAGTAATTGAGCTCCAAGAAAATGACAAAGAGAGAAGAAAGGACGGTAGGAGATCTGGAACATTGTGGAGGAGTGGGTGGGCACTAAGTGAAAGACTTGCCATCAATGTCTCAGGGATGCGCTATGAGACTCAGCTTCGTACATTAGCCCAATTCCCTGACTCTATGCTTGGTGATCCCAGACGGAGGTCACGATATTTTGACCCTCTACGAAATGAACTCTTCTTGGACCGAAATCGGGCCTGCTTTGATGCTATTCTGTACTTTTACCAGTCTGGTGGGAGGCTTCGTAGGCCCACCAACATACCTCTGGACATCTTCATGGATGAGCTACTGTTTTATGAGCTGGGGGAGGATGTCATAGACCGATTCAAAGAAGATGAGGGTTTTCCAAAAGAAGAGGAGAGGCCTCTGCCAAGCAATGAAATCCAGAGGAGATTGTGGATGCTGTTTGAGCATCCAGAGTCGTCATCAGGAGCACGCATCATAGCCATTATCAGTGTGATGGTTATTGTGGTATCCATCCTCATCTTCTGCCTGGAGACCCTCCCAGAGTTCAGGTTGGACAAAGAAGCACGAGAGGCAAGTCATATATTACTTATGGTAAACGTCACATACAGTAAAGAATAAATACTTTACTGAAAAAGGCTGTTGAAACAAATAATCCAGTTAAAATATAGGGGACAGTAAAAATCTGCGTTCCAAAAATGTAGCCATTGATAGTGGAAATGAAAATAATCTACATGTTTTGCCCTTAGAAAAAAGGCTGGTGCCATTACTAACATGAAGCAAGCAGTGTAGGCTTTGCTATCGATAGCATCCAAACATGACAACTCTTGGGTTATAATTCACTTAAAGGGATGCAAGCAATGGTTGGGTCAGATGTCTCCAGGACAGTGGGTGTTTATGTAAACACTGACGGTGAGTACAGTGTGCTAAAGGGGAAACCTCTGAGACAAGACCTATTGACCAATAAGTTTGCAAGCCAGCCACACTGTGAGAGAAAGTAATGCTGTGATTATTTTAGTCAACTGTTAAATCTGATACACATGGATTCATGAGGTGCTTATGGGTACTGGGAGTTGTAGGGGAGTGGAATACAAATGGTAGAAGAGAAGGAAAACAAACTAAGGTGGCATGGTGAGGTAAGAAAAGGTCAAACAAGTGACCAAACATATGGTAAGAGTTGCGCCAACGCCTTTCATAGGCTTAGAAGTGGACACTAAAAGGTCTCTCAGAATCAGCTGCATACATTGGGTCATGTTAACACATTCCTCCCAGGCTGCTCTGCCTTTGCACAAGAGCACTGCCAGGAAACTACTGTAACATGTATCTGAGTCTGTGGACTACCCACCAAAGCATAGTGACTGTTTTACTGCTGCCAGTGCTCAGCATATGGGATAGCAATGAAGGTGGACATAGATGCTCAGAGACACTCTCATGTTTCCCTTGGAAGATCTCACAGGGTAAATATAGTCTTAGGAGAGACCTTGGTGGAGATCAACAAATACACATACACCATTAGTAATCAACACTTTGACTGACCTGCTACTGAAAGCCATGAGCAGAGGTTAATTTAAAGTACTATAAAACTTAAGATAATGCATTGCTCCCATAATAGATTTAACTAATCCATTTGACAGTGACAGTTGACATTATAAACCACAGTACAGGGCTACAGTACGTTCTGCAGCTCGAGGCTGCAACCTCACATGGCAGGTGGAGAGACAGGTGGACGAAAAGAGAGATTGGATCGACTATGACTGAAATGTAGAGCTGACACTTTTATGATGCTACACCAAAAGTGAAGCTCAATGTGGTGGAGGATGGGGTATAGAAGATCAGTGCTGCTATGTAGATGAGTCAAATGGCTTGTGACTTAACATATAACCTTCAAATGTATGTTTTTACACACATTTCAATTTGGGTCATAAGAACATGTTGAATACATTACGATTTGTTTGATAGAAAACCGGACTAACTAAGTAGGTAGAAAAAATACTTTTGTTAACCCTTCCCTTCTTTTCTTCTCTTAGGAATATTTGTACAAATATCACTCCCTTCCCAAGAATGTCTCAGAGAACATGCCATTGCCACAGAGTGTCTTCCAGGATCCCTTTTTTTTAGTGGAGACAATGTGTATATGTTGGTTCTCCTTTGAGCTCTTAATGCGATTTGCTTGCTGTCCTAGTAAGACATACTTCTTCAAGGATGTCATGAATATTATAGATTTCAGTGCCATCCTGCCATACTTTGTTACTTTGGGCACTGAGTTGGCCAAGGACAATGACGCTACTCCGGCCACTTCCTTGGCCATCATAAGGGTCATTCGGCTGGTGCGAGTCTTCAGGATCTTTAAGCTGTCTCGTCACTCCAAAGGGCTGCAGATTCTGGGTCAAACCCTCCGAGCCAGCATGCGTGAATTAGGTCTGCTCATATTTTTCCTCTTTATTGGAGTCATCCTCTTTTCCAGTGCAATATACTTTGCTGAAGCTGACCACAAAAACACAGCTTTTATCAGCATACCACATGCTTTCTGGTGGGCTGTGGTTACCATGACCACAGTGGGATATGGTGACATGTGTCCAGAGACTGTTTGGGGAAAAATGGTGGGCTCTATGTGCGCCATTGCCGGCGTGCTGACCATTTCACTGCCTGTGCCTGTCATAGTGTCCAACTTCAGTTATTTTTACCACCGTGAGACTGAATGTGAAGATCAAACAGAATACAACCATGTCAAGACATCACTGTGGGAAGATGAAGAAGAGGAAGATGAAGAGGAACAAAAGGAGGAAGAGGTGCAGGACCCAGAGGCGGAATACTATGCCATTGAGGGCAGATACACCCCAGTAAATAGGACTCTGCTGGACGGACCATGTCCAGCTCATGGTATGGAGTATAAAGAAGGAAACGCATGTATGAGAGAACCACTGGTAACTCAAGTGTAAAGAAGGCATGCAGTTTGTATGGAGAGCCATATGTGATATTTTAAGACTGAGCTGAAAAACATTATTTTAGCAGCTGGTAATATGTCAGCGGACAGGTTTTACATTCTCAGGGTTGTGTTATGAATGCTGTGATATTATTGCTTGTTTTTATGTTCAGTGTTTCAAACTCTGATGTCTTAATGTGGGGAACAGAATAAAATGTGTCTCTAGTTCTAAATACCCATGTTTGAAAATTGAAGTACTATACAATATGAACAAAATACACAATGCTCAAATGCTTTCTCATTTACTTTCAATATCACTGTATTTGTAATTTATCTGTACATTTTGTCCTTCTCTGAATACAGATCAACCAGCCATTACTTGTACCTTGTAGAGTCTAGTACTGGCTAATATTACCTCAAGTAACAAATGCTTTTCACAGTTTAAAAGTACATACTGACAGTTTCTTTCTTTTTTTTCTCCTTTTTTTTTTTTGAGAGATGTGATTGTGTGCTTTTCTGTTAAAAATCAGATGAATGTTTCTAATAAAGATTATATTTTATTAATTTTGGGAGATGTCTGTACATTGTAATGTACACAGAACATGTTTATCATGAAGTTATGCAAGACAAGGCATTATTTCAGTGTATCATATTATATGGCATTGTTTTCTAGTTATTATAGTAGTAGTTTTTCTTTTTTTATTTGTTTATTTATCAGGTTCAAGGCACATAAAAAAAGAAAACATGACCTTTGCTAAGAGGTAATATGTTTGTGCCAGGTTATAGCAAGATTGCTAATTTGCACCTTCAGTCCCTGGACAGGTTGATGTCATAAATGACGTAAATGCAAATACAATACAATGTATATTAATGCAGTCATTCATACAACTATAGTCCCATTATAATCCCATTTACACCTCATGTCGCTGCATTCATTCAAGACATGTTATTATTTGTGTACAGGTTAGTGTAGTTAAAAGCCATTGTTTGGTTATACATGTAAACAATGCATAATTTGTACATGATATGATCTCATGTGGAAGGGTGAGCAGAGGCCTATAGGATCTGTAAGAGAATGACTAACTGGTTGTTGTCATTAAAGGCATGAAAATATGTATTTTAGGCCTCAGTTTTGTAAATGTTTTTTAATGTGACTTTCGTTTTGTAGTTTTAAGACAAGTAATAGACCAAAATATTTAAATTAATCTATTGCTGATGTTTTATCAATTTACTAAAATTGCAAAAGCCTGTGGGCATTTACACTTAAAAACAAAACAAACAAGCAAACAAAAAAACACACAAAAAAAAAAAAATTGTTTTATCAATATTTAAGTTAAGGCAGGAATTCTGAAGCCAAAAGCCAAAAAAAGTTGCAAACTTTTCCATTTCCCAATTGTTCAGTTAGTAATATATATATATAAAAAAAAAATTATACTTAAACCTGTCTTATAAGTGTAAAGTAAACTTGTGTTATTGCAGTAGCCTTACAAATTTTCTTCAAATATTATTATATATTATAATACAATAAAAAAGAACATTAATTTGGTCTCTCATGTGACAGTTTATTCATTTTTAAGCTTGATGTTTCCCTAATTGACCACTAGGGAGCAGCACTCTAGTTACATACAACTACATCATACTCACTGAGAATTCCAGCTCAGACAAACTAACAACTACTTGTAATAAATCTCACATTGAAAAATCATAAATTAAAAAATAAATAATAAATAATAATAATAATAATTATTATATAACAAAATGTGCAAACATGTCACATGCTACAAATTAAACAAACAATTAAATAAACTTATTCAATAAATATGTCTGTGAGATTGTACAATAATATAAATATTAAAGCAGTAGACTATTTCTTAATAAATATTTGTGGACTAACCACAGCAGTTTCCATTCCAAATGGGTCATGAGAGTCCAGGTTTACATAAGGTTGTCTGCCGATTCCTTCTGCAGTGGCAGCCACCTCAGACAGAGTGTTTCTAAGAGGCAGAAATCTTGTGAAGGAGACCACATGTCGATCCTGGGAATGTTTTGGGGCCAAAGAAACAGGAAGTCCATAATGGGAACAAATAAAGCGTGTGTATCCATCAGCCAGAAGGAGTTCCCTGAAGGTGCAATCTGCTTCAGTGTAATGGCTCTGGGGAAGAATGATGTCAAATGTAAAAACTTAAACAGAATCTAACTCAGCATGAGCACTGTCTACAGAAGGTTCTCTGTTTACCTGGCCTCTAAGACGTCCTCTGCCGTCAACACATAGAAAGAGAGACGACTTGCGTCCTATGATGACCACCTCTCCAGTTTGAACAGATTTAAGCTCTAACACACCTGCAAAAAAGGATAGTTGTAACAATTTAAGTTTATGAGATATCTGAAAGTCAGAAAATCTGATGTCTTGTTTTGTGTGCTTACTGTATTGAGTTTGGCTGTCACTCCCTGATACTTGTCCATCCAGTGTTATTTGGAGATACATTCCTCTTCTGTGATTGTCTAAGATTGACAAAGAGAACAACTAAATGTCTTTCTTTCCGATGATAAAAGATCATGTAAATATGCCATTTTAAAATACACTTACCTGTGTAAAGATGTCTTTCTCTCACCTGGTTACCAAAGGCTAAAAGTGGGTTTGAGTCAGGAATATAAAATGACAGATTACATGGCAATAAAAAAAATAGGAATAAAACAATCAGTGGGTATCGTTTATCAAAAAACATTTGGAAATTGCAGATTATAAAAACAATAATAATAATAAATAAATAATCATATGAAAATAAATACATTGGTTAGTTTCAATTAAACCGTAAAAAAGAAGCTCAAGTGTTGTAAAATCTTTAGCATGAACTAAGGTCCTGGTCCTTATAAAGGACTCAGGGGCCCTCCTCCCACATGAGTCAGACTTGTGCATAAATGAACCAAGATTTATAACTTTTTCCGCACGCCATGTATGGATTTTATCCGGTTCAAGAGATCCTTAAAAGGTTCAGTAGCATTTGGTGGGACACCTGTCATACCTTAAGACAGTACTAATAGCCACTGCTTGATATTCAGACTACTGCTATGTGCATTTTAAGAAAAACTAAAAATAATCTTTATTAGATATTACTAATTATACATTTAATCTAAAAACAAACTAGTCAATAATATCAACTGTTATATTTCCAGTTATATGAAACTGTAGATACTTACGGTAATCCATGTGTCTTCTGAACTCCTCCATTCATCTTAAAACACCAGCATTCTTTGCCGCGTCACCATTTAAATAAATAAAACAATTGTGAATATAAACAATTACAATGGGACTTGGTGAATGTGGAAGTAGAAGCCGGAGAAACTGTTTATCAGAGAGCAGCTGTGGAATTACCAAAGGAACCCCTTTAAAAACTCACACATTAGCCAATGCTGTGTGTTCTTTCATTTCAGACTGTATTGTCATCCACCCGTATGTTAGCCAAATGAACTTTTAAATAGTCAAAACTCAAACACATTTATTATTTACAATGCTTTGGATTGGAAGTTTATATAGGCCTATATATATAACTATTAAACTGAACACTTTCTCCTTTCCATCTCCAAGTTTGATATTTTTATTAAATTGAGTTAATTTGGCTGGATTGCATATTTTAAGTAACCTAACCTTAACTTATCTCTAAAATGTAATTTAATTAGTAAAAGCAAAGCTTCCTACCTGTTGAGAAGAGCAAGAATGAAGACCCAAGTAAGAAGGAATGCCTTTTTTCTGCAAAAGCATATAAAATCATCCCTTTGTATGCCATTGGTTGCTCCATTGATGTAAGTTTTAAACATTCATGCTAACTTTTTTCCACAAAAGTTTAACTTAGTGCGTGCGTGTGTGTGTAGAGCTCCTAGAGCTGCATGGTGGAGACTCTCCTACTTTGGGAACGCCAAACGAAACGTCACTTCCTGTCAATATATACGCAAACCATTTCTTTTCTATTTGAATAATTAAAAACCCGTGACACTTTTTACAGTATGTTTTAATTACAGCTTTACAATCATTATCATTATAGTTGTCATATAATATTCATTTATCACCACTACTCTCCAATAATATTAATTTAAATCAACACCATTTCTTTTCAAAATTTACACATACAAGTAGCATATCTCAAATGTTCATATTTTAAAACATATTTCATTTTTTAATCTAAAATGAAATTACAGTCTTAAAACTAAGTATGAAATGAACATACTGTTTTAATACACACACATACATACTGTACATACATACAATAGAAAAATGATAAAAATAAAATACAGACATTTTACAAAGTCCTTACTCAAGCTTTTACATCATAGGATGATTGATATCATGATGTTTTGTCTAAAATGTTCATTTTGGCATGCATATTAACACAGATGCTTGAGTCTTTTTATCACTTTGAATTTTCATATAAAGCACTTGCTACTGGTCTCATTGTCTGTCCTATTCACATTTGTGCATCTCTTTCTGTTATGGCTTAAGAACATACAATCCCCACCCCTCCCCATGTGCACTTTCGTCCGTGTAAACCACTCCTTCCCCGACTGTATAGTATAAGATGTTTCAAGAAGTATGTTCTTTTTCGTCAAAAACAAGTTCACCTGAAAGGATGTGTGCCACATTACCCTTTTCCTCTTCTCAACAGGAATGCATTTCTCCATTTATAAAAAACTATAAATTCATTGTGTCAATACTGCCACCTCACACTCAAAAATAGAAAATTAAATCACAATAGGCGATGGTCACTTTCTACAGTCCACTTTCTACAGAGTCAAACAGTGTCATGCCACAACTATGGGTCAAATGGAGAGAAACAGATGGATAAGCATTCACTCTTTTCTCATCTATACACAAGTCGTTCACTCAGTGTCTTTGATTCTTCGAGACTTGGCTCGAATGAGGTTGGTCATCTTCTTCTAGAGTTCATTTTTATTTTGATTCTTAAGGTTATTTTTTCTTCAAAATATTTTTTCACCTTGGATTTTGTTGGGAATGGGATTCTAGAGCAAGAAGTATAAGAGGACTGTGAAAATGTGTGGTGATGATATATGTAAAATGTTGGAAAGGGCTGCTCACCTGCTGTGCTTATCTTTTAACATGAATATGTTCTGACAGACCCCGACTCTGCTCTTTGACCAGAATTGGCTGTTAGAAAGAAATATATACATTAAAAGGATGGTACTTGGGCCTGAATTGGATTTACAGTACTGTTGTTGGTGGCGGGCTCACCTTCACTCTGCACTTTCCTCAGAGTGACTGATGGAGTAGCTATGGCCGAGGCACGGAAGTTGGCAGGTAATGTCTCAGCGGAATCTGCAGTCACCCCGCGAAGGTCCTTCTCTCGGAACATCTTCCTCCATGACGGAGAGCGCGTGAATGTTTTTGTGCCATCCTGCAGGGACAATCACATAATACCAGCTGTTGTATAATAATGGGGGTTTATAGTAATTAGTACTATTTGACAAAGTAAAGACAATGTTGTGACAGTGTTGCACTTTAAATCTTGTATTGCCTGCAACTAAGTAGTTAGTCCAGTGTAAACACAGCTGAACCAGTTGGCTTCTTAGTAATGGCAAATGATAGTGCCACCAAGTCTCTACAGACAAGACCCTAATGTTGCTACGACAATTGAACAAATAATCAAATAACTGCTCCATGAAGACATAAAATCCCATTTGTACATGTGTTTGAGTATATATTTGTTTCCATATTGTTGTACCTCATCTGGCCGCCGCTCAGTTCCCATGGAGATGAGAGCATTGTACTCTTTCTCAAGGAGTTGCCTTGCCTGAAAGAAGTATAAAAGTGTATGTATGTTGTATGTTATTTATGGTGCTATTTGTTATGATGGTTGTATATTCAATATTGTTAACATACCTGTGTATTTTGATTTGGTATCTGCAGTAAAAGTGCCAAATCAGTGTAGTCAAACGTGTCATCCAGTGCCAGCAGGGCCCCATGGACCCCACTCTCCAACAGGTTGTCCGCAAACTCTTTTAGACCAATAGACTGAACCCAGCACATCACTCGCTCATTGGACCACACCATCACATCTGAGAATGAACACAAAAGTTACAACAAAAACAGGAATGTACCATAAACATACCTATTGGTCAAAATTGTAAACCTTGATTCTGATGCTGGCTCTCGTCTCGCCTTCTCTCCAGCTCCTTTCTGTCATAATTCAGGCGTTTCAAACACATGATGCCATAGTGGAGACTGACCCTGAACATGAGAACAAAGTGAAAACTGAAATCTTAAAATATGGTACATACACAACACATTGGGGCCAAACATGTTGAGCACCTGATTCAGAATTTGGCCCCAAAGTGTAATTTAAAACAAAATGTGATACATCTTTATAGATTAATGCTTTGTTTATGAATTTTAGCCCTACTGTAGGCTTAGTGCAATCCTGTTATACACTTGGTTTAGATCTAGTCACTGGTGACTTGAATGACTCTTTGGCGATAATATCAATTTGTTTGATCCTTACCTGTGAAAACTGTCCACCATTTTGAGTTGTCCCCTCAGTTCTTTCTTTGTGAGGTGATCGAGCATGCGAGCATCCACTAAAGATTCCATGAAATAGGAGCGATACTGTGGAAGACCCAGACTGGGCAGCCATTCATTTCCAACCCATTCATGGTTCATGTCTCCATAGGCCAGGATCTGACAGGGACAAAGCGCAGGAGCACAGGAGAAAATGATGATAGTTTGAATGGCCTCTCTTTCCCGCTCCCAAATTCCCTTGCGGATGGTTCCTGTTATTTGGTGACTCATGCACTTATTCTAGTCGGAGATGAAAGAAACCTCATGTCTGAAGCATGTGACACTTAGCTCTTTATAAATATTTGTTTAAGAGAGGAACAGTGGCCCCAGAAAACACACGTAATATAGGTCCAGTCATGTGGTGTGAACTAACCTGATCCCAGCTGAACTCCTTCTGCTCCTGGTGGCCGTGGCGGAAAGGAAGAGCGAGAGAAAGGGGACAAAGAGTCGCAAAGAGAAGCAAGGGTCGCCAGGAGGGCAGTGTTGTGGTGGCAAAGGGGGGTCAGGGTGGTACAATGTAAAGAGCAAGGAAAGCAGAAGGAAAAGTCTTGTTAGTTGAGTGAGAATGAGACGGAGAAACACTACATCAAAACAGAAACTGGGGGAATAGCAAGGGAAAGGTGTAGCCAAACACGCCTAATCAGAGACACAGACAAAGACAAAAACTTAATCAAATGGCAGGATCGAGTGAAATCTCACTCTGAAATAATAAAAATAATTGAGCTAAAAAAAAACATACTATCCCCCACTAACATTTTACCCCAATAAAAAGATATTTATACCACATTTGAGTCTTACTGGTTTGGTGGCAGCAGCGAGAGACTCCATCTCAGCATGTGTCATCCAAATATTACTTGTAGACTGCAAAGACAGTACACAGATGTTTTGTTAAATTCCACTTAGACAAAAGTATGAATGATGTCACTGTGAATGATCTTGTGTTTATTCTGTTTTTATGAGGTAGACCCTTACAGAGCGTGTGCTTGCTGGAGCAGATGGGCTGGTGAGGGACACCATTTCCTGGATGGCCAGGCGTAGTTTGAGTCTGTGCAGTGGGTTGCTGATACCAATCTCTCTCTGGATCTCTGTGTCGGAAAGGTTAGCCATAATGGCGCCACTTTTCACATTGGCACGGCATGCTGCCACATACCAGGCTGGCATCCCAACCCACAGCTAGGAAACGGAAAGCAGTGTACAGTTATAAGTAGAAAGCAATTCTAATAATGCTATTTAAATGAACCATGTGGCCTATTAGAGCAGTGCCAGGTTGTACCTCGAGCCATGTAACAACAGTGGGACCGTCCCACGAGGCAAAAGGCAGACCCTGACGACAGGCCTCCTCCAGCAGGTCGTGTCTGACAGAGAGTGGAAAGCCAAGTTTGACAGATTACTTTAAGAGATTAGGCTGTAATATCTCACCCCATCTTCATGAATAGAAATTCACAGAGCACATTAGCTGCTCAACACTATGGTATTTTTTGGCAATGTTCATTCATGTAATGTAGATGGGTTATATAGAAACAGAGCTGTAAATATTTCAGAAATGTGAAAACAAAATATAGTCACAAAAGGTTTTACTTCTTTTTGCTTCTGCGATCTTTTTCCACAGTTCCTGTCCCAAGTTTAGCTAAGCCTAAGGGGTCAGCTGATCCCAAGTCATCAGATGGAGTAGATGCTGAAAAAAATGTTATGACAAATATAATTTCAACATTTCCTTTTTGGGAATCTGAAATATGATTATTCACAAACCGAGTGATGCTGATTCCCGACCAGGGGCACCCATTCTTCCCTTTTCCTTTTTACCAAAAAGACGTCCAATAGATGACTTAATGCTTTTCTTTTTGCTGGCTTTGTGCAGGGAATCTTGACTAGCAGTTGTGGCTCCATCAGCAGAGAGGCTACACATAGACAAGATCAAAGCCATTGCCATAAATATTACATTTTTGATTCATATATTAATAGTTTCCTTTTTTTATTTACCTGCGAAACTCTCTGTGGTCATCTAGACCTGCACCTGGATGAGTGTGTGTCATTCTGTCCAGTCTCAGAGCTCGGGGAACAGGTGGAGGGGTGGAGTCTATCAGGGCAAGAGCTCGGCATTCTTCACCCTCTTTGCTATTCTATAAAGGTAATTTATAGCATTTTAGTAGTGAACAGTATTTTAATAAAAATGTAATAATCTATAAAGCAACTCTGGTGTGGACCTGTCGTTCTGTCTCCCTGGCAGGAGAGTGGGGCAGGCGAGGGGTGGAATGTCCTGAACTAGGAGGTGAGGGGGACGCTAAGGTGGAGGAGGTGATTGAGGGAGTGATGTAGCCCCGACCCCCCAGAGACGAGGGGGGCAGTGCAGGGGCATCTAGAGCCACACTGCTCACACGGCTCTCGATCTCCTCTGCTCTCATCTCTGTGCTCTCCTTCTCCTCCTGGATCAGTCTGTGAGCAGGAGGAGAACTTCAACATATGTTCTTTAAGTAGTCTTTAAATAAAAGAAGTAAACCCACTTAATCTCTTTGTTGATGGCCTCCAGTTGCTCCTGAAGCATGATGGCCAGAGTCTGGACATCTGTCTGTCCACTGGGAGATAGCAACTCAGAGCCGAACAGTGTCTCCCTGTCATCTTCATCGTCAGAGCAGCCTCCCTCCACTCCACCTTCAAATCCTGGCATTCCACTGCTGTCCCAGTCACCATACTGACAAACACATCAACAGACCAAATGGGTTCACGAAACCACCTCCAAGCAAACAGTTTACAGCAATTTATCATACTCATAACAAAATACTAGTTTGATTTTAGATTAAATCTGTCTTGTTTGAGATTACCTTATTACTATCATCTCTGCTGCCCCATCGGCCCCGGTGTGTCCTCCTGACCACCACACCACCTGAGGAGTTGCCGTAGCCTGCTGGCAGGGAGCCCCCTCCCTGGGGGTACCGTAACTCAGATGAGCTGCCAGGAAGAGATCTTCGGAAAAGGGTGGAAGGGAGAGAGCTCACGCTGCCTGCCCTGAGAACACAAAAGCAAAATACAAATACAACTTAATCACACATAGCTGATAACATTTTGTTCTAAAACTGCCAAAAAATGAATGTCATATGAATATTAGTGATGTGTCAAAAGGTTTGTAAGGCTAGGAACAGGTTAGGTTTATATGCATACTTTAAACACATACTTTCTTTCATGGTTTGAAAATCAGGTACACCAGCTTTAATCAAGACACTTCACCACACTGACTAGTATGAATGTCTCGTGTGTGAGTGATTGGTCATTGAAAGGGCTGATGTTGCAGATTGGCAGCATCACTTCCGTCAGCCTTATGCCTTATGCATCTTGGATCTTGCAAAGTTTACACATGAAATTTCACTGTTGAATTTGAGGGCTTCGAAATATTTATGATGAATATTTAAAAGGTGTTTTTTTTTATTATTTTGAAATTATAAACACATTGAAAAAGTATACCTAAAAATTCATCAACTGAAATTCAGAATAAAAATAATTCAAACAAAAATTCAAAGTTCTGCGGGATTTAAAATTCAAAATCTGATGAAACAAATTATCTTCCATAAAAGAGTAGTGAATATTTTTTGTACCAAAATGACTATGTGACACTGTCGAATTCTATGTGTATCAATAATTAATAAAATAAAATTCAAGAACAAGGTAAGTGCAGAGCAGTGGGCATATGGGCATAAACAGCAATATGGCATCCTTAAAATAAGAGATTAAAAATTTATTCCCAAAACAACTTGAAAGCGGAAACAATTATAGCATGGTTAAAATCTATTTTGAATAATATGTCTGCTTTAAAAAAAAAAAAAAAATTCTACAGCATCACTCACAATGTTTGGCAAAGACAATATTTAGGACATAGAGCAGGGGTTTCAACACTAACCTGGAATAAGAGGATCCAGGCCGGCCCCTGAGCTGGTCCAGCTCCAGTTGGATGCGCTCCAGTTCAGCAAGGAGCTGTTCCTAAAGCACACACAGAGCTATCAGCACATAGCCTTGGCTATATAATGCACAGAACAGGGATATTCTTTAGTAACAAACAGTAATAGAAACTTCACGTGGGCTTTGTCACCTTCAAAGTTGGAAATCACAGCAATAAATGTGAGAATAAACAGAGAGCATCAAGGATTTTAAAAGAAGACTTCACATACAAACAAATGCAAAAAGTGTAAGTACCTTATTTGCAAGAAGATCATCCTGAATCTTCTTCATATTTGACAGTTCTTCTGAAAGTGCATTCTGTACATAAAGTAAAGATTAATGTTAACGGTTCCCCTTAGCAAACAAACACAGCATGAATGATGAGTGAAGCACCTTCTCCTCCAGGGCAGCCATCCTCTCTTTGAGGTGCAGCTGCAGTCTCTCATTAGACTCAGACAGGAGCTTGTCCACAGTATCTGACAGACGCTTGTTGTGCTCGTCATTCATCTTCTCTCTCTGCCTCGCCTGGAAACACATGGACTTGAACACTCAGGAAAACCCAAATAAAAAAAAAAAATTTCATTAATCTGTATCATTGTACCCTCTGAAGCTCCTGGTTCTTTTCCTCAAGTTGGGCCTCCATTTGTCGAAGTCTCTCCTCAAAGTTGCCATGCCGCTCTTCAGCCTAATTTACATTATAAAACAAGAATATTAAGTTCCAATAGGTTGAGGACAACCTCAAGGGCCACAGCCAAATGCCTGAGCTCAGATCAGAATGGGCTGTACCTTGTTGAGGGCTGCCACTCTTTGGGCGAGCTGGGCCTCGATCTCAGGCAGGGTCTCAGCCCTTTGCAGGGTCTGCTGCAGCTTTTGTTTGGCCTCATCCAAACGTTCCTGGAGCTGCCGGTTCTTCTCTTCACTCTGATGATTCACATGATGAACAATTCCTTGTGATTACTAAGCATGTAAGTAATTTTAGCTTATCATTAATGCATTTATATTGGTAAACTGTGATGCCATTCCATTCAAGAATCAGGATGCAAAAAGTATTTTTATTTAGTTCAGTTTTGCTTTCTACTTACTACTGTAAATTCAGTGCCCCTTACCTGTCTGTACAGAGATTCTTTGCTGGCCAGTTCATTTTCAAGCTTGTCTTTAATATCATGGAGAGAAGTCGCCTCCCTTTGGGCACTGAGGTACCTGCACAATAACATTTAAAAGACAGTGGTTCAATTACATAATTTGTATGAAAGTGTACCATAAATATATGATCGGACAGTGTCTTGCATAGTTATGTCTGTCCTTTTTTTCACTATTATCTCTTGTATATTCATTATGAAAAAGGGTAATGAAATTTATGTATGACGTCTGGACTGTATAATTAAGTGTCAAAACACTTTTACACACACATTGTCAGCCAACAGGTGAAGCATATGGCCCTTCTCTTAGTGCCTTGGGTAAGTTAAAGGGAGAATTTTAGAAATTTTATGAAACAGAAAGCATACCTGCGTTCTAGTGTTGTGATTCTTTCCTCCATATCCTCTCTTTGGCATAGAGCCTGAAAACCACAGATATACATACAGAAACACTGATTTATTTTCCTACATATGTGTAAATGCACGACTTTACATGTAATAAATATTTGTATAAATTAAAAACTACATTTGGCTGATACATTTTATCTGACTAATTATAAAATACTGGATTTTGGAAGTATAAAGACAGATCGGCTTGACAGACCTCCTTGACTTCCCTTTGCAGCTTCTGATTGGCCTCCTCTGTCTTCGTCACTTCTCTCCTGGCGGCCGCAAGCTGTTCCTCTATTTCACCAACCTGATGGGACGCCGCGAATGGACACAAGACAGCAGTGATGGAGAATGTATGAGTCAGTGCTGTCATAGTGTAAACACAGATGTAACATTGAGTGATTACAAAGGCCCCTGTGGTAAATCTATTGTTCCAGGGCAAAAAGACTGATGCGATAGATAACTCCACACACTGTCTCAGGAAAATCATAATCTATCTTCTTTTGCTCAGGTATTTGGCCTCACACTGCTCAATCAGTGTTTATAACCAATATATTACCAGCGTTTATAACATCCAAACATACCCATCCCTATGCCATACTTTAATTGTGATTACAGCTGTAGTAACCTAACTGACCACCAGAGGGAAGAGAAAGACTAAAAGCATGTGTGGCCTTTTTATTGTTTTATCTCTTTCTGGGATCCATAGTGGTGAGGACACATCTCTTTCTGCCTTCACATCAGGTACAATATCAGGTACAATAGGGTGCTCACCTGTCGACACATGAGGGCTAGCCTCTCTCGGAGCTGGGACAGTTCAGCTCTCTGCCTCTCTATCTCTCCCTCTCTCTGCCGCTCCAGCTCTCCATCCTCCAGGCTGGAGGAGGGGCCATTAGGAAGGCGCTGAAGTGATGACAACACACAATGAAATGCGAGTGATAAAGAGAGATAATCAGTTAGAATCAGTTGAGCTTCCACATGAATAGTGAGTATATTTAGAAGCACACTGACACGCCATGATACCCATACATCTACTGCTCTACTGACTGTGTGGACGCTAACACAATACACAAACAACTGGAGCCAACATGCATGGAGCCCTCCCTTACATCTTTCCCGCCGTCCACCCCTTGTTGACGTCTTTTAATTTGGTCTCTTAAAGAGATTACCTGCAAAACAAAACAGACCACACCAATTAGAGTACTTTCTTCATATACAAATAAATTCAGTGGTGCCCAGTAACCCATATAATAATGATACCTCTTGAGAAGATGCTGCAAGTTGATCTTCTAACATGGACACTCTCTCAAGGGCCACGCGCAGCCGTTCTCGGACCTGTAAATTACATTGAAAAGCAGAAATAAAGTACAGTTGGAGGGAAAAAAAGATAACTCTGAATCTGATGTTTGTGTTGTTTTATATGAGACATGACAGCACCTTTTCATCTAGGGCCTTGTGGTGCTCAAACAGGGACTTGAGGGCCTTCAGGACTTCCACCTCACTGCTGACCCCTGCTGGAGACTGCGCCTGTCGCTTCACTACAGTCATCCTCAGACTGCGCTCGTGACGGGACACCAGACACTCCAGGTGCTCCAGCAACAACTAAACATACGGAAGAAAGTTTTGACAAAAGGTATAGAGAAGAGTGCAGATTAAAATATACTAAAATAACACAAACCTGAATCACTGAATTTGATTTCACTAGTTAGCTTTTTCATTCAGTGTGTCAATATCTGTGACAATTGTAAAATTGTAATTTCGCTCCAAATTGCACTGTTATACTGTGAGAAAATAATTATATCAGAAACTTAAAGGTGCACTAACTTTTCTGGTAGGGCATTACCACTTGTCTCCATGGAGATGTTATTGCTGTGCTTGTGCTAGGAATGCTTCAAAGTATGGCATTAAAATTATTTGTCATTTTTGAGTGTTTTTATTGCACAAAAATACCTTGAAAAACACGTATTCTTACTTTGAGCCACTTTACAGATCTTACAGAAGCAACAATATCTCCATAGAGACAAGCAGGTAGTGGACCCAGAAAAGTTACATAGCGCAGCGTTAAATTAAGAGGAAAAGCACTGAGGCAAAAGAGTAGAAGAGAGTCGCACCCACACAACCAGAGCGGGTGAGGAAGCCAACACTGAGGCTGTTATCGTGCAAAAAAGCAAAATGGCGCCTAAACATCTTACACGTGTGTTGTTTCTCTCCGCCTTGAGCTCGGCAATCTCCTCCTCTCGCTCTAGAAGCTGCTCTCGGCAAACGTTCAACTCCTTCGTCAAAACTGCAAACTCCTGTGGAAAAGACATGCTGCTTTTAGGTGTGAACAAAACAAATGTACATTCTGCGGGGATGGGTGTTACCTCATGAGTAGAAACAAACTGACAAGGTTTATATTTGTATTGATATGTTTTTTTTTAACAGTGAATATTTGGTCCTTATTTAACCGCTATGGGCCTGAGGCAGTGCACAACATAGGAAGTGTTAATAGTGTAGGCTGCAATAATTTTGGTAATAAAATGTCCTTTACAAACAAGAAAATATGTTCTTTATATTGGAAAATAAAGTTAAATTAGCAATGTAATTATTTTTCTTCAAACATGTTCACAAACGTATCGATGTACTCTTAAGAAATAATAGTATCAGTTATTGAAATTTCTCTCAAATGTGTACTATAAACTAGGGCTTAATCAAATTGAAATCTTGTTGTCAATGATCAGCCTGGCTCTTTGTAACTGAGAGGGCTATGGGCAATCCTCTGTCAGTCTGTATTTCAAAATCAATCATGATTTTAGAATTTATTTTTGATGAGGTAGTGGAACTGAATTCAGATTTGAAAGCATACATTTTCAATCTAATTGCAAAGCCCTGGTAAACAATGGTTACAGTCACCAGACAGACTCTGTGGTGTTTTCAACTCTGAACTACAATCAGAAGGAATACTATTGTGTACAGAAGAGTGACAACAATGATGGCATGCTATAATGGAAAACAAATCTGTTTTTGAACGTTGGAACTATGGATGGACATGGAAGGCTAAATCTAACATTTACCAATAAATATCCTGTGCCAGGGTAAAATCAAACGCCAGGATAAAACTTTTTCCATAAATCAAAAAAGATCCATGAAGAATTTGCTAAAGATGGATAGCCAGAAGTATTGAGCCCTATGAGTCCATTGTCCAGTTTAGACACAGTCTCAGGCCCATTGTGAGTCCATTACTATCAGTCCTAACAAGAAGCACTCTGACTGCCTTAAAATGCCACTGTTGATTGCAAAGGGTAAGGTAGATGAAACAACAGAGATGGTAATCACCCAGCATATATGATGTAAAGTACAATAAAAAACATGTAAATCGCTGACACACTTTCCCCTCCTGCTCATCTGTGTGTGTGAGCACTTGTGGACGGATTGCATCACAGTGTTACACAATGGCCCAGTTCAACAGAGCACACCGCATCTCAGCATCATTCACATCACCACGAGGAACACATTTGCAATGAAATCAAAACAGCATCCTAACACCTAGGCCTGTCATGATATATTGTTGAACAAAATATAGACAATTAACAATATAATATTAAAAATACATTTATACCACTTATTTATAACCCTAAAGCAGGAAACCTACTCTAAATCTACAATATTATTAAAAAATCATGAGCTGCAATAAATAAATAGCAGAATGAGACACTTTAGTACTCAGTTTGTATCTATAATGAGTCGTAGAAGTTTATTCAACCTTTAACAACTTAAATCTTAACATATAGCCAAAAAAAACAAAAAAAAAACAAAGATTATCAGCAGTGCAAAGAAAATGAACAAATAATAAATATTGACTCCCAAAAAATATTTTTCCAGCTTACATGCATTGATCGATCAATACAGTAATTACCCTGACAGACCTGCTAACCCCATGCTCAAGGTTTAAAGATTATTATTGACAATACCAAACTGACACACTAAAATACATGATATGTAGCCTAAATATAAGTAAAGATGGAAAAAGAGCATTAGAATCACTGTCCACAGATGGTGACACAGTGGGCCCATTGGCTCTTGGCCTCGTGGAATTGGTGTCTGCTTTGGATAAGGGTCTGTGTCACAGTTAGTGTCCATGTCCAGCCCTGTAGACTATAGACCTCATGAACTTATGGACAACAAATTGTACTGTAACAAGTCTGATCATGTGGTTAATTTGGGATAAAAACACAATTCTGAAAAAGCATAAGAATACAAATATTATAAGTAGGGATGAATAATACCGATACTGGTATTGAATATTGGATATAAAATCAGTAGTCAGTTTCCTAGTTGGACTCTTCTGACTGATGTAGGCCCAGGTCATTTCATGAACTTTAATTCATACAAAGCTGTTCAGTAAGTACTTTTTTATACTGCATTATTTTTGTCATGCACTACTTTGGATAACAAGAAAAAAAACTAAACAGTGAGAAAATGGGCCAATTGTTGCAGCTACTAAAGCGTAATGCAAAAGGGAGATAGAAGATCATTCACTGCATTAGTGAGAAGATCAACATTAGCAACGAAATGTCTTCAGACGTGGAGCAGGAAGTATTTAACATCCACTCTGTGTCTCAGTATGAACTGTCACTGTTCAGGCTTACTGTCTCATAAGCCCCTTCACAAGAGCCACCAAACCATCAGGAGCAGGAGCAGGATGCTAACAGCTGTTTTGCCCAGATTACATATAAGAGAAATATACAGAGCTAGCACTATTCTATCAGTGATATTCTGTTTAGTGTTTGGTGTTCTTCCATATCATCAAAGCATAACACAAAACCATCT
This sequence comes from Boleophthalmus pectinirostris, assembly GCF_026225935.1. Taxonomy (NCBI): domain Eukaryota; kingdom Metazoa; phylum Chordata; class Actinopteri; order Gobiiformes; family Gobiidae; genus Boleophthalmus; species Boleophthalmus pectinirostris. Next base: position 13,251,904 of record NW_026571047.1, on the reverse strand, counting down.
GATAGACTTAGACTAAGACAACACAATACTTGCAGCAGTTGCAGTAATTTTAAAGGTCCTATATTATGTGAAACTGACTCTTGTGAACTTTAAGACCTGTTAAAATGCTGTTATGTTTTCAAAAATATACCTGGAGTTGTGTTTTGTTTTATTCAGCTTAAAGCTTAAAATGCTCTGTTCAATCTTGTGATATCATGAAGTTAACAGCTACCTTTTACCTTTAGTTCGGGGCTGAAATAGTCCAAATGATACTAATAAATGTGTATGGTGTTTAAAAACACAGTGGAGCACTTCCTATGTTACCACAGGACATCACAAGGTTTAACAGAGTGCTTTCACTTTGAGAGAGGAAATAAATATACAGGGTTTGTGTGTTAAACATGTGCTAATGAAAACAAAAAACAAAACAAAAAAAACACAAATCCAGGTATGTTTGTGATGATGAAACAACATTATAACATAAAATAGAAAATAGCATAGTATGAGCCCTTCAATGTCAAAGCAGACCGCTTTTGGCCAAATAATATTAGAAAGTCAAAAAAGCAACAATCTTTGGTAAAATGTCTCATCTGAGAGATTACAGTTCTGTGACAAATATGTAATGGTTAAGGTTTTCAGTTACAAGTTGACGATAATAGAGAGAAAATGTTCATATATTTTAATAATTCTCAATGACAGACTATATCAACTTTTGTTACATTTAAGTTCATGAATGTGAAATACTGTGTGAAATTTAAGTTAGTCTGGCTTTACCATTTACTGTTCTTTTAGAGCGAACTCTTTCAAATTATAATCAGGATAATTTGTAGCGCTGCTATTGGAATTAGACTGGCTGTCCGGCCTCCTCTTGGTCTGAAAACTGCTGACAGAGCCAAACTTTTGCATTTGAATGTTTCTCCGTGACAAAAATAGCTGCATGTGTCTTCAGAGAGTGCATACCTGTGGCAGTGCGATGGACAGCTGCCGCTGTAGAGACTCCTTCTCGTGTCCCAGTTCTCGGAGGCGAAGCTGAGCTGTGCCTAAACTCTCCTGCGTCTCCCGTAGGTTCTCCAACAGACGCTCCCTCTCCGTCAGCATGTTGACCATCAGGGACTCCAGGTTGCCCGTGCTTCCTCCTTCATCCCCACCCCCTCCTCCTCCTCCTCTGGGGTCCCGGCCGCTGAAGCCCCCACCGCCGCCCATGGCACCCCCAGGACCTCCACCCGCCCCGACCCCTGGCCCGCCCGGAGAGGTGGGCCCGCCGCCTGACCCACTGCGCCCATCCTCAGAAATGGTGGGCATCACTTCGCACATCATCATGAGACCGTGGCGTTTGAGCTCACTTGTTACTTAGGAAATATATAGGATTGGGATTGTGCGTGCAAATGTCGTGCCTTGTTTTTCTAAAGTACAAAATATAAATCATTACTTCTTTTCAAAAATAGCATTCCTTTGGTCATGTCCGCATTATAATCTTATTGCCTGGAGACTTTTATACTTTCTTATTTACAGAACGAAAAGCTGTGTGTTCCTATGTTACATAAGTATAGGGCGGCTCTATGGGGAGCTGGTCAGTGGGTGGCTGGGACTGGCACAGGAGAAGCAGGGAGGGGGCGATGGGAGCAGAGGGGAGAGAGGAGGGCGGGTGCTACTCTATTGTGTCCACAGAGCTCCTCAGTGCACCATCCGAGGGAGCTGCCAAAGAGACAAGACAAGGGACAAACAAATGTTAGGTCACTTATTACAGCCAAGCCAATGCATGTGGTCTGTTAGAAAATGTCTAACAGATCATGAGAAATCTACACTTACAGCAAATGCACATTTACAAATTTGACATATTTCTATATCTGTTAGATTATCCCATTGATTATAAACAGATAATATTATGACATTTAATCAGAAATGTGTGTATAGGGTTGTGGGCTGGTTCGAATTATTGGTTGATGGTATCTTGGTCAACCAAAACTTGCAGACTATTAATTTTATTGAGATTATAATGAACTATACATGAGATTACACCAGAAAGGAGAAGTTAGTGAGAGAGTTAGCTGAAGATTTGGTATTTTTTGGTATTTAGATGTAAAACTTCCTATTAAACTCACAAAGTTTAATCTGTCTTTATAAAGACATAATAATACATTGTTTCATAGTCAGCTACCGTTTTCATTAACTGCTGTGCAGATGTAGGGAGTAGTTTGTGTCAGATACATAGAGATACATAATAGTTTTGAGAGTTTTATCCATACCCCCTTTTTAGTTGCCTAATCAACTGGCAAAGCCTCGTCGACCAAGAAGTTCTTTACTTGACTACAGGCTTACAGAGTTAGCACCTTTGTTTGTAAGACTACACAAACAAATTGCAATGTTATCATATTTTTGTATCTCTCCCACCTCTAGTAGAGATCCCCTTAAATTGTCTGACAGTGTCATATTTTACACTGTAAAAAGACAATTTAAAAAAACTTTGCAACAGTTGTATGCTTTATAAGGTAAAAACTTGTTTAGATAGAGAGCAACAAATCCATTTGACATTACAGACCAAGACTTATTTTAATATGTCTATTAATTACATATCAACACTGCATAGAACTGGCTAAAACATATATTACTATTTTTTACCTCATATTTTCCATTTGATCGTTTCTAATTAAATCAAATAAATATGGCTTGAGAGTTCATGAACATTGCCATTTCCAGTTCCATTAAAAAATCTAAGGATTAAATATTTAAAATCTATTATATCTGCCACAGGATTGACTGACATCATGATCTGCAAATGATTTGATCAAGATTTAATAAATATTAATTCAACTGAAACAAGCAGTCTTTTGACAACACTGTTCTTGTTTTCAATGTTTATTGTCTTCATTTACTTACTTCATAGTACCTTACCTTACCTTTGTCACTACTGCATTCTAAGCAAAACAGACCTATTAAAATAGTAGGGCACTCAGATTTAATTCACCCTGTACAGCAAATGATAAGAAACCAGTGCCACAGTCAAGTTTGCTAATTGTTTGTTTTGTTTCTAAATTATAACTCTTCTAAATTACTTTTTTTAGTAGACAATCATCTGTCTCTCCCTCCAAACCATGCGCCAGGGCTGTATAGATTCAGGCAATCAACATTATTATAGTGAGCTGAGCCTCTCTTCTCTCCCATATTCTTCACTGTCTAGTCTACGGTACTCTGGGGCGCGTGCTGGCCTTTATACTTTTAAGTGCTTTGGACTGATTTAGTGCCCCATACAGGCCCGGGTACGTCAGAGACTGGGCAGCGCTATAAGAGTGCTTTATCCAACCAAAATCATCTATTGTGTGAATCAAAACTAGTTACAGAACAACCTGGTCATAAGCTATTATTACATGAAGGCCCATTTTGGACATAATAAAAATAACTGGTGACTGAAGTCCAGCTTTAAATGAACTGTTTGTGCAGGAGAACTGGCTCAAGCACCAAGGAGCCATCATCATCCAACTGACTTTATTGCAAAGACGGAGTAATCACAAACAAATTATGATTGTATTATAACAGAACATCTAACCATAAATCCTCAAATAAATACACAATGAGACAACTACAACACAGACTTCAATTTGAAACTTTACCCTTTGTAACTTTGCAGTGTAGGGTCATCTTCTAACTGCGGCTTATTCATTACCAGCTTTAACCACTGCTCACTGCCATTATCTCCTTGGGCAAAACACATCTACCTTGCCAGTGTGATGCCAGTGTGATGCCAATGTGGTGTGTGAGTGACTGGTGCTAGTGACTAGAAATGCCAATGGCACAGAATGGCAGGCAGCCTGTGGGCAGATACAGGAGCATTATCCTAGCTATTCTGATTATTATTTTAGGTTTGAAACCTAAGGTTTTTTTCAGTATTGCTACATTACCATGTAGCATCAGTGAAACTTTTTTGTGAATTGAATTTGTCAAAATGATGTGAATTGTAAGAATTGTGACCCAACTCTGATATTTATGGAGTTTCTGCAACTTCCAACATTTTAATGGAATTAGCTTGAGTACATTTGATTGATTCCAATCTCTAGTATTATTTAAAATATGGTTTTAAGGTTTCTTGCCTACAATATCAGAAATATGGCATCTTGCATGCTGCCTATTTTTATTTTATTTTTTTTATGAAAAGCTAAATGAATTTGTCAGACATTAAGAACAGGCTTGTAGTAAGTGGCAATGGCTATAAGAATGAAAACAAATAGATTACTGTAAGTAGGCTACCATCTTCTAACAAGTTCAACAGAACAGTGATACAATACAATTGCCAGGAAAAATGTAAATGATTGTGTGTATATCAGTGGCAGAAAATTGTTTGTTGACATTATCCTGACCATTTTGCACACCAACTTTGTTTGTTCAGCTGAGGCTCTGTTATCATTAGTCAATGTTAAATGTGAATTTTAAAAGGAACCAAACCCGAACTAAACACATAACCAGGACTGTATCAAGTAAGCCTCAAGTTCAGGTCTGAACCTAAAAACAAGGTATAAATCAGTATCCAGCCACCAGAATGTCCCATACAGCCCTGGTCTGATCATGTTCATTTGTTACTAGAGGATGTGACTAGACCTCCTCTTAAGCCAAAAGGAAGCTTCAGCTCTGTAATAGACTGACTTCAGCAGTTCCATTGGTGTCCACTCTGTTGTGTGTGTTGTGTCTGCACATGTGGGTGTTTTGATTATCCACATCATCAGTCCAGAAGCCGCCTACTCTAGACTCAACGCTCTGGCTTTACACCCTATTCAATGCCACCAATTAATACATGTACAATTACGCATAGCATCCGATTACGCGTGAACAAATATCTAATTCGAGTAATAAAAAGGGACTGCAAGCTCCTGAAGTAGACAGTGGGGCGGGGAGAGATGGGTTTGCAGGATGACAAAAGCAAGACGGTATTTGCTTTTGCATTCAAAGGCATTTCCTGCAGAAAGGGATGATGCACGCACATTGCTTGGTTATATAGCAGAAACATATAGCTACTAATGATGAACGTGCGCCTTCCCTCTCCTCCCTCCACCTCCCCCTCGCCTTAATACCACGAAACGGTACCCTCCGGGCAAGAAACGCATCATTGGAATCGATAAGTGATTGTCGGCAGCTGGGTCGGGGGGAATCGGAGTCCACAGTGCACTCATTCGGCTTAATGGCCAAATGACGACGCGCATAAGACTAGGCTACTGTATACCTCCATATTCGTAATGTATGGAGGAGAGGTGCATGAGCGAGCTTACGTGCACGCGCATATTTACATTCTCATAGTAAAGCCCCTGTGTGTTAAAATGAAAATGCACCTTGGTGTACAAAATGGAAGAGAGGATGGTGATAATGTCTGTTAATAGGCCGCGTAGTAGCTCCACAGTTAGGCCCCGTGTGACAGCAGACTGAGAGGCTTGACTTGAAAAGCTCCCAACGGCAAATGCTTAGTTACAGCCATGATTAATTATAAGCAACACATAGTAGGCCAATGCAGAGTGGCAGCATCTTCTCCGGCTTACAAGGACTCCCCCCTCCTTCGCCCCCTCTCGCACGCCAACAAACTGATTAAAGAAGCGGAAAAGCGCGCCCCAAATAAACGATACCACCGCACACCTGCCCAAAGCCCGAGTCTATTCCATGTCATTTGCCTCCATTCAAACGTCCCCCTCCCTCCTCATTCACACACATGCACTGTACACAGCCACCCCTCGAACCTTGACAACACCACGTTAAGAGGAGGCATCGTTAAGCGCTACATCCTAGGCGTACGGTCGAGACAGCATCACTTGGCATGCACTATTTTCATCGCGGCGCACGGTTTTATTTGCAATGGGGTAACTGGGTTGCATAGGAAGGGGCGGTGTGAAGTTGCATCCTTACCACAGTCATCGCGGGGAGCCCGTAGTGTCCATGTTTGATGTTAAAAATTCCTCTGGCCCATCTCGGCGGTTCGTTCCACGGTGCTTCTCGCTCGAACCGGAGATAGCGCGTTGATGTCTCTGTTTTTTGCCCCCGTGGCTCGTCTCCACATGTAAACGGCATAGGGGGGTGAAAAACGCGAAGAGAGATGATACGCCACCTTAGCACGGGCTCCCCCCTCTGTCGGATTGGAAGGTAATGGGTCTTAAAGAAACATTCTCTCAGCGTTCTCCGCAGCTCTGTGATTTACGCACACGCACGCCAGCGCGTCCTCGTACAGGCCAATCAAAAGCTGATAAATGAAATGCAATGATAAATCTGCAATTTTCCTTTAGATAATATTCTGTATTTATGGAATATTTAGATTAAATTAATTAAGTGAGAAATTATGAAATTCTAAAACTGAAAATTGTTTTAAGTTTGTTTGAATTTTTTGGTTGATTAATTTATTCAGATATATTTTTACAACTAGGGAAACAATAAAAAAACGAAATTATTAGCATACAAAATTTTATAGCTTATTCTGCTTCTTCACTGGAGCTGGCTTTAAATATACATTTTATTTACGTTTGTTGAGCATACAGCTTTAATACAATGTTATAACTCTGTCTTGGTATATTCTTCCATATAACTAACCCCGTCATGCATATGCTTAGAAGTGGTCATTTACATAGTTATTATCATGCATTAACATGTCCAACATGTAAACAAATTAATTTGAGCGAGATTGCTATTAATATGCATGTGAGTATTGGTTTCCCATCTGCAGATATAACTCAGGTAGTGCAGGAGGGCAAGCCAACATAAGGTGGTGCTGTCTTTAAGCGAGAGAGGGCCTGGGAAGGGATGATGTAATGTGTTCTCAGACAATGATGTCATCGACTCAGACACGGCGAGGATTTAAAGTGACAAAGGCCTTGTGTTTTTTGCACCGAATATAGGCAGAAAGCAGTACTCCATCACCCAAGGGACCTTTACAGAGCGGAATAAAGACTATGCCTGTGCTGGATATGCAAAACCATTATTAGGCAGAATAAACCAATAGCATTTCTGCATTACTCAACAGGTTTATTGATGAATGACAAATTATAAAACACAAACGTTTGTTTTCCATAAATCACCATTTAACATTTACACAAACTGCTTATAAGATTCAAACAATACAAGGAATGAAAGGGTTAATTACAAGTTACAATTACAAGTACACAAAGTTACTGAAAGACAGCGCATGAGGTTTCTTTACATATAAATATTCTTTAAGACTTTTTCTGTTTGTACCCCAATACTACGGAAATGTTGCAGCTTTTTATCTACAATCTCCTCAGTTACTCTTTGTTCTTGTGCTGTTTTGGAAACCAACTTTTTGTTCAGTTTCATTGAAAGGGATTTGCTCATCATACTTTTAATGGCCTATTCTCCAATTACAGTCCGCTTGATACTTGTATGATGTCAGCATTAGTGAGCTCTGTTTGGAGAAGTAGACAGGAACAATCATGTCAGATCATGTAGTGCTGAAATGGGGCCAGTGGAAATAGACAAGACTGGACTTCACTTTCAAACCAGATAATTTCTAATTAACTATGAGGTACAGAGACAGTACTGGTGGAAGTGCTTTTACAAATGGATAGGTTCAGTGATGTTTATACAGAATATCTGATATATTCTTATTAATCATCTTCTTCACAATAGATATAAAGTTAACGTTAATAAATCCACAGAATTCATAACCAAGTACAAAAGTAACCATTATCTTATTTTACAAACTTGTTCTCAGCACGGTCACTCTGGTCTTTCCAAAAGAGGCACTGCGATTCAGACTGCCACAGTTTAAGTGTTCAGCCTGCCCCTCACAGTTGCTGCTCTCACTGTTAGTATCACCCAAACTCCTGCTTTTCCTGACTTCTCCTATTTTATCCACATTTATCTGCTTTTCCTGCTCACTGTTTGAATCTTTACTCGTCTGTGTATACTCATCTCTTTCTATGCTTTTACATTCACTGTCTGGAACCTGGCTGTCTTGTTTTTGAAAGTTATTTTGTACATTTTCTTCATCATCAACTTCTTTTAACTTACAATTTGTGTTTTGTACAGAGTTTTGTTCATTGCATTGTTGATCAGAAATCTGTGCTTCCCCATCTTCAGTGATCATCAGCTCCTCTGTTATAGTCTGCATATTTGAACTCCCATCATTCCTTGTAATATCTGAATCTGAAATACTTATATCACACGCAATCTTATAAAACAGTGAATGATTTTGCTTCATCTTCTCCAAGCTTTCACTGACTTCAGGAGACATCTGGTTGGACTCTTCCAAACCTGCCCCTTGGTGGTCCACATCTGTCAGCGCCTCCTCCTCATGTGGCGTCTGTGTCTCTGAGATCTGCAATGGTATAACGGCCTGCCACTGGCTCGTAGAGAGGAACCACTGGGCTCTTACATCAGTGGATGAAAAATTACTTTCATTATCACCAGTGGCTGCCTCTTCAAGCTTCTGCTCCTCTTTGTTTTTGCTACACATAAAGTCCTCGCTTCCATTTTTCGGGTAGACAGTCAAAGATGAGATATGATACGGTGAGGCTGGACGTCTGAGTTTGGTTTTGGCGACTCCCTTTCGTCCGCTGTATTCTTTGAGATATGTTTTGTTCCCACAAGGACTTTTGCTTTTGTTAAGATCCATTTCACCCGTGTCCTGACACGCAGTTGCTTCTTTATAACACTTGGAACTTTTGGTTTTATCATCTTGTTCACGTCCTGAAACAGCTACCAGTTATTCTCGCATAAAGACTTAATTATTAAAATGAAAATATCAGATTACAGACAGAGCATGTACCTTTTGTTTGCCGTTGCTTCTTTGTGCTTTCATGGTTCCCCTGGGAAGCGCCCTGGCCCTCTCTCCACAGAGTTGGAAGTTGATTGGAGGAACTCTCTCTGACTGCACTGATAGATTGAAAGATAGAAAATCAACCAATCCAAGTAAATTTTGCCAAAAAGTAAAAAAAAAAATCTATACATTATATGGATGATTATTTGATGTACAACTTAAAATAGACAGGAAGTAACTATTAAGACGGTGCTTTATAGTCACTGCAGAGAATGCAATAAAAACGAACAAAAACAAAATGCTTGAACTGCATTGTTGTCTACATTAAACACATTAAAGACGATCTATGATTAACCTTCGTAAATAATAAAACTGTAAATAGTGCAAGTAAAGTATAAAATATATAGAGTAATAAATAGCTGGAAGAACAGAAAGGCCCCACCTTCGTATGACTCTCTCCCGAATGCGCTCTACTCGTCTCAGTTTAGCTTCCCGCTGCTCTGGGGTCAGGCAGAGGTCAGGGTGTGCTTCCAGGGTCAAAAGGGCACTGCTTCGCTCCTCCTGTTCCTATTGCAGAAGATATTACATCAATACTCACCAGATCGGGCTCCTAACAGTTCACCCTGACAATTCATACATACCCTGGTTTCTGGAGCTTGAATTTCACATCCTTCCTGCTCTTGGTTTGCTGAATGCTCTGGCTCCAGTGCTGAGGGCCTGACTACTTCCTGGTGTTGCTGCCTGCTGGTTTTTCTTAGTGGGTGCTCCTTGTTCTCTTCAGTGGGCTCCTGTTGGACTTGTTCTGGTAATGGTACGTCCAGTTCAGGCGGGGGGTCTTCAACAGATACTTTTCTAGCCACAAGCGATGATGGTAGGATGGCTGTGACCACTCGCGTGACTCGTAAAGGAAACGGGGTCTGAGGAGGTGTGAATATAATTAAATTGAAGATGCATGTACACATCTGTAGTTGATATAAAAATAAGTACATGATTACTAGGGCTAGGTGATATGACAAAAAAGTGTATCATGATCAGGATTTTTGATTTATTTAGTCTTCTTCAAAAGAAATAAAAATGGCTTTCAATATTACTTTTGTGAACATAAACAACAGTGGCTTTTAATTAATGCCATTGAAAGGGCCTGTATTACGCTATGTTCCTATCTCTTTAATAATGTTGTTTTCTCATCACAAACATACCTGGAGTTGCGTTTTGTTTCATTCACACATGTTTAACACACAAACCTTGCATATTCATATTTTATAAGAAGTTATTCTCTGAAACAGGAATCACTCAGTTTCACCTTGTGATGTCATGTGGCAATACAGGAAGTGCTGTGTTGTTTAACTCCATACACCTTCACTAGTTTCATTTGGACAATCTCAGCCCTGGGATTTTCAGTCTCAGTCTGAACTAAAGGTAAAAGGTAGCTGTTAATTTTAAAACTGCTGCTTCAGGACATCACAAGGTGGAAGCTTTTTGAGCTTTGGAGATGTAGACAGATTAATAATAAAGGATTACGCCTCAAATGTGAAAGAAATCTGAAGAGGTAACAACAGTCTAACATGGCTTAAAGCTCACCAATTTTGAGTACACATAGGAAGGACCGTTAATGCAAAATACTGTGCAATTTCTTCCTCCAAAATCTGAAGTATGTCAGAGTATCTCATTGAAGATTAGACATGAATGAATCTTAAAATGTGATTAATTGTACAAACATAATTGCAGTAAATAAGAAATTATTACAATGATAATTTCCTACCTCCTCATGTATTTCTGAAGTTTGAGACTGGTTTTGAACACTTGTCATCAAACTTTGTGGCTTCTTTTTATTTGTCAGTTTCGGCTTGTTCCTCCTCATCCTGTCAATTTGCTCCTCTTCACTCATCCTATTCTTCTGAGAAAAAAAATAATTAGTGATGGACCACTCATGCATCACAGAATTATGAACACTGCATATTTTTTTTTACAAAACAGAAACATGGCTGCTCAATAGCGCTGGAATAAACATATGTGTGTGCAATATGTCTAAAAGTACTTCCTATTGTCTGTTTCATTTCAGGATTGTATAATGTGAGCTTGTCTATGAGTGTGAAAAAAGGGGGCTGGGTGGTAACAGCAAGAACACTACCTCCCCCTACTGTGCATAAAGCGTACTGCAACATACTACAACAATGTACTGCCCTAATTATGCTATTTTGCCATATCTGCAATGAAGAACAAAAAAGTATATCAGCAACAAAATACTTCATACCTTAGTTAAATGATTGTTGGTGTCTGCTGTGGTACACTTTGAAGAGGTACTTGAGTCTAAGAAATTGAGTAATATAAAAATAGAGAGGTAAGAAAGATACAGTAATTATATTTTTACATAAAACCTAGTGGTTACATTTTCACCTTAACTAGCCTTAATAAAGCATGAAGAAAAACTTAATTAATAATGAACAAATAGTTTATTAAGAATATTTCAGGCTTAGTAAATACTTAATTAACTTAATTACAAAGCCGTTATTCTTTTAAACTATTTGTTCATTATGAATTAAGTCTTTCTTAATGCTTGATTAATTCTAATTGGTATTATACTGTTACCAGAATATTTGTTATTTTTTGTATTCTGAGCCACTGACCGGGTGCATCTGTGTGGGAATTCACATTGAGCAGGTCAGGCTGGCTGTTTCCTTGTCTTTTCATAGGTTCATTGTGGTTGTAAACTCCCTGTAACCCAAATGTTAATCAGATTAATTATTGTGAATGTGGTTCTTCACATGGTACAGACAGAGCCTTTAGCACTTTGCGGTTGGAATAAGCAGGGAACAGTAAAGTAATACAAAGTACTGTTAGGTCTTAACTGGGAGGAAATAGTTGTGGTTTGTGCATAAGACTGACCCAAGATTACTGACCTAGTGCTGAACTTGAATACACTTTTTTTTGTATTTGTAATCTGTCATACCTCATAGGGAAGCTCGGTCCAGCCCTGATCATTGCTCAGTTCCTGGGGTAATGGCGGCCGTGCAGGAGGTTCTTGATCAACATCCTAAACAACAATATTGTCATGTCAAAGTATGGAATTATACTTTTCTTCAATGTTTGGATGCATGCTTTTTTGACAGAAGACATGATGTTTACCATTGGCAATCCAGTCTGTAGTCGTTCACTCAGAGGAACAGGAGAGCCGGGATGAGCTGATGCTGGCTGAAACACTAATGAAGAGACAGAGAGGTTGATTACAATGTGTATGCAAATGTTTCAGAGTGTCAGTGACATTAGACTGACTGTGATGCCTTTGTACTCCCAAAAGGAAGCGGAAGTGTTCCCTGTTGGTTTTGAGCCCTGATAGAATGTCCTCCATCATCCACAGCTCTCTTTGGGCATGAGACTGTTCCTGATGGGAGGCACAAGTACTTTTTTATCATTACACAATATGTACAGACATGTAAGATTTGAATGCTTAAGTGCTTTAACACAAACCTCTGGCACTCCAAAATTGCAGATATGCTGAAGATGTGAGCGGATTACAGACAGTTCACTTTCCATTCTCTCATACTGGCTCCACACTTTCTCCATTTCCTACAATATCAACAAGCCCGTCAAACTCAGAGACCTGTTTTGTGTCACATTCTGACCATGTAATGTTACTCACTAGAGATACATCACACATTCTTGCTCGAATCGTGACCAAGTCTTCCTGAAGCAAAGCCTTCTGGGTAATTACTTCCTCATACACCTGGGGCCCCTGGTTCTTCCACTCCTCCAGCTGTAGTCGTGACACTTCTAAAGCACAGTGGACACTGTCCTGTAAAACAACACCCGTATTTAAACTTCAGAGGAATAGTCTGCAACTCTGCACCAACTCTGCACCAGAATAAACTTAACGTCACACAGCATGACCACAAAATGGCTGACCTTATCTATTTGTAGCTGGGCCAGCTCCATTGACAAAGACTGTAGCAGCTTGTCACATCCACACAGCCGTGTCAAAACAACCTGAAGACAGGACATCATAGTGATGCAATGTAACATTCAGAACATATTCATAGTCAACACTTACATCAGCATCACTTTCCAGAGGTCTGATTGGCTGACACTCCCTCAGCTCAGGCTTAGTGGGCTGAAAACAACGACACAACAAATACATTACATAACATCATCAAATAGTAATTGTGAAAAACCTTGTCCATTTCTGAAGACAATATCTACTGTAAAACTTTACAGGAAATTCTGCTTCTTGTTTTCAACATCAGCTGCTTTTAGGCTTGGGCAGTCCATAGCACTGTACAGCTTTAGGGCTGCATCAGCTCAAATGGCAAAAACAAACAAAGACACCATATATTGCTATCAAAGCAGCAAAACATCATACAATAACAACAAAAAGTTGTGAGCAATAAAACATACACATACAGTATACATATACAGACAAGGACAGGCAGCAGACTGCGCACAGAACGCAAAGCAGAGCATGTACCATTACTGGCGGCAGCACACACACAGATAAATGGTTGCGATGATGGTGGTGATGGTGGTGGTGATGTTGTGGTTGCGAAACATGTGCAGCTCTGGAGGAGGGGGGCAAAGGAGGCAGTAAGTCTGCATTTGCCCCTGTGGAGTAGCTCTGAAGGCAGAAACAGCATTTATGTAACTAAGAGAAGTGAAAAAGCAACCCTTCAATTAAATTTACTTGCATGTAAATTATAATGACTACTTAAATTGTAATACCTATAGTCATGCTGATGATTTCATTTTGACATGCTTACCTTTCCCAAAGGTCTTCTTCCATTTGGGACAAGATGGACTGATCCATACGTGCTCATAGGCTGCAATGACACAACAGTGGAGGTGAATTTAAAAAATGTGTTGTTACCTTTAAAAAAAAAAAAGATTGGAACATTTGAGAATGTTTTACTAAGACTTAAAAGCACTGTATCTAGATTTTACTGTTCCTTTTTCCTTGCTTCATGCATTCTGAACATCCTAATTATTCCCTGTGATGAGTTTACAAGAGCTTTTCACAGCTCTCAAAGACCAAAGCGGAGTTTTGCCATCACTGTAAAGCTAACAACAATTAGCCTGCTAGCCAACATGCTTCCTGATCATCAGACTATAAAATGGTTTGTAATTAGCTGACTGCACACTTATTTTCACGTCAAGAACTTCTTATACAATATATCTTTACTGGAGCAAGACACATTTTGCCCAAATACTTGGGAGAAATCAGGAACAGTTCTTTCGGTGTCATTTCATTTCACACCTTTTGCCATCTCTCTGTCACTGGTGTAGTAGGAGTGGATTTGAACTCTAGTTTTGGTGAAGCAGGGGCATAGTACAACGTGTGAGGGAGGAGGGCTGGATCATCCTGAGGCCGGATGTCGACCCGGCCTACTGGTGTGTGGGGTCTTGATCCCAGCTGAGCCCTAGAGGGCAAGGAGCTTGTCCCCATGATGTCCGCCGAGCCATGGAGACTGTTCTCAACTGGGACATAGATCACAGAGTCGCCCTGGATTGGAGCTGGTCTGCGGCTGCAGCGGAGCTGAGGGCTGGGAGTACGAGTAGTAGGGCTGTGCGAACAAGACAGCAGAGTGTTGACATTTTATACATCATTAAAGACTGCTAAAGAGGTGTCCAGTTATCAACCTGCAGTTTCTGTGTCGCACACTCCGCCTTCCCCTCTGCTCCGAGTGTGACGCTCCCATCCGACCTCCGCTCAGCTGACCGGGTTCACTCAAGGCTCGGGTGACGTGACGGTGGGTCTGATGGGGACCCTCTCCTTCTGATGGGGACTGGGGCATGTCCACAGACTCACTGCTGTCCACCATGTGAGTGAAATCCTGGTAACTGGAGCAGCGCCTGAAACAACAAAAAGCTCATTTACATTTCAAATGTATTAATAAAGATGTTATGTAACTGTTACTATATACTAGTAGTATACTAGTATGTTGTGCACCTGTTCATTGTGCTGCCTGGCTCCATGGCTGCAGACTGAGTGAGGGCTCGGACCCATCCCAGCATGTCCTCCTGGGTGTCAGCGCTAAAGAAATAGGAGCGCATGCCCTGGTGCACCACCTAGTTTAAAAGTACATGTGCCATTTTCTTTGTTTCTGTCTTCATTATCTTCTTTGTGTTAAACTAAATGAAACTTAAATGTTAAAATATAAGGGAAGAATTACCTTGAAGGTGAATTTCCTATTCTTACATTCTCGTGGTGTGCAAAAGAGTATTTTATAGCTGGGGAGTGGGATACTTCCCAGGACAGATTCTTCTCTGCTGTCTAAAATATGAATTGCTTTACAATCATTCATATTAAGGCAATCAAAAAGCAACTGTAATTGTAACGTGAGGTTCATACTGTACCTTTGTAGTAAAAGAGACAATAGTCAGAGAGGACAAACCATCTCCTCTTCCACAGCTTTAGACCTGAGCTGTCCTGTAAGGAAAAGATGGATGTCTTTTGTTTACTTTACAAGAGCACAAACCTGTGCGTTTAAATCAAAAGTACCTTCTTATAAAGCCACCCTCTGATCACAACGGGACAGTTGGGGTCTCTTTTAGCAGAATGGCATCTTTTTCCAAATGTTTGAACTTTTCCGTCACTGTCCTATTGAGTAACAAAATGATCAAATATTGCAACTCTAAGTCTACATTCATAATTTTTATAAGTAAGATTTTACCGACCTTTTTGACAGGGAAGTAGGAAATGGTGGCTACACTTGATGCTTGGCTAACTCTATCCTGGTCCTCCATTCTTTGAAGAGAAAATTATTTCACTATACAACAATTGTCACTTGCTACATAAAGCATATATGTACACATAAAATGCTCTATAGTCGAAATACATATATTACTATACAGCTCAGACATTAACTCTCTACTCTACTATACGATATGCAGCAACTCTCTATGTAGTATTACTACCACTAGAAACCTCCAGTGGAATCCAGGGCCTACTACGGGTAAGCAGTCTTCTAAACATGCCAATGACATAAAAATAATTATACTTTATTACTACACTTAGTGCTATTTTATCTACATAGAAAGCAACATGCAAACATGCACTCCATACATAGAAATGAAACCACAAACTGTAGAAGCTAATAGTGAATATGGCTAAGGCCTTACCAGTCTAGCTTGAACCCGGGTTTCTCTCTGTCAGTGAAGTAAACTGCTTAGTAAGTATTACTAAGTAACTTTACTCTAAAGTAATCCACATTTCCAAATAATGTAGCTGAGAGTTTTCTTCCCAACTCTTTCTACAATTTCTACAAAGAAACTTATTTCTCCACTGTTCCAGTTCAACTCTAGGAACCATGCTATCCTGTGCTATAAACAGGCTGAGCGCATCCCTGCTGCCCAAACTGACAGGTGACAGCTGCGTCGCCATGGTGGCAGGGAGGGGCCAAGAAAAAACGTGTGTGTGAAAACCAATATGGCAGCAGCAGGAAGGGCTATATGTGAGAGGATGAGATTTAGAATGTATCCTGTAGCTACAAAATAAAAAGAGCTACAAGCAAAACAAGTTGAATTAAGATGAATTGGGGTATATATGTTAAAGTGAAGTGATGATGTATTTTACTGAGTGTGGGACTTGAGCTAAAAGAACATATGGCCTGCCAAAGAATTTAGCAGCATATGTGGTGCAGTGTCACATGTTTGTACACCTGCACCTCCGATACCGACCTGCAATAATATAGTGGGAAACCGACAGAATACAAAGACCACTAGTGTGCTAATGATTTCAAATAATAGAAATTATATAATTTAGGTAATATGAACAACATATTTTTTGAGAATGCAGCTGACAATTATTTTTCAAATGAATTAAACTGTCAATATTCTATTTTTTATTAACTGTTAAATAATCGGACAGCGAGGAGTGTTTTTTCCTCATTTCACGTCATGTTTTAGAGTTTGTGTATTGTGGCCCTAGTCAGATAAAGGGCTCCCAGTTCATTGTCTGTTTACATTGACATTGTACAGTTATTGTTTCGCCTCATACTCGAGTAATCAGATAAAGATTTGAATACATCACTGGTCTAACTGATGTTCTACATGCACTCGTGGGTGACCCAGACCTTTGACATGCACAGTCTTTGTTAGCATCCACCACAGTCTCATAAACCACACAATCAGCGCTTTGTGAGTGAAGAGAGAAGAGACAACATCCTCACAGCCACTGCACTAATGTGGGCGTTGTGAAATATTTCAAAAATCTCCTTCTAATCAGTGACTTTGGGGAGGAGTGGAATTAAAATGCTAAAGAGCGAAGTAGGGAGGACAAACAGCGGGTCTGTGCACCACACAGAGTGCGCTTTGTGGCACCTATAAGATTTGCATCATGTGCACCATCAACTATGTTCAATACATCAAGACTTCAGCAAACAAAAACATACAGGTATCCTATAGGCTTGTGGCATTCTGATATCAAAACAGTTAGCAATGTACAACTGAGCCTAACTCACCTATTTCTTGTTTAAATGAAGACATAATTTTCTGTCATTAATATAATTTTCATAACTTGAACATCAAAACATTTATTCAGTCTGGTTTCTTGTATTGTTTGTAAAACAGAATTTGAGGCAATGGGATTAGTGTTGCCATTAAATACACATAATAAAAATCATTTGTATCCAGAGTAAGTTCTAATTAAGTGAGTTTCAATACAGCTTAAAGAACAATAATATTTTGTCTGTTTACACGTTTTAAAAAACAGTGGGCATAAACAAATCAGGCTAAAAATAATCATAGTGAAGCTGCCATATTGCTGTACCTGACCAATGGTGCCCTCCTGTTGGGGGTGGTATCAGGCTGCATCGCTTGGCACTGGTGAGATCAGCATCTTTCCAACTGCACACTAAAGGCTCCAAAAACCATGGACTCTTCTTCTGTGCTTCTTCTGGTCTCTTGTGAGGATTTGCCGCTTTGTCACAACCACTGTCCCTCATGACGCCCGCATCTTTGCACACAGAGCTCCTTCTTCCTCCTCCAGTGGCCCTCCCTCTCACCCGGCCCCTGACATCTTCTCTTTTTTGTTCCCGGTCCACTCATGCTTGTCAAATGTGCCTTATAATATGTCTACATAAGACAGAATGTAAGCAAAGAACTATGCAAAAATAATAAGTAAAAGTCCTGGTTACAGAATCACTTTTACCACTTCTGTTTCTGGCTCTCTACCTCCAAATGGATATTCTGCTGATGAAAGAAAGGATCAGAAACACATTATGTATTATGCTAAAAACAGCTTGCCTAGATGTAAAGACCCCACTAAAGCTCTGACAAAGACCCAGTTGACACACTCAAACAGGAATTTTGGCTCCACTGACTCAGCGTCTACCCCAAATTCTCATAATAGAAATAATAGATATGGCTGAATGTGTCTACAGGACAAAAAGATTATCTACTCCAGGATCAAGAAAGCTCCAGAAAAAACAAATAAAACACAATTATAAGTCTTGAAAACAAATGGTATTAGGTCTCAGGAGAGCTGGCACAAGAGAGAGAAAGTGTCACAAGTATTTTAAGTGCTTTTGATAAGCTTGAAGTGTATGATAAGGAGCAGGAGTATGGACTCTCAAACCAAAGGCCTCTCTCACACCATAAAATCATAAAGCAAACAAAACGTACCTTTGCCGAATAAAAGATCTGCCAAAATTTTTTGGAGTTAACACAACAAAATATATGTATTGGCCAAATTCCAATATGTAAATGAAAAAAAGTCAATTTATTATTATTCATTCACTCTGCACACTCTCTGGTAATACAAAATATCACTCACTCACAAACCCCATTCATACGGGACCAAGGTAAGCTGAAGTGTCTTGACCAAGGACACATGAAAGCATGCACTGATTGGAGCTGCAGTGTCCATCGGTTTTATGAAAGAATGCTGAAATCACTGATCCAAATTGAAAATTTTGTATTGCCAATATTGTAACAGCAGCTGATGATCCTCCCACCACAAAAGGCCCAGGCATCGGATAAGCTCTTCAGTGCTAACAATGCCATTTTAAAATTAGCAACTCACGTGTCCAGCTCATTTATTTGTGATGGGGTCATGACCCTAAACCTGGAGTTGTCCCGTTCTCACAGAGGCTGACGAGAGAAACTGCAGAGCTTTATGGGCTTCACTTTTAGTCCTCACAGAACCAGCCTGTTGACTGACAGGTGCACAGTTACTTAAGTTCTCCTGTTACAGTGCGCAAGTGTGACAGTCAGGCGGCTTATAGGACTTGGGAGTTCTTTGGCTAATAATTCCCAAAGAAAACAAGCAAAGAAATGCAGGAAATTAAGGGTCAATTACTTAATATTCTGTATCACATTTTGTATTATGTTACAAAAATGTTAGAGCAGCTGTTGCTGCATACATTTTAAATGAAATTTTATAGATTAGATCAGCCATTCCCAAAATCTTGGTCCAATGCCTGTAGTTCCTCATTTTGGGAACCACTGAATTAGATGATACAGTACATGCAACTCTACACTAAAACCATACAGCTGTGGACAGAGAAGCATTAGTGGCTGACCTTTTAGTGAGGAGGATTTATCAGTAAGGTTGGTACTAATGTTCCTCTTCCCAAATTCCTATGTGAATATCTCAATCACTGACTTCAATGCATCTAGAAGAAAAAATAAATAGGCATACATAAAAATGTGAAACTTAAATAGATACTTAAATACCATTTTGTGAATTGCACTGAATCACTGTAATTTTCTATGTGGTTCAAGGTGCTAGAACGCTACATAATCAGTAGAGGGAGCTCTTTGACAAGAATACCCTACATTAGTAAACACACTGATACACAGCATAACAGGCTCCTTAGAGCTTTGACATTAGACTGTTTATATCAGGGGTCTCCAACTTGTTGCTCTCCACCTTCCTCCACGTGGCTCGAAGCTTCTAAATTATACCTATTGTGCTTAATAACTATACAGTAATCAGATTATTTACCACTGTAAATATGTCATTTTGATGCCTTTGATGACCAACTTGTGCACTATTAAATGGATAATGGTTTGTTTTATAGATATCTAACTGTGCCCTTTCTAAGATTTGCCATGGCTCTATACTTCCTCAATTTCAATTTCCAATTTCCTCAAATGAGTGGTTCTCTTGCATTTTCTATTTGGAAAGGAGCTAACCAGAGGAAAAAGGTTGGAGACCCCTGTTATATATAATGCAGACTTGAATAAACAGATGTAAAATAAAGACCACGGAAATGTTTATATTTGCACTGTTGCAATAGCCTATGCAATTTTCTGGAGGTGGCACGTCAAATTAAAACTCATACTTATGAAGATATTCCATAGAGATAGATTTTCATCTATTCTGTGAAATATTACTCAAAGGAACAAGCAGGATATGGCCTTCTTTCGGCCATATGACTTTTGTTTGGCCCTTTTGCAGAATATTTTAAGTTAAATATTCTGATAATAATTAGTGCTGTCATGCGATTAAAAGATTAAAAGAGAGATTAATTAATTATGATCTGTAATTAATCAATCTAATTAATCTCATTTTAATCTCACCTAAAAATTGCTGAGAAAAGCCTTCAATTTGAGGTATTTTCATTTAAATTCATTATTACAATATTGTGGCAGATCAAAAGACTGATATAGAACAAAAAAAGTGACTTTATAAAGTCATTTATTGTTTAACAAATCTCTCCAAATTGGCTGTTGAGCCCAAGTCTCCATGAATAAGAAACTGTTTGCTGTAAAGTAGCAAAGACGAGGAAATCTGAACATAATAACTTTTGTCTAAAGACAATAAAAAGTCCAGTCTTTCCTTAACCATATTAAAAATATTATTGATAGAGAAATGCTTTATATATGAGATCACTGGTTTTAGTCCTGGTTTAGACCTGCTTTAGTCCTACTTTAGTCCTAGTTTAGTCCTGGAATGGATTAATCCTGGTTTTAGTCCTGGTGTTAGTTCTGGTTTAGTCCTGGTTTAGTCCTGGTTTTAGTTCTAGTTTTAGTTCTGGTTTAGTCCTGGTTTAGTCCTGGTTTTAGTCTTGGTGTTAGTTCTGGTTTAGTCCTGGTTTAGTCCTGGTTTTAGTCTTGGTGTTACTTCTGGTTTAGAGGCGCAGAGGAGGAAGCGCGGTTTACGCAGCGTACGCGAGAAAACACGATCCACACGTGGCTCACGGCAGCACGTCGGTGTCCGCGCAGTAACTACGGAAGGAAACGTGGTCCGCGCGTTCTCAGGTTAATGACGATGATGAAGGTGTGTGTGTGTGTGTTTGTGTGTGTTTGTGTGTGTGTCCCCTCATGTGGCAGGTCACTATAGGACAGTAGTGCAGACATCATGAGCCTATGCAGGTTGTTTTCACCAGTGACATTTAAGTTGTAGGCGATTTTATATTTGTTATTTTCTTTTATATTTCACGTCGGGAGAATAATTTCCAAGACACGAATGTGTTTTTACCTGTGCGCTGCTGCCTCTGTTCTACTGGCTCTTCGACCTCGTCCATTGTGCGACTGACGCCGTAAACGTCGCTCTTACTGCGCGTGTTTTGTGTGGGTTTCCGACAATGAGTGGAATTGCCGAAATTAAAAAATGTATAAATGTGTTTTTTGTTTGTGCGTGTGTGTGTTGTTGTCCCAACAACACATAAAAACAGGTTTTATAATAAAGCAACTCGCATACAGAAACACTAAAGTTAGAGATTAAAAATGAGATTAACGCGATTGAAAAACATAACGCGCTAAATATGACTGTAATTAATTAATCGCAATTAACGCGATAATTTGACACCCCTAATAATAATATAATTCAGTAAACACAAAATACACCAAAATAAAGGCACGTTTTTCGTTGTGAATGATTTTAATGCACTGAAAAAGAGAACAATCATGCGTTCTTAGTCTAGGGTGTCTATGGTCTAGTGGTGCTACTACTCTGTCTCCACGACACATTTCTCTTATTTGGGTCTCCTGCTTGTTTACGTGGAAATTCTATTCCTTTGGCTGTAATATTCCCCAGTATGGCATAAAACGTATCTATATCCATGGAATCATGCAGTTGGCTTCCCACTACCGCTTTCAGGCTACCGCATACTTTAACAATAATTAATATTATGGCCTTAACATGCCTTGTGTATCCTTTATAACACAGGCAGTAAAAGTAAAAGAAAAAAGGCTTAAGGATGTTTGAAAGGGATGGACTATTTTACCCTCATCAGGCTGCTGAGAACCGCAGACATCTTGAACGCGCGCCAGTAACTACACGACAGTAAATCTGCTGGGACCAATAGTGTCAGAATAAACGAGAGTCGCATATCATCAATAGGACGTCGCGGCAGCAGATGGGAATAACATCATAAGACGATGTAATTTAGAAGCACCCTCTGAACACAAGTCATCAAGCTGTTGAACAACCATTCACATTAGGCTCATAAATTATCCCAAGCGAGAACCTGTGGATAGAATGGAAAAGCGATTTGCTTTCGTTCTTGAGTCATGTAAGGTTATCACCAGAAACAGAGTCAAATGCGTATTAACTTGGTCCATGAATCTGCCCAGTCTTCGCTGCATCATAAATATGAACCACCGCCTTCTTCTCGCACCTTCCACCCGCTCCGTTTGTCATGCTATACGTGTGTTACTTATAGAGTATAATGCTCAGGCCCAGACGCACGCTTGGGTTACCACTCCTCTACATGCCTGGCATAAAGTCAACACATGCCCAAACTAACATGTCGGCCACCGAGAAGTTTATTCTCGGACGAGGCTGTCCCCTCGTGCTGTTTGCTCTGCATTAGATCATAATTTGTCACAGAGTTTAGGCGCTAAGGCGAGACTGTAAAGCAGGCCTGCTCACTCATTAGAGAAGCCATGCTATGGCCTATGACTTCATGGCCCCCCATTGTGATTTATTTTTTTTTTATCTCTGCGTAACAATCACTAACATAATTATCAGTTTTGATAAACCTGGTTTAAAATAGTTCAACTATCAAACCTGCAAGTTCTTATAACTTTAACCTAGAATAGATCCTTAGCCTACTTACAAAGGCTGAATTGGTAAAATTCACTTGAACAGCTTTTGGTCTTACATAATAAGGTTAACATCTATGTAAGTAGTGTCTTTTGTTTCAGACCAGGCTACTGTATGGACAGAAACGTCAAAGGCATGTACCACCATGATTCCTGTCATGCGTGTTGTTTATCACTGTAGCTCTTACCACTTGTTAAACGGAGCTTCGTGCTATACTGGGCCTCTAGTGAGACGGCTCGTTTGTGTATGTCCACACTCCCCCTCTAGCCACACACTTTTAGGTCTTGTAAAGCTCTGACTTTAGGTGTGAAGAAGCTGACGCCCACCTGTCAAAGGAGGAGAGTGATCTCTGCCTGGGGCCTCTCACATACCAAAATTCACCCTTGAACCACAGGGGAGTGACTCCCACTCAGGCAAATCCATATGGGATCAATAATCAAGCAGTGATCACAACCATTGCAGTGCTGTAGTGTGTCACACAGGCCTACCACACATAAGAACAATAAAATCTGATTATCTAATGACATATTCACACTTAAACCAGCATAAATCCTAATCAGTGAACTCCTACATACAAGAAATATAGTTTATTCAAGATCATATAGATATGCATACAGATATACAGTATTCTCACTCAAGATAAATAAATTAAATACATACATAAAAGGGAACATATCATTTTTGGAGGCGACCTGAGATTAACTAACTTAATTAATTAAAAATGAATGTGGCAAAATTGATTCAATTTGATGGTTTAAACGTCTGCCTGTAATGGTTTTTTAAGAAGTGTACAAGCTGACTGGACTCCTATCCAAAAACCTGGGAGGATTTTTTTCTCTATGGGGGTCTGAAATCTGTATAGTAGAGTGGCCTCCTTTTCATCCCCCTGTCCACTCACCATATAAAAGCATATGACACCAGCGGGCTGGTCAATATAGACACCAATGATGGGGCAAAACTGAACGTTTTTGATTTCTGTGCTTACACCATTAAACCAGACTTCATAACATGAGCCTGACCAGCACAGACCCCATGACTCTTCGTTTTCACCCAGTCCACTAGGCCCAGAATCGGCCCTCCGTGCTGCTCCTTCATACGTTGCTCCAATGAAGACCCAGCCAGAGTACTCTACTTCCCAGTACACTCTCATGTTCCAGATCCCCTCTTTGCACAGGACCTTCAAACAGACATTTAGAAAGAATTTATTTGTCTAACAACATTCACAACTTGCAGCATTCTTCAGCCCTTTTTTTAACCTGCGGTGAGAGCTCATATCTCTCAGGTCGATCCAGGACTGGACAAACTTCTTTGGTCCTTCGACACACTTTAGAGTCACCATCCGAAATCCACAACAGTTTGTTGGCTGTCTTGTCATCAAAAGTTAGGGAAATCCAATCTTAAGTTTGAAAACATGTGAAAGTAAATTGTAACTTGACTGATTTAGCACTGTCAAACAAAAACTAGTATGTACGTACACTTTGTGAGCTCTGCTCTGCAGGTGGGTTCAGGGGCATTTGGATCATAAACAGGGGTATTTTCTTCAAAGCAAAAACAGTATATAAGGAAGGCCAATGTGAAAATGACAAAACTAAAAAAATAACTCACCTTTTGTTTTGCTTGATTTTTTGCCTAAAAAATAAATACATTAATAAATTTAATTTCATTTTAAATTACCTCTAAGCGATTAAGTGATTTCATCACTTAACATTTTTCCAAAGTTGGTAACAGAAAAAATAAATAAATATTACTTGAAAATGTAGTATGAACACTGGACTATGGACTTGGACTATGGTGGCAGATAAACACACACTTTGAACACCCAGCTCAGTTAAAAAAGATTCAAAATTTAGTGGTTTACCTTGTTTGCCATTTTCTGAGAAGATCTTTGTGGGTTTGGGCCTAGCAGGCATCTTGAGGCTGTATGGCGACGCTGTATTTGTTCAAGACTTCAAAACCATTTCATAACGCAAAGCAGGCACTGTTCTTGGCCACAGTGCCTTTTATAACGCAAGTCAAAAATGGGATGTGAGGCTCTTAAGGCGGGGTGAAGGCAAGGATCCATGGGTGGAGGTCAGTGGAATTGGGTTCTCAACAGGAGGTCAAAGAGGATAAGTATGTACTTGACTTTGACATATGGATGGACAGAGGAGAGGACAGATACCTGACACTGGGGGAACTTTAGAAGTCTGTTTAAAAAAGTGAAAGCGGGGAAGGAAACAGTGCTGAGAGTAATGTCACTGTTGTCAACGCAGGACCAAGAGGAAGCAAAAACACATCAGACGTTTCACCATGAGACTAAAAGTGATCTATAACAAGCAATACGTCTGTCAATGTTCATTAGTAAGACAGCTACCACAGAAATAGGATTTGAATTGTGTCCTCATCAAATGGACAATTAGTAAAGCAAAACTGAATAACTCTGCAGCAAATAGTTTTTGAGAGTTAAACCATTATTAAAGAACACTTGATGATTTCAGCGGTTCCACCCCCAATGTTTCACTGACTCAGTTTTGGACAACTTCTGTAATGAAATAAAACCTGACCAACACAAGTCTATTTTGCTCACCATTTAATATTTATTAAGTGTCTTATATACTGTATACATTAAACAACAAACTAATATATTTATAAATGTTATCAAACAAAAAGAGGAATACACATTCAGTAACAAAAACAAACAATCGGTATAGAATGGTCCGGGGTTTTCAGAAAAGCCCAAAAAACTGGAACAGGAATCCATTTGAATTCCTTCTTGCACTGCTCCCTTATCTAAATGTGGCATATCTACTGCATGTATGTAAGGAATAGTGTGCAACCATTAGGAAAATCTGAACTGAAATGGAATATTAGCATATTAGCACAAATGTGTTTTCTGTTAACATTTGTGTTTACATTGTAACCGATAAAATTGATTTTTGTGTTGAACACTGAGTCCATTATTCCTCATTCTTCAGAATTAAAAGGTGAGACTGTGTTCCCACCCAGAAGCCTGGCAGCATTTTCTCACTGAATGTGCCATTGATGTGCTGCAGAAGTTTCACCTCCTTCGCTCCTGTGCTTTCCTCTCCCTCCGTCACTTCTTCCACAGCGTAAAAGTTGAGGATTCCAGCAGGCTGGTCAAGGTAGACCCCAATTGTGGAGGATTTTGGGATATCCATGATCTCTTTGCTCTGACCGTTGTGCCAAGCATGATAACTGGAGCCACTCCAGCCCAAACCCCAGGATTCCTCATTCTCTCCAAATCCACACGGACCATCTGTGTTCCTCCGTCCAGCCCGCTCATAGGCCACTCCGACCACAACCCATCCAGAAAACTCCACCTCCCAGTACCCTCGAAAGCCCAGGACTCCCTCCTTGCACAGAACCTGTACGAAGATGACACAAGATTTGATTTATAGCCTCAGACACCGAGAAGAATTTGGAACAGCCTGACTTTGTCTGTGTTGCAATGCCAAGATTTTTGGCATTGGAATGATTTAAAACAAACACCAAGACAGTCGCCTGGATGGCTTTACAGCTTTATGGCTAGATCAAAAGTGACTAACCCTTGCACTCTCTAATTTTATCACTGAGGATAATAGATGACACACAAAACAAAAATAATGCACAGCACCAATCTATAGCAGCTTAACTTGTGATGACATTAGGACTAAATGAAATACCTGTGGGGCATACTCATATCTCTCTGGGCGATCTAAGACTGGACAAGTGACATCATCGGTTTTACGAGCTACTTTTGCACCTCCTTCTGTTATCCACAGAGTCTTATTTGCTGTCTTGTCATCGAGGGAAAGGTTATGCCAGTCTAAAAGAGTAAAAGAGTAAAAAGAAACAATTTTCAAACTTTTTTTTCATGATTAAGTATGTAACAATATATCTCATTATTAATTATTTGCAAGTTATTTTTACATTTGACAAGGTCCGCTCTGCATTTAGGCTCTGGGATGTTCGGATCATAAGGGGGGGTTTTCTCTAAGGGTTGACACAAAGTGAAGGTCAGAGGAATCAAATGGTGTGACGAACAAGCTAAAGACTGCAATATGCATTCATGAAATAGCTACAAACATCAAGACCTGGTAATAGTTGTTAAGGTCATTTTACCTGCTTCTGTGTTTCCAGATTTGGACTTTTTGCCTATAAGTAAAAAAAAAACTGTTGATACAACATACCAAAATATAACAGAGCATACAGAGCAAGCACATAGATATACTATATGCAACAGTGTGTGTTAGGTGATGAAGTGGGCTTCAGAAAACGAGGTATATTTGGAAAACCATCTGCCTCTGTCAGATCATCACCACATACTTCCTGGAGCCAATGGCCGATTCATGCCAAGAGGTTGGAATTACCAAGACACCTCACATGTTGCTGCATTGGCTCCAGTCACACACTCTATTAGCGTGACAGGACATCGGAGCATGGACAAGCACACACTTTAGTGGGTGAGGATGCAATCAAGCATCAGCTTCAATATATCTGAAAAGTTAGAGCTAGGTTTTATTTAGAGGTAGTCATTTAAAATCTGAAAAATGACTTTGATGTTGGTTCCCAAATAAACACTGATGTCTTTGTATGATTCACACAGCTAGCTTTGCCTTGTAATTTCAGTAACTAATACTATAGTATCAAATTGCTGATCCCAAAGCATTAAGATGTCAATGTCAGTGGATGTTAAGTAATGTGTTTTCATCCCCCCAAAATAAGCTCCATATGTCCCAACAGTTTTAACCCATCTTCCATCATAAGAGGGTAGAACCTGTCAAAGGCAAAGGCCTAGGACACATTGTTTAGTTTACAGAGGTACAAGATCAACGGGAGGCTACATTCTTGTACCATGTGTCTCCTAAATCTACTTGTCATCATTAGCACATTTTTTCAATACAAATCCTGCACAAATGAGCTGATATTTATCTGACAGAGAATGTTAAGCCATCTGTCTGGATTTAGAACAAGGAGATGAAAATAACCACTTTGTCTAGACTCATTACAACCTGATACCACAAAGCTTTTTAGCTGCAGGAAGCCTCTCCAGAGGCCTGTGTAAAGGAGGCCTGTTATTTGCCATAAGAAAAACAACACTACAAATAATTAATTTAGTTAAATATCAAACAGACATTGAAAATAATTTGTTAAAAGACAAATCAGTTAATAACACAATTATCATTTAAAATTCTGTATCACACATGTATTTTCAAATAAAACATTTCAAAAAGGAAAATCAAATCCAGGAACAGGCTTTCGAACATACAAACAAGCACAACCCTCAGAAAGAAAGATAATTTCCCTTTTTGCACAAACTGCTTAGTTGTAGATGCATGCAGACATTTACTTCTCCTTAAAAATGGCAATCCAACTGTTATAATGTTATACAATTAACATTACCTTTGACAGACTTGGTGGAGTCAGAAATAATTCTGTTGGTAGTGGGCATCTTGGTTTGTTTAACCTTTTCTCAGTCTGATGCTACTTGCTATCTCAAGTGTGATGAATGGCTGTCGGCTGTACAGTGAGAGACTATACAGTCTTATATACCTTATAGACAGGATGGAGGTTTAGGGGCTGCTGGTAAGGACACGTGTGGGACAGAACAGTTGCCAATAGGACCAGGGGGTGGACAGTCGCTTGTCATTGGAGCGCAGGATATATGTTTTTTCCTTAAAAAGGTGTGGTAGATGCTTGGATGTATGTTAAGGCGCCTCCTAGAAGTGTACAGACCCCGCCTACTCTTGTAGATGACGACCACAGACATGTTCACATTGCATGCATGGTATATGGGATTGATATTTGTCAAACAGACACACTGCCCCCTCCACACGCATGACCGTACACATGCAGGTGCACAGACACACTATGCAGCTGCAGAGACCAGAGCAGAAGGCCAACAGGTGCAAACACAACATGTGAGTACTTCTGACTTTTCACAAAAATACAACATATAACCAATTGTTCATATGTTATTTTCACCAAAAGGTCTAAACATGTTTTTTTTTCTTCTCAAGCATCAAAAACTTTGTTTGGTTTAGTTTGCAGCACTAGCTTTCGAATAGGGAATAGCTGATTATAGTAAGAGCATCAGCGGGCTGACAACACAAAGGAAGCAGTAATGTTACTTCATGATTTATGTAACACCATGACATGACAGCCTCACACATGTCTTTAACAGAGACTTTTTAAAGAACTTGTCTATATGTACTGCTGATAAAATGGCTCATAAACAGGACATTTACACGGTAGTTCAAAAAGACTGAATGAAGCCCATATTATCTTAAATACTAAAACAGCAGAGAGTCTGAAGGTTGTTCACTTTATCGTATTAGGCTTAGTTACGCTCTTGACCTGTATTAGCACATCCAGCAGTTACCATCACAAACCTCCACACACATGGCTTGAGGAGAGAGACAAAGCTATGTATCTGCTCGTAAACCCTCTCCTGTGATGTGCCCCGCACTGCAGGTGGTTGCACTGAGGTGTTTATGGTGAGGGCACGGTGCCAAAGGCCCAGTCAAGGCTGTGCTGTCCTTCTAGTGTTCCTGCCAACCACAGTTGACTGACTACGGCACGGACTGCAGGGGAACTGACATACTAAACGGGACATACCAGGAATTAGGTGCTGGAACGAGAACAGAACTCCCTAAGGGATTTATTAAAATTAAAAGAGGTTACCCCTCTTTGGATGGAATGGCTCTGCATGACTAAATTGTTTGAATTCCCTTTCGATGTATTGGAAGTCATTAAGTCATTAAGTCAACTAAAAGATGTAGGCCTATTTTTTTCAGAGAAGTAACATGAGTGTTCTGTGCAAAATGACAAGCCTGCACTTCTGTCTCCACTGGAAAGTGAGACACGGCGCCCGGAACAAATGCACTGAGAAGTGCCTCACACCTGTGTTTTATATCAGGCCGCATGTGTACAAGAGGGGTACTGTAAGGTAAAAGATCAATGTTTTCTTCAATATACAGAGAACACAATCAAAAGCATGCTTTCAGTTTAAATATATTTCATAGAATTACAACTAAATTGTATTTAGCCACCTATGAGCAGTTAAGCCCTGTAGATCCTGTCTTATGTAACACTACTGTCCTGTATGTTAGAACCAGATGCCTGTAAACAGATCGATTTCCAAGATGTGCATTTGATTACAAAGAGATGACAGGATAATTATGAACACAAAGTGCTGTGATACGGGTCAAGAGGTCAAGCATGGGTGCACATCCTGCTTTGGCAAGCACCACAGCACGCCCATTACTGAGCTCATTATCTTAACATACCTTACCTAAAACTTCTCATACGCAGCCCCCAGGGCCTCCCAAACCTTTATTGCACTCTTTCATTGGTGTATATAAAGAAACCATTGGCATCATTGCTGTAGTATTTGCTGACAGACGTGAACATTTTGAAACGCTCAACGGAGCGACAAGCAATAAATATGCCAACCAGCTCTCCCAATCAGAGAATCATGCCTGCCACGAGACGCAATGGTAAGACCAAAGGCTTTTCTTTAGGAAAACTACCCACACTTTGATCATTTTAATACTCAGTGTTTAGTAATATTTATTTTATTGCAACAAAGTGCATTTAATTCAAGGTAAAGTGTAATGTGATTTTTTTTAGGATCAAAGTCTCAAGATGCTGCTTCACCAGCAGGTAAGATTTAAGTGTGGAAAACATCAATCCAAATTGTCTAAAAACAATGTGTTTTTTTTTTTTCAGAAAATATTCCAGACTATGATCCCAACATGCCAGAGCCCACATGTAGAGCGGAACTACTAAAACGTAAAACATAGCATTCCGCTGGTTGCTCTATGTTCACTTGCATGTATAATTTAACATTATGTTACTCTTTTGCTGTTGTTTTTTTATTAAAGACTGGATAAACATTTCTCTCAACGCTAAAACGGCAAATAAGTTACTGTGGGTGGCAGATGACACAGCTACAGTGTCGCGCAAGACTGATGACCTTACTTGCCCCGTTTTGGAGACGCCAGACAGATATGAGCATGTTCCACAGGCAGGTTTTAAACAGCAATAAACCATCTAGTTAAAACAAAGGAAATGACTTAAAGATATCTTACCTTCTTCGTTTTTAGATTTTGTGCCAAGAAGGCATCGAAGGCTTCCGAGCGTACTGGGAGGTGAAGTGTTCCGGCTGGGTTGTGGTGGGAGTCACATACGAAGGAGCAGCAAGGCGGGGATGCGGAGGACCCTGCGGTCTGGGGGAAAATGAGGATTCTTGGTGTCTGGGCTGGGGTGGGTCTCACTATCAAGTTTGGTTTAATGGAGTTAGCCAAGAAATATGGGACATGCCTTATGCAGCAGTACTTGGTGTTTATCTGGACCATCCGGCAGGAATTCTGAACTTCTATGGAGTCCAAGATGTGGTCCAGGCAGAAGATAATAGTGTGACAAAGGAGGTGCTCTTGCTATACCAAATTAAGGGCTCTTTTAGGGGAAAAATGTTCCCAGGCTTCTGGGTGGGTCAGAATTCATCTTGTGTCATGTTAAAGAAAGAGTAGTAGATACAAAGCCTGAAATTTAAAGCTCCAACATTTCCAAAACTTATCTTTGTGTACACAATTATATCATTGTATTGAATGTTGAAAGTATTTTAAGCATTTTGTAATGCTCTCTGAAATCTGTTGCCGTTATGTTTTTGCCAAAATACTAACTTTCATTTCACTTGCATTACGCTAAAATATTTTTAGAAAGTTATTTTTAGGGCAATAGATCTGTGAGGACACTTATGCAACTTTATGAAAATATGTATTTCATTGTGATTGTGGTAATTATTATTAAGAAAGGGCATGCATAAATACTAATCAAGTAAGTAAGTTAACGTACTCTTACTAAAAGCTAGATATTCATTGTATAAATTTTCATTATAATAATAGTTTAGTACAATAATAATAGTCTAATAGTTTAGGTGAAACATACAGTACAAGGTCTTCAAACTGTAGCAGACAAAGAAATGGTGCTGTGAAATTGAACAGTTTAGTCGCTTAAGCTGTAAATCAGGTTTACAGCACTGGAGGGCCATCAATCTGAGGGTGCTATGAGAAGCATCTACCTTAGGTTCAGCTGTTGTGGATCTTTCATTCTTCACCTCGGCCTGTTAGTGCTCGCAGTTCGAGCCAGAGGATTACGTTGACATGAGAGCGTGTCCTGAGAAGTAATAAACAAGATCACATGTGAGTGTACAAATGAGGCAAATAAGACAGACTGTTGAGAGGGGCTGCTGACACAACAGTGACAGTTATAATATTTGCACCATAATCAAGACAAAAACTACATTTAAAGCATTACAGGTCAAACAGTTCAAATGTTGTTTAGAAGTGCATTGTATTAAGCATCTTTGCTTAAGTAATCCAAATATGAAGAATAAATTAAAACATTGCAATTGAATGTATGGTGTAATATGTGCTATGATGAATATAATATGAAGCGTAACATTGGTGTGGTAACAATTTCTACTCTGCAATGCCAGTGTTTCTCCCTAGCCTACGCCATCCTACTATACTGGTGGAACGTCAATGGCTGTGTGAATGAACTGTTTGTCTTTGTCTCCCTCTTGTGGCTATCAATGTGCTAAACTTTCAACAAATACACATAGCCCTGCTGTTAATAAAGACATTGGTCTGAACCACTGACTTAGGGCTAACAGAATGTTCACACCGTTGACTGTACATACAGTATAAGGTTCATAGTTATCATAATTTGGACCTGGTTTGAGCCTAGTTTATGTTCCGATGTGGACTTGGTGGTTGGTGGTGGTGTGGTCATGTTCTAGTCCTGGTCTAGTCTAGTGCAGGTTTAGCTACGGGTTTAGTCCCAATTTTGATGTGATCTTTTGGCAAGTGTGAACCAGTTATTTTAATAGATCCATGGAACCAGATCTAATTTCCATGGTGTGTGAACACAAACCAAATAAGCATATTTGCTCCACTAGTTGTACGCAAGTAGCTAACGTTCAGATGAACTTCATATCTTCATATAGAGCCATGTAGGCCTAGTCCTTTTGTTTTAAGTCTGTGACATTATTTGATCTACTTTTTGATCTACTCTCATGAGTCATATATATATATATATATATATATATATATATATATATATATATATATCACTTAGATTAAATTATTTTCAGTTTCAGTCAAAATAGGGTGGTGAAAAAATGAGTACACCACAAAGCAAAAACTACTACATCTAGTACTTTGTATGGCATCCATTATTTTTAAAGACATCTTCAAGTCTTCTTGGCATGGAATGAACAAGTTGGCAACATTTGGCAACATCAGTCTTCTTCCATTCTTCAACAATGACCTCTTTCACAGACTGGATGTTTGATGGAGAGCGATACTCAACGTGTCTCTTCAGAATTCCCAAGATGTTCAATTGGGTTCAGATCAGGTGACATACTTGGCCATGGAATCGCTCACCCTGTTCCTTTTCAGAAAGCCAGCAGTGGTCTTAGATGTATGCTTAGGGTTGTTGTCATGCTGGAAATGTGCACAAAGACCAATGGCACAAACTGATGAAAGCATCTTCATTTTCAGTAGAGAACAATACATTTCTGAATTCATGCTGCCATCAATGAAATGCAGCTCCCCATCACCAGCAGCACTCATGCAACCTCACATAAGGACCACCCCCTCACCCCCTCCATATTTCACTGTAGGCACCATGCATTTTTCTTTGTATTCCTCCCCTTTTTAACGCCATACAGTTTTGAAGCCATCAGTTCCAAAAAGATTGCTCTTGGTCTCATCACCCCAGAATATAGAGCCCCAGTAGCCTTCATCTTTGTCAGCATGGGCCCTGGCAAACTCTAGATGGACTTTTTTGTGATTGGGCTTTAGGAGCAGCTTCTTTCAAGGATGACACCCATGCATGCATACCTCAGATTTTCTTCAACCCTTCTCATCAGAAAATGCTCCTGTCAAGGTGTTAACTTCTGTGGCCGACCTGGACGTCTCTGTTAGATGGTTGCAGTTCCATCTTTCTTAGATTTTTTAACCACTTTTGCAACAGTATTCTTACTAATAAGCATAGGTGGGACCATGTTGTTGTTTTGCAAGTCTCAAGTAAGTCTCAAGTCTTTCACCTCAAGTCTGAATCAAGTCCCAAGTCAAAGACAGGCAAGTCTAATTTGAGTCTCAATCACTGGCCCATAAGTCCAAGTCAATTCCAAGTGGTCTGCTTTGAGCGTCAAGTCATTTCAAGTCTTTAAACCAAAGTACTTAGATTTTTGCAATTTATATTAATTTTAAATGAAATTGTACTTAAAAAGTCATGGTATATTTATATTTGAGTATTTATATTATAGTTATAGAAATGTTAATGTTTCCTTTTTTAAATGTCTGGTCATGCGTCTGAAATGGAAGGATCATGTTCTATGTAGTTTCCCCTGTTTTACTGTACAGTCCCTGAGAAAAGTCTTGTCGCTTATCCATTTTGTAGAAACAAAAGCTTATAACCTGACTTTAAATTAATCGATTGGTTTTAGAAATGTCTCATATGAAGCTAAAACCCTCCCAAATTATGCTCAATATACTAAAATAAATTTGCTTCACTGAAGAAAGATTGATCATTTAATGAACACAGAAAGGTCAGATTTTGGCAAGACAAAAGTCTTGTCGCCTTGTCATATGATGCACCCAATCCTAGATTACAGCTTCACCTGTGATCAGTTACTGATCAATTAATTAGTGGGTGTGTATAAAAAGAACCCCAGCACACCACACCTTCACATCAACTGCAACTTGAGCTCTGACAACATGCCTAAGATCCACCCTGAGACCAAAGCGTTAATTATCAAGAGGCTGAAGACCAGATCCACTGCTGAGGTGGCTGACACCTTCAATGTGTCTCAGCGTCAAGTACAAAGAATAAGAAAAAGATCTGAAATGACTGGAGATGTTTTTGACAAGCCCAGGTCCGGCAGACCCCACAAGACAACTGCTGGAGGACCGTTTGTTGATTCGAAAATCCAAGGCAAGCCCCTTTTCCACTGCAGCAGACTCCACCAGGCCTGGTCACCTCAAGTCCCTGTGTCAACCAGAACAGTTTATAGAATTCTGTCTCGAAATAGCCTCCATGGTCGAATCAGTGCACAGAAACCAGCACTAAAGAAAAGGCAATTAAAAAAACGTGTGGCATTTGCCAAAGCCCACAGCCTGCTAAAAGGATGGACACTGGAAAAGTGGCAGAAGGTGGATTTCTCAGATGAATTACATCACAGCCACCACAAATATTGCAGGAGACCTACTGGAGCCCGCATGGATCCAAGATTCACCCAGAAAACAGTTAAGTTTGGTGGCAGAAAAATCATGGTCTGGGGTTACATCCAGTATGGGGGTGTGCGAGACATTTGCAGGGTGGAAGGCAAATATCAATAACCTAAAATATCAAGAAGTATTAGCTACCTCTTACATTCCCAACCATAAAAGGGGTCAAATTTTGCAGCAGGATGGTGCTCCATCACATACTTCTATCTCTACATCAAGTTTCTCAAGGCGAAGAAGATCAAGGTGCTCCAGGACTGGCCAGCCCAGTCACCAGACATGAACATCATTTAGCATGTCTGGGGTAGAATGAAAGAGGAAGCATGGAAGGCAAAACCAAAGAATCTTGATGAACTCTGGGAGGCATGTAAGACTTTCTTTGCTACTCCTGATGACTTCATCAACAAATTGTATGAATCATTGTTGAACCGCGTGGATGCAGTCCTTCAAGCTCATGGAAGTCATACAAGATATTAAATATGGATCTCACAGCACCACTACTTAATTCACTGACGTTATGCAACATATTTTTGTATTTGAAGTAAATTATTTGTTCAATTTTCTGTAAGTGACAAAACTTTTGTCTTGCCAAAATCTGACCTTTCTGTGTTCATTAAATGATCATCTTTCTTCAGTGAAATTTATTATATATTATTATATATTCTATTATATTATTATACAAATTTATTTTAGTATATTGAGCATAATTTGGGAGGGTTTTAGCTTTCATATGAGACATTTCTAAAACCAATCGATTAATTTAAAGTCAGGTAATAAGCTTTTGTTTCTACAAAATGGATAAGTGACAAGACTTTTGTCAGGGACTGTATATTACTGTATTGTACTGTATCTTACTGTAGTGTAGTACATTTTATGATCCTGCGCTGCCTACGCCAGGGACTGAACCAAGACTAAACCAGGACTAACCCGGGACTGATTCCAGGACTGAAAAGGAGGACTAATCCACGACTTAACTTGGACTAAAACAGGACTAAACCAGGACTAAACCAGAACTGAAACAGGACTCACCGTCAGGACGGGCTCAGTGGTGACTGCAAGAGAAAGGACCGGCTCAGCTCCGCACCTCACGGAGGTAAGCGTGGTAGTTTCCCGATCGCGCTTTGCCGACAAACTGCTCGCGTTTTCTCTCTTCCAAGATTAGTCCTGGTTTAGACCTGGTTTAATCCTGACCCACCCGTGTGTAATTACTACCCACCTATAATACACAATACCTGTTCATACGTTGTAAAAAAAAAAATAAATAAAAATAAAGCATGAAAAAAAAAAAGCACATGGTGGCCCTAGGTCCCATTGACTTACACTGCGCACTGTCGCTCCTGTCTCTCTGTAACTGCTTCAGTTAGCCTTGTCATTTTTGTCTTAAAATGTTCGTATTAACCTGCTCTACATAATCCCGGTGTTTTTATTTCGCTATTTTGTCAGTTTATTCATTATATAGAGCCTGGTTCCAAATTCACCTTTATACCATGGATCTATTAGCTCTATACCCATTAGCATCGCCAGCTTCATTTGACTGGAGATGAACGATATGGGTGACGTCACACTCACTTAGAGTGCACTCACACTTTGGGTGCACTCACACTTTGGGTGCACTCACACCGTGCCCAAGCACAGCTAGCCCGTAAAGCGCGGTAAGTTTGCCCAGTGTGAGCTTTGGCCTGGTTGGAGGACAACAGTGAAACAGTGAATAACAGTGAAAGAACTCTGCTGCAAAACACATGGCAAATCCGCGCTTACCTTCAATAAGTACTAGCTTGATTCATCAGCCGGATTCGCTGGAGAGAAATGAAATTGAGCGGAGGCGCTAGGTGGCGCCAGCCTGGCTAAATAAGTGTAACGGAGTCAAAAGCTTTGCAGCCTGCCGTGGCCCTGTTCGGTTGTGCACGTGCTTGTTCAAAGTCTTTCTTTGTCCACTTCTTGTCAGTCTACTCTCACATGTCTCCTGCAGAAAGAGCCGCTTGGAGCCAGACCGTCTTGCACAGTCCTGTCTTGGATCATGTGAGTGTCTTGTAGGATTTCAGCAGATTTTCAGGCTCTCCGTGGGGTTAGGCCATGGGCTAGGCTAGTTGTGTCGATCAGGTATGAATGTATGTCCAGCTGCTGAAGTTTGAGAGTTTTCTTCTCATCATTTATGCACTCACCGGCATTTAACGCATATGGATAATTAAGACGCGTTCCATTCACTAATGTTAATTTATTATCGTAAGTATTTTATCACACGGCATAAACTTTTTGTGCGCGCTGACACCATCGCTAGCTATAGCGTTGTAACTTCATGTTAACCGCGCAGACAGCAGCACTTTTTGCACTTAGGCTGCGTGCGGATCTGCTCTCATCTGCACCACAGAACTATATTCAGATCTTATTATAGATTATTATTATAGATCCATTCTCTCCACACCCTTCCAAGTAGCTCGCCAAAGGATTTCGTAATTCTACATATTGTGCTGAATGACTCAAATTTGATAAACTACCATTTTAAATGTATCATTCTGATGCCTAACTTTGTATACTAATAAATTGATAAAGGTTTGTGTTTTATAGGGACCTAACTGTTCCCAGTCTAAAGATTTCCTATGCTCAATTTCTTTTTCCGCTAAAATTAGTAGCTCTTTGGCATTTTATTTTTTGGAAAAGTAGCTCACCAGAAGAAAAAGGTTGGAGACCCCTGGTTTAGGCATGGATTTCCCGCCATCTGTGGCATTATCATGTAACATGACACCTGCTCAGGTTTAGTCACTTCTAAGGGTCTAGTCTATGGCTGTCATCTTTTGCCTTTTTAATCCAGATGCAGATTTATGTTTGGTATTTCCGATTGTTTCTTTTTTATAGCTAAGTAAGAAAATGGAATGTCTGTGAGTGATGATGGTGGTCAGAGGGGCCGATGGCATAGATTTGCAGCCTCGCTTCAGTCAGATTGCCTCAGGGCAGCTGTGGCTCCTGCAGTAACTTGCCACCACTGAGTGTGGAGTGAATGAACAAAGCACTTTGGCTTTGAAAAGCGCTATATAAATGTAATTAATTAATTAATAACCACACACTGTAAGTATGCTTACTTTCTTTCAATTTGTACTACTGGGCCAAGTTCAACATCAGCAAGACTTTCAGAGAGAGATGCATTACAGAGCCATAACACTTTAAAAAGTCATGGAAGACAAATTTTAGGTCTGTATCACAATGCAGAAGTTGCAATGATAGAAATACTTGAATTTGCTGTAAAAAGGCCTATATCACTTAAATCACTTCAGCAGGATTCCTGAGGGCCAACAAAAATCAGTCTGAGGGCTGCATTTGGCATAGTTTGGACACCCTGGTGTGCAGCACCGTGATACTATACTCTACCTACATAAATCACACTCCATTGCAGAGAGAGGTTTCATCAGACATATTTGTCAAATGTGTGCACAGAGCACACACATATTTAAGGCCACAGGCCAGGAAGAAGGAGCAGAGCGACCGCTGGAAATGACTGGCAGCCCTGACCGCACACGTGAAGTCTGCTGCAGCTCTGTGAACAGATGAGCCGCTCGTCTTCCCAGTGCGTTGCTCCATTCTGCTTTGTTTTATCACAGGCCGCAAAGAGAAGTCAAGTCTTGTTTTTACCCACTGTCCCAAAAGTTCCTTCAGCACATGATGCTATGGTAAAGCTCCACTAACATCAACTAAACCTTTCCCGTGACCATTTCAAAATAAAACCATCTGCAATGAAGAGCTACTGAAATGACCTTATTGTGAAAATGTTTAAAAATGACAATGCACTAATGCCCAGATGCACAAAACACAAAAAGCTTTCCAGTCTAGAGCATTTTATTTGTTATAATATATTGAACATTACGTTTAACTGAAAGAGCCTCATCTACTATGTTTTATTTAAACCAGAGATAGCAGAAATAGTGATTTTAATATAGTTTAAAGAGAGAAAAATGCAGCGTTCCATTGCAACTTTTGGAAATATGGCTAGTGAAATCAAGAATTTAAGTCCTCAAAAATCATATAAATTAGAGGGACTGTATAATAATGTTATATACAGTCTATGGAATCATTAACATTCTATATATAACCTTTCAGGTGGAGGTTTCGCCACCTAATCTATAATTGTCTCCATGGAAATGTTATTTTGCGTGTCATGATGCCTCTTATGGTGTTAATTATATCTAGCCTACTTCCATAGAGAGGTTCCAAGTATCAATCAATCAAGATCAATTTAATGCCATATTGTGAAACATTATAGATAATAACATTTCCAAAAGGTGGCAGACTCCTCACCAGAACAGCTACATAGCCTACTGGTGGACACAAATCTGTCAATATTCAGATATATGCCAAATTAACCCTTTTTGCATTCTTGAGACCTTTGAAAATGTCATAATATTTTGTCTTTGTAGAGGTATGCTATATTTACCACATTTGTGATCTGAAATGGTGCTGAGATGTGCGCTTTACAGTCATGCTCTGTATCTCTAAAAAATCAAGACTCCAGCTTTTAGGGACACACACTAATGGACAATTAGATTAGAACAATTAGAAACATTTTTTTTTAACTTAATTTATTAAATACCTTTTGTAAAGAACAAATTGCATTAGACCATTATAATATATTTTAATTTTAATATTTTAATCCAAAACCTTATGGATCTTTTGTTCTATTCATGCAATTTCATTTTCTGTGTATGTGTTAATATTGTATTATTCTATTAGGCCTGTGGTCCCAAAGCACTGGCCTGTATCAACGTGTCTATCTGCTCTACTTGGGGCTATATTTTACTTGGTGCCACACACACACCAAGACACAGACAATATATGAGGTATTATATTTGTATTTTGTATCAAATCTGACATATTTTCTCATTACCCAGCTGGGCAGCCCTAATGATCTGAGCTCCCAGAAAAAAGTAAATCTGAAGTAGTAGCTTTACTATGAAAGGCTATTTTAAGGCCGAGTGAAAATGCCTGCAGTTTAAAACGGTTCAGATTTAAACAAACATTATTGAATCTTGCCACACGAGGGAGCTATTGTACTTCTCATGAACAGACCACACCGCGGGCCTCGCTTCAAAAGCGTTGGTTCAGCAGTTTTATTCTTAAATACCATACCTTATCTGATCTTAGAAGCTAAGCTGGATTGGGCCCGGTTAGTACTTGGATAGGAGACCACTGAGAATACCAGGTGCCACAGTGGGGCAGCTGTTGCTGTGTCCTTAGGCAAGACACACCAATCTTGCCTCTATATGAATGTGATGTGCTAATGAAAGATTGGGGGTGGTCAACCTCCCCCAGAGCAGCTGACTCCAAAGCCAACCGTGGAATGAATGAATTATGTACAAAATTGTAATGTGATTTTTGAGCATTGTGCTTAGTGCTTAGGCTAATTATTATTATTATAGCAGTGAAACAGGCCTGTTCAAGGCACATTTGTGGCTGAATATGGCATTTTAGACTTAACTATTTCAATAGCTCAGAAGACTAATTAGACTAAACTCATTCAGTGATTCCCAAACTTTTCACACTAAGAACCATTTTGTTTTTAAAAATGTTAATGTTTGCACATAAAAATGTATTTCAACAAGGAACACCAGTTTGAAATCTTTTGAAAAGATTGGCCCACTTCTTAATTGGGCTTTTAGTCCAGTTATACTACTATATGCTGAAGACAGTAAATGCACTGAAGACAGTAGATGCTCTGAGGAAGGTTATATGCCGAAAGGCATTAGTATTTACTTGTGTGTTGTAACCTAATAAGAAAAACCTATGCGAGTTTGTCATGATATATATATAATTTTTATTAACTGAAGATTTGCTACCCTAAACTGTTTTTACTTTTAGGTTTAGGACTCAATATCTGAGGATGCACGAACTTTACTCTTGAAAAACTTACCACTTACTTTTATTTGGCCCCAAACCCAGCGTATAACAGGACTATTACAGGTTAAGGCCATCCCATTTTTGAAATAGGACACTATGCTATACTATGCTATAGTTTCAAACACCTTCTCAACGACTTGTTAGTCTAGTCTAAGGCCAAAGGAGAACAGAAATGTAGAGAAACTGACTTCAAGCACACTAGAACTGCAAATGGAGCTGTGTTCTACCTTTTTTATTTCACACCTTTTCGTAGCTTGCGTAAACCACTAGGTGTACCTGTACCTCAGTTTGAGAACCAGTGAAGTCATAAATGCAGCTTTGAACAGTAATCTAAAACATAAATGAGCATAATAGAATATTTAGTGCACAAGTCTTATTTTTTGTGCTTGCTGTACTTCGCACACAGCTATATAATTGGTGTAAAAGTAACCAGATGTTGCAGTGTAAACACTGAGCTGGGTTTCCTGTTTAAATTACACATTTAGAGTGTGTACTGTGTTCCTGTCCATGCACTTAAAACTAATATACTACTACTAATAATAATAATTAACTAATTATAATAATAGACTAATGTATTGTCTTTGTTTCAGCAGATTTTCTTCTTCAGGGAAAATAAAAGCCCTCACATTTTACCATCACATACAAATTTGCTGCTTTACTGCTGATTCTATTAGGTTTGTCAAAAGTATTGAAAATCTGATACTAATCGGTACTAAAACTAATACTGAAACTAGATACTCATCTGAGCAAGTATCAATACTAAAAATATTAGTACTAAATTTGAGCTTTCCTGCAGTTTTAGTATGCGTTTGAGTTTTATCAGAGCTAGTTTAAGACCTCATGGTAACAAAGAAAGTACTATTATTTTATGTTGAAAATTACATTCTATCACCAAAAAAGTAGCATTTTTTATCTTCATTGTGGTATCATAATATTGTTTATTGAGCCAAATTGACTTCTCTTGACCTCTATTTCAGATCATGGAGTTAGAGTAAGTTGCAGTATATCCAATGGATGATTCAGTACAACTTCCTCATTGATGGAAGAATTTGAGGAAAGAGTGTCTAGGATTTGGTCACAGAATAAGAATTAAAAGTAGAAGAATACATGACCCAGTATATGACCCCGGGACAGTGAACTGAAACTGACAGAACAAAAGCAGGGTAGTAATATAACAAAATATGTGGACAAATGGAGCACTCACCAGTCCTAATCATTACATACTTATGTCAGTATCTCAGCTTCCAGATGCATCTAAAGTTGAGATTTCAGCATTTCTTTTGAGCATACAACATCGGCTGGATTCATTTCCATACAGACAAAATGTGTATATAAATTGAACTGAAATCTGTATTAGCAGACTCTCCATTAGAGAGTATCTGCGCAGATTCTGGATTAATCACTGACTAATCACATTAGCTACAGGCAATGCTGATGGAACCCCAGTTATTTTCATGTTGCCAAAAAATCTTTCTCCTGCAGTTGTTTTACTCACAAACTCAGAGCTATAACTCACTGTATGCACACACAAATTACATTTTTGT
The DNA here is from genome assembly GCF_026225935.1 of Boleophthalmus pectinirostris. Classification (NCBI taxonomy): domain Eukaryota; kingdom Metazoa; phylum Chordata; class Actinopteri; order Gobiiformes; family Gobiidae; genus Boleophthalmus; species Boleophthalmus pectinirostris. The sequence continues at coordinate 13,209,499 of NW_026571047.1, read as the reverse complement.
ACTTTCTCATTGAAATAATACTGTATTCATACCTTGCAGGTGATGTCATTAACATTGTTTGGGGGTGTGATGCTAAATGTAGGCACTGCATGATCTGGAGTTAGACTTTAAAGGTCCTATATTATGCAAAATGGACTCGTGAGCTTTAAGCCATGTTATAATATTGTTACCTCATCAAAACAGACCTGGAGTTGTGTTTTGTTTCATTCACACATGTTTTGAGTAACCCTTTATTATTACTCCAAAGTTCATGTGTTATGCATGTGTGAATGAAAAAAAAACACAACTCCAGGTCTGTTTGTGATGAGGAAACAACATAGTGCAATATGAGCTTTAATTTCTCACAATTTAACCAGAAAGAGCTGTCATACTTGGAACTACAACAGATGCGCTGATTTTGATCTCAAAACTAAAACTGTATTTTAAAACTTGATTTTGGCATTGTGTCACCATAGTAACACTCTGCCATAGACATACATCCAGAACACCCCACAGCATGATGTCACTGCACAGTATCTTCATTTCATTTTTGCTCTTCTGTGTTTTACTGGAACATGTTTGTCTCTCATTTGATATTCTACTAAATTAAATCCAAATGTATGCCCTCTTTGTTTTGACTAAATTTTCGTCAAATTTCTACCCAATCTTTTCTCTTGCAGATCTACAGTGGACTGTGCAATGATCTGCTGCTTCATTGCATCACTTCCTTCATGTAAAACTTACGTTGTACTTAAGTCAAATTGAGCTTCTGCTGTTATCTACTTTTAGGCCTATCATGATAATTACTTTATTAACTTATCATTCAATATATGAAAACTGGAACAATACATTTTGGGGCTCAGTATTTATCATGAGTGCTTTTTCTTCGCAATAGTGGGAAATTTTTGGTTATATTTTGGCTATAAAATTTGACCCCTACAAGGTTGAATTTATAACTTCTATGACTCATAACAGATGCAAACTAAGTACTAAAGTCTTACATTATAATAATACCAATCCAGTATAATCAATTATGTAAATTAATTAATAAATTAAGAATTAATTAAACAATGTTCTGAAGGTTTGTAAATTCTTGTACCATATCACTGACCCATATCTGAAATAACAGCACTATTCAACAAAGCAAATTGTGGTTTATAAATATTTATTGACCAAGTGAAACAGAAGCATTTAGATATGAAATGTATAAATGACTATGGGCTACTCTAGATTGGTGTTTAAAGATTGGAGATTAGGTAAACCTTAAGAGTTATCTAAGGTTATGTGTAGAATTTAAATTGCTTAATTAAACCATTCTATGATGTATGCACATACAACCAGGGAGAGCGAAGATGTTAGTCCCAGTGTGGTCCAAAGGTCCAATGGTTTGGAGGTCTGAAGTCCTCAGGGTGTCAGGTCTGAAGAATCAAACGAGCTGAGATGGACAGAGGCCAGGTGATCTAAACAATAACTCTAGGCATAGGAAGCGACAGTCTGAAGGAACGCTGTATCCTCTGTTTAAAGAAGAGCAGAAGACACTTTCCCAGTGTCCATGAGGTCTAGTATCCATGAGGTCTGAAGTCAAACTCCTTAACTGAAAAAAAAAAAAACTGACAATATTCACAGCATGAACAGAAAGTCATTAACTTAGATTGTTTGATAAAACAGCATTGTCTTTTATTTTTGTCTTGGTTATGGTTAGTTTATCTATATTTACTTCAGTCAGTTGGTTTCATTGCAGGGTAAACTTTATAAATCTTTTTATAAGCTCTTTTGGAGAATCTTGGTGGAAGAGAAGTTAGATTGTCTCTGCTGTAGAACACAAGTCTCTATCAGTCATAATTTAAGTGACAGCTCCAGGGTCTAGTTAGTGCTGAAGTGAAGCAGGGGATGGTTGTGCATCCACAGTCAAAGGAGGCATTATTTAACCCAATCTACCTGGTTTGGTGAAAATGTACTTCTTTATGTTCTGATAAAGTGGCAACAGCGAAGTGGGTGCCTCTCACAGTTTCATGGGTCAACCTGTAATACTACATTATTTTCAATATTATGATTTATCATCTATATTTACTTCAGAAATATATTGCACTTCAAATTGTGTTATTGTGAAGGACCTTTCTACTGATATAAACTATGAACAGAGCAAAGAAAACAAACATGTTGCTTGTATCTAAGTAAAGAGTATTTGAGTTGTGTGAATGATGACCCAGAGTGTTCCTATAGGGGGATCAGATGTACATGAATAGACTGGATGTATGCGCAGTGAGTGGGTGTAGGATGACTTCACCGTGTTTACCACAAGGTTTAAGGAAGTTTGGATTTGACCTCTCAAGTCCTGATGTCCACTACTCCACTCTTTCTCTGTCATTAAATTTGGACAGAATTTTAACTACTTCAACAAAAACTACTTGGGTTAGATATGTAGATATGATGCTTTTTTCTGATTTATGTTATAATGTGGTTTTCACATCACAAACAGATCTGGAGTTTTTTTCCCAAATTGAAAAACCTCTGTTCCTCGTTATAATGTCATGTAGTAAACTCCATACACCATCATGAGAGTCATTTGGGTAATTTCAACTCTGGAACTGCCAATCTCTGTTTAATTAAAGGTAAAAGGTAGCTGTTCAGTTGAAAACTATGGCTTTATAAATAACATCATAGGGTGAAACAGAGAATGTTTTTGAGGAGGTAACAACATTCATAATTTAAATTTCACAAGAGTGAATTTTGTGCAATATAAGACTTTTAACATCTTTATAGCAGGCATTGAGCAGAGTGGCAGGTGAGCTGCTTGTTGACGCATGCACGTTGTTGATAGTTGATTCTGGAGATATGAACAGGACCTGCACGTCTGAGGATGTCTTCAGTGTGGGACACAGACAGATCCTGGTGCACTCTAGACAGCTGACCTTAAATTTGGCTTTGGACTGCAAATGGGACATTAATAGAAGCCAGCTGTAATTTGGGAACTGCTCCAATACAAACACACACACACACACACACACACACACGGTTGTTGGGTTTCCCTGTTTCTTGGGAACATTATGTTAACTTGACACTCAATCCCTAAAGACTGATCTAAGCCTTAACCATAGTCACTATTGTTGTCCAGCCTTAACGTAAACCCTAATCTTAACCTTAAACTGTTTCACCCATGAACTCACCCATGAACTTTAAATCATGACATGGGGGCCTGACTTTTTGTGCCATAAAGGAGGGCAGGTGCCCATGTTGTGATGGTGTGTACAGATTTTGGTTCCCATAAGGAAGGTACACAAGTAGACAATGACTGTAAGAAATGCTTTTTATATAATAGTATAATTCATATTGTTTTGTGATTTATTCAAGTAAATTAATTGGTTCATTTGTAAAGTTAAAGGTAAGTCAAAATTTCAGCTACTCTACAATTTTTCTCACAGAAGTAAATCCTTGCATTGCTGTAACCTGTGTAAGAAATTATGAACAAATTAAGTCAACCAAAAAAAAAAGTCCATAATTTTAGTGACTATATTTTGTTTTAGTCAGCACAAATATGGCCTTGATGAACAGTATGACAAAATTAGTACTGCTTCTTAGTACCAAACATAGTCAAATACAATATGATTAATAATAGTTAAAAGTACAGTTCACAGTACCATTTTATCAACATCATTCTTACAAATGGCTCTCTCAGAGACAGCACTCTGTATAGTCAATTCTGTTTCATTTAGTCCTAACACAGTCCCTATAAAAAGTATCAACTGAAACATGAGAAGCCACAGAAATTATTTGTAAATGTAGTCTGATCCCATCTTTATACCAGTGATAATCATCTGCCACGTTTGACCAGATAAAGTGTCCGAAATCTGGTCAGTAGAGGGTGCCTTCCATTATTTTGCGGTAAACCTGAGAGATTAACGTGTTTATACTAATCATTAATCCCATCTTAAATGTGTCTTGCCAGTGCCCTCTGCCTCCTGAGACCCTAATGCAATCCAGGAGAAGATCCCTTGGTGAACTCTGTCGTCAGTGAAGGGTGTGTGTGAGACTTGAATGCCAGGAGAGCTTTGGATATCAGCTGAGAGAGGGTCCCAAATAAAAGGAATAAGGACCCCCTAAACCCCCCAGTCTGGAAGCAGCACAGGGAAGACACAGGAATAACCATGCCCGAGCCCGTCCCAGCAGGTATGCAGATCACTTTATGTGCAGGAATAATTCATTGTAATTAGTCTGGGGACTGCTTTGAGGAGGGTAGGATTTGGGTTTTTACCAGAGAATATGTTTGCTCTATAGATAAGAATTACTGGGGATGTTCTTTTGTCTTTCCTCCCAAATTTATTTTCCAGTATATCTTTGTTTTTGTAGAAAGGTGCAGCTGCTAATGGTAAAATATGTTTAAGAAAGATAGACCGATTGTGGTCATACCATACAGATGTCTTGTAAACTTATAAACTTTTTGATAATCTACCAGTCACGAGCTTTGATTTGATGTGATTTTTCAGTGTTGACAATGGCATAATGACAGTAGCAAATATCTATACAAAGTACGTACGTGTAAAATGTTATAAAATCCAATACCACACATGTCAAAAGTGATTCACAGTCCAGAGTCTTAAACACTGATGATCTTTAAAGAGGAGGCATTCAGTCTTTTGTCTCCTATTTGGCTATAAACAATATGAGTGGCCTAAAATATTCTCTTGGCCAGCTGTTGTGACATCATTGGGGTCAGTAGTACCAGATTCATAAAAATACTCTGCCAGGAGAGGGGCAAATCTGCGCTATGTGAAGATACTTCCTAAGGTTTCAGACTGCAGCTGACTGAGGTTTTCTCCAGGTGAAATGCAGGGGGTCCAGGAAAACAAAACAAGTCCAACTATTTATTATAATTAACCTGAGTTCAGATCAAATATCCAGTTAATTAACCAGCAGTTCAAGAACCACAGGTGAATTATGATGTCTATGTATGTGCTACATTAGTAGAGAAAATTTTAATAATTATAAAATGATCATAAAATTATAATAAATAATCAAGTCTAAAAATAATAATTATGATTATAATAAGAATATGTTATTCCTAAAAAGAGGAAGACCTTTTTGCTGCACCCCTCCTTTACTGATCCTTTGACCCTGCCCTTTAACTCATTGCCAAGTCAGACACTTAACCCACGATGATTATTTTAGTGATATACAGTGTCACGACTGCCTCGCGTTTTTCACCTTCTACACCTACATGGTACAGGTTTTACCATAGTAGTTTTAGTTAATAAAGAAACTTCATTGGCTAAAGACATGCCCAGCGCAGCAATTAACAATGATAATTAAAGTTGCTTTGTTCTTCGTTATTCATTATTATTTAGTCATTCTATGCACTGTGGTGTTAAGATGCTATTGTAGCCACAGCTGCCCTGGGGTAGACAGATAGAAGCATGGCTGCCAATCTGAGCCTTCCACCCCTCCAAGGGCACCTCATTCTCAGCCACCCTGCTTGACAAGATTGCAGTTAATAAACAAAAAGGGGGCGTTGTGTGTTTCTGGAAAATGCTCAGAAGCATCTCTGGGTTCTGACCTTCTGATCCAAACTGCTCCCACAAATGCAATAACACCAATGTATTAGGCAGATTAACCTGTCCATCTGTTTACTTCTTATTTCATGATGATTCCATAAAAAAAAAGTTGACTAATTTTTAAAAAATGGCTCACTTAGATTCTTTCCACCCTACTAATTCACCCTACTAATTTGACAAACCTAACCCAAACCGTATTACTTTAAACCTGATGGCATGTACAATGGCATTAGTTTAATTCCATGTGTGCTGTGCAGATTTAGAGATTACACTAGGTATGTATGTAAGTGAAGCCAGTGCAAAGCCGATAGTAATGGGGTCAGCCTGGGAACTGTGGCACGGAGGCTTACTGGCGTCATCACTTCGGGTGTCTCAGGGCTTTTCAGGCTGCAGTCCTCCCCTCACCCTTTAGTAGAAACAATCGAAGAACAAACAAAAAAAAAATCTATGGCCTCCTATATAAAATACCAATAGAAAAAGATGTATGGTATTGCACCTGCTAAAGGTTGTGGTTATTGTTAAACATGATATACAGTACTGGAATAATCCATAAATTCCACAGTAACTTACTATCTATAACTATTTGTTTAGAAACAAGTTTTTGAAAGTATTTCTTAAAAAAAAAAAAAAAAAAAAAAAAAAAACAATAAGCACAGTCCTTTAATTTCTTTATTTTGTATCATCAAATATCAAAATAACTATTCAAAGCAATATGCAATCTATATCTATGAGGATATATACTTTTTCATATTTGAAAAAATATATATTCTACTGCAAAACTAATAATAATTAGTTAAAAAGTTTTTACCACTATGGTTAAGCTTGTGAACATAGAAACAGCTAAATATACTCCATCCAGATCTTTCTTCCTGTTAAGCTCATAGAGTTTGACCCTCCCGTGTGTATCAGGTTGTGCTGTAAAATAAATCATTATGTAATGTCTCAGTGAAGTTTGCCGGTGTGCTCCTCTCTCTGCTGAATGGCAGCCATGACAGTGGCTAGATGAAGGGATAGTATGATTCATCCTCGTAATTCATTTCATCATGATGACTCTATGAAACACTATAAGGCAGCACCAAGGGCCTGTCCCTAAATCAATACAAAATGGCTGTCACTTGATCACTGGCCAACACATGTGTATTTATGTTGTATGCACAAATTGTGAGGGTTAGACACAAGACTGTAAATCACATTTGAGTGGAATACTGGGAACATAAATTCATGTAAAACTTGTATGTTTGTATGTATAATATTTTGATACTTGATACATATGGGTGCATTTCCATCAGTCATATAGGTTTCCATCTCTGAAAACATCAGTGACTTATGTGATAGGTGTCGCATTTTAAGAGCAGGAAAGATGGGGTGTCGGAGCAAAGGTATAATCAGGTCACGTCACCTAACCGCACTCTTTATGTGCAACTGTCACCATGGTGATTGATGTTACCCCAAATGTAAACAAACATAATCTAAATAAAGGGTCAGGTCAGGACATGGTCTGCTTAAACAGATAATATGGAACACTGAGGAATAATTTAAGTAAGGGGTCTGCATATAGAAAAGAGTATCTTCTATAGTCTATTCATTTTGGTTACAGAGTTTTGTTCAAACACAAGGCAAGTAAAGAAGATCACAACACCTTTAGTGTATGTCATACATTCATACACACATACATACATACATACATACATACATACATACATACATACATACGTACATAAATATGTGTAGTCTGGGCCTCAGTCTTATCTTTCACAGTTCCACCAATCAGAAAAACAAATGGACCATCTGTATGAAAACAAACCTGGCAATTCATGATCATCAGTCTATTGGCAAAGCACTGAATTACACTTTTAATCTGATATTTTGTCCTCATGAATAGAAAATCACTGTGCTCTTTTGTTTCCCATGTGTTACTGAAAGTACAAACCTGATCTCGCTGTCTGAGTTTGGCCTGAAGATTGAGGAGAGAGTGGTGACCAGACTGAGACTGAAACCTCCAGTCTGTTTTGTCAGGCTATCTATACATCCCATTAGGAATTTATAATTTGCACATATTTATTTATGCATATAATCAAATTTCAACATTTATGGTAAATCTTAAGTGCATGTTATCAGGGACCAAGGTCAAGACGGTGTGCCTATTCAAAGACACAGTGTTCAGCTCGGGAGAATGTGGCTCGCCTTCAGGGGAGACATCAGATATGGCCCTTGGCCTTTACCATCCACTGCACTGACCCCAGAGGAACCATATACTGCTCTATTCCGCTTCACTTCAACCACTTTTAGTCTGCAACAATTAGACCAGTGCTCCACTCTCCTGGGTAAATACAAGAGATGAGATACATCTCTTCATTCCCAGTTAACTCAACTAAGGCCTGTCTGTCTAGTTGGAATAACTTGTTTAGGAGTAGCACACATAATGTAAGACAAGCCTTACAAAATATCATTTAATACCTCTAGCCATGTGAATCGATGCTAAAATAAGAAATACTAAATGCTCCGACTCTCATAGAATCTCTCCTTTGACTTGTTCAGATTAATTCATCAAAATAGAGTAAAGATGAATGACATCTCTAATAGTCTGTGTGTTGTTTGTGTTTGCAGATAAACCGGAGGGGGGTGGTAAGTGAACTGCACCACCACCTTTGACCTTTTGGTCTCCCTTACACAAGCATTCAGTCACTTGACAACTGCTCTCACATTTTCACTTTTGCATCAAATATTGGGTCAGGTGTCTGCAAAGAGATCCTTTTAATTTTTAAGCATAGTGAATATTTCAAATTTCAGTGACAAGCTACAAAGTACTTTTTAGGGCTGCAGATTGATTAAATAAAAATTAACTAATAGGATCCATTCACTATTTCATTTTAGCCACAGAAGACATTTACTGATGGTTATGGAACATCTGACTAATCATTTTTGTTACAAAATAATGGATGAGCTTTGATTTGAAAGAAACATACCTTCATTTTATGCAGAATACTTAGTGGTTATACTTTATTAGCATGCTAATTCCCATCCCCTGTTCTCAGATGCACCCCCTGCAGATGGAGGTAAGGTACATTATGCTCTGTTGCTCCATGCATTTAACCAAATCTACCTAATGTATTCACGGATCTGAGTGTATACATGCACCACACTGTGTGCAAGGGAAGGAACGGCATGACTCATTTCAAGGCCCTTGTAATATTTAGAGCCTAGTGAACAATGGTGCAGCCTATGAAGGACTGTAACAGTGCACGAAATGTACAAAGGAGTTTTATATCAGTGTTTCTCTCTTGTTAGGACCAGGGGATGCTGGCAAAGATGTCATTTCATATTATCTCCACTATTCCTGTTTTTATTACATGTTCTAGCATGATCACATGCTCATAGAAAACAGTGGACTGGGATATGGCACTACAGCTCTGTAAAAGCCTCAAACAGGTGAAAAGTACTTTGAATACATATATTCAAGTTATATACATATTTCTCCTAAGTCTAAGGTGAGGTTTGCTCTCAAGTAGCAGTATGTATTGGATTAAAACATTAAAGATTGCATGAACTGTTTAATTGTCCATGTACAATTTAAATGTCTCACAAAAATAAATAGTAAATGTACTTATTTTGTTAAATTACTGATAGCCTGTGATAAATACTCACTGGCTTTATGTCATTCTCTTGTAAATCTGTGAGCTCCAGTGCCACATCCTTGACCTTGTTCTTCTACGGCTTGAACGTTGCATCTGTAAGTCTTGTTTTGTGCATTTGCTTCATTGCTGCATTTATCATAATTTGCTTCCCTGTCCATACAACAGATTCAGAAGATGGAGGTGGTAAGAAAAAAGATGTTTATATATTTTACATATCATTTGACTGTTTACTTTTGTTCCTCAAAAGTACATACGATGGGTGCTTGTAACATGTGTTTATGTTATGTGCAAGCTGAAATGTCACATTAAATGTATATAAAGGAGGAGAAATCACTTTGAAAGCTTCTTTTGAAATCAGATATTTTGCCTATAAAACACCTTTTAAAATATTTGGCTGGCAATGTTTGATGGTTTGTTTTCAACATTGTCATCCCATATAAAAGGTGCTATATGAATAGTAATGCTGTTTAAGCAGAGGCCATAACAGAAATCCCTCCAAGAGTTTGCGATGTCTTGGCAGGAAAACATAGCTTGGCCTTGGATGTGCTGTATATTCATCTGCTCTATCCTTGTCCCTGTCACCTGTTGTGTCACATTAATTTTTTTTTTTTTGTAACAAATGTTTTTTATATTTTGTTTTCTCGTTTAAACATTTTTGTGCCCAATCTGTGTTTTTATGATACCAGCATTTTTATATTTTATTTACTCTGATGCTTTAAACAAAGACAGCCAAACACAGCTGGAGTTGGTGTGTTAGTGCTCTTGAGACAATGGCAGCAGCTGCTCAACATACCAAGGGTCATATGACTCGCTGACACTTTTATAGAGGCTCCTCAAGTGAAGCACTGCTGGAAAGGAAACTGTAGTGCTGCCCAAGCAGTCCAGGCATCAAGAAGTGCTGTATTTTTGTTAATCCTTTGTCAGTGGTCCAAGAATGGATAGGATATGCTATGTTGCAATGTGTGACACTTCTTAGTGCGTCACATTTTGGTATAAATGAGGTGAAGGTGTGAGGATCTGAGTGTTGATTTCTTCTTCTATCCTCTCAGATGATTGTGTCTTTGGTGCTGTGCTCTCCTGACATCAGTGTGACATCAGTGTGACTGGATGTGGAGCCAGCAGTGAAATATGGCTCACTCTCAGTGACCGATCATAGGGTCAGTAAAGTCATCAAAGGTGGCCTATTCATCTGGACTCTTAAGTGCACTCTCCTGGACTCAAATGATCCATTGTGTAGGTTTTATGCCCAGAAAGAAATGTTCTTTTTGTATACACATTCAAAAGTGATGATTATCTAAGGCAGGCTGCCATGGTGGTGTAAGTCCCAAATGGCACAGTCCAATATTTTTGTGCTTCTGAAAACTCAACTAAATATAATCAATCTTTATCGGACTATCCAAAACCCCTCAGAAACAGCAGTACCAAACAGGCTTCTTTAGTCTGACATGCAGCTCCTACAGCTCAATTTAGGTAATCTCTTACTCCTGCTACAGCTACACAGTATGTAAAAGTGGGGCCTGGTGCCTATGAAATCTGTCTGCATATTCAGCAGTAAACATGGCTGGCTTGCACCTGTATCTCTGAGTGAGTTGGAAAATCTCTTTTGCAGCTTTACCTTTTGAACCGCTAAGAATCCTGTGCATCATGTGAAGGCCTCCCCTCTTATCTCAGTCTGATCCCTTCACTGTGAAGTGGGTATTCCAGCTCCGAGTTTCCTGTCTGCGTGTCTGTCGGAGTTGAGTTCTATGTGGGAAGTGCTTATCATACCAAGGCTGTTTCTACCCACAGGGGTATAAAGTGTGCGTGGGGATTATCGTCACTTGGCCAAACAGAGCCTGTTCTGGGCCACTTGCGCCAATAATGCAAATGGAAATTAGTGAGAGGTTACTGCCAGTTTTTAAAAACATAAATATTTGAAGGCTTTTAAAATCATACTGACTGTCTGAAGAAGTTAGTGTGAAGTCTGCAAGACCTGCTTTAAAGTTGCTGCATTAGTGAATGGAAGTATGCAGAGATAACCCACTGACTCTGGGGCAAATGATTGTTTTTACACATTAATAATAAAAATATATGTGTAAACATATTTCTTTCAAGTCTCACTTCAATGGTTTGCTTGGACAGCCTGGGGTAGAGACTCACAGCATGGGGCTAAGTCATTGCTTCAACTCTGCAAACATCCTCCAAAAGAAGCACTCAAAGTGATTTAAAACAATTCAGCTCCCGTTGGTGGCATAATCGTTTCATTTGATTACGTCCATAACAGTCATGGTCTGACTCCATGTATGTGAAACAGGTCTGTGTTGATTGCATTTCACTGTGTCACATTAATGCAATAATTCCTTAGAATAAGCTGAGCGTTCACACTGACTTATGGTACAGTATAACCACACTGGTTATACTTCCATACGTTCACCACAGCTGCCTGTTTTTGTCCCTGGAGGGAAGCGAGTGCTGTGGAGGGAGCAGGCGCGTCAGTGCAGGACTATGATCACCTCGTGCATGGAAATGTGCTGTTATGAAATGCAGATGGAAGCCTCTGTGCATACATCTGCATATGTGTTCTCATGTGGCATATTTATGGCTCACTTCTAATGGGATAGAGAGCACAGGGAATAGATCCACACCTTGCACACTGAAGGCTTGATAGGGCTAGAAAGTGCTGATACACAGCCATCAACAGATGCAGCCTTGTTAAAAGTGGTATACTTAGTACAGTTCATTAGAGCGATTATGTATCCAATGAACTTTGTTAAAGGCCAAAAGAGATTCTCACTGTCCACATGGCACTGTCTATGTTTATTTCAAGTATTTGATAATTATTGGAAAGCTATAGTGTCACATAATGTGCACATTCAAAGGCTAATATTTTAAAATCATGAAAACTGAGATATATCATCATTGTGTCTGTGATGCATGTATCTTATGGATTATAAATGTAACATCTACATGTTGTGAGTTTGCATAAACCTTATTTACATGTACACTATGGGTGTGTTTCATGTCTGTGTCTATCTCTGCACTTTGGGTAATCATCATATATATTGATATATGACATGCTTGTACCCATTGGACATGTGCCTGACCTGACAGCGCTTGTTTGAATGAAAACATTACTGATATATTTTTCTTTTCAGAGGGAGGAAGCACTGAGCTGACTGGGCTCTTTGTGGAGAAACCCCCGGACAATGTAGTTGCAGTAGCAGGTCTGTTTGTTTCTTCATAAAAATATAAAGTCACATTTTATGGGTTCATTTGAATGAAGTTGTTTCTCTCACCCTGGTGTTTGTGAATGCAGGACGTGACATGACCTTCATAGCCAAGGTTGACTCATCTGCCCTTACAAGGAAGCCCGTCATGAAGTGGCTGAAGGGCAAATGGATGGATCTTGGCAGCAAGGCTGGAAAACACATGAAGTTCAAAGAAAGTTATGACAGAAATACCAAGGTGGGGGTGTGACATTCATTTCATACATACATGATTTAGTCCCCTAAGGAAACCATCTTTTACTTGTATATTCTCCAGATTTATACATATGAGATGCAGATCATTAAAGTGGTTCCGGGTGACGCAGGTGGATATAGATGCGAGGTTACGGCTAAAGACAAGTGCGATAGTTGCACATTTGAGATCACAGTGGAGGGTGAGTGAAGGCCTCGGAGCTGCTCCACGTTCCGCACACTCTTGTGTTTTGATGTGATCCAGTCATAATGTGCTCCCTCTGCAACTTCTCTTGTTACAGCCGCGCACCAGGAGGAGCAGAGCGATATTTTGTCTGCCTTCAAAAGAGCGTAAGTCTCCTGG